>NC_091628.1:13939393-14242424 GCF_027580195.1 Bos mutus | reverse complement strand
TGATGGATAGGGAGGCGTTGCATGCTGAAATTCATGGAGTCACAAAGGGTTGGACACAACTGAGTGACTGAACTCCTCAGTGACCTACCTGAGGAGGTAGGTCATAGAGGATCTTGCTTTGATTTATGTCATTGAGTGTTCTACCTGTGTTTTCCTCTAAGAGTTTTATAGTTTCTGGTCTTACACTTAGGTCTTTAATCCATTTTGAATTTATCTTTGTGCATGGTGTTAGGAAGTGTTCTAATTTCATTCTTTTACATGTAGCTGTCCAGTTTTCCCAGCACCATTTATTGAAGAGGCTCTCTTTGCCCCATGTGTATTCTTGCCTCCTTTGTCAAAAAACAAGGTACCCATAGGTGCATGGGCTTATTTCTGGGCTTTCTATCTTGTTTGATTGGTCTATGTTTCTGTTTTTGCACCAGTACCATACTGTCTTGAGGACTGTCACTTTATAGTATAATCTGAAGTCAGGAAGGTTGATTCCTCCAGCTCCATTCTTCTTCCTCAAGACTGCTTTGGCTATTTGGAGTCTTTTCTGTTTCCATATGAATTGTAAAATTTTTTGTTCTAGTTCTGTGAAAAAAAAATGTTATTGGTAATTTGATAGGGATCACAGTGAATCTGTAGATTGCATTTGGTAGTATAGTCATTTTCACAATATTGATTCTTCCTGCCCAGGAACATGGAATATCTCTCCATCTGTTTATGTCATCTTTGATTTCTTTCATCAGGGTCTTACAATTTTCTGTGTACAGTTCTTTTGTCTCCTTAGGTAAGTTTATTCCTAGATATTTATTTCTTTTTGTTGCAATGGTGAATGGGATTGAGTCCTTAATTTCTCTTTGTGATTCTTCATTGTTAGTATATAGAAATGCAAGTGGTTTCTCTGTATTGATTTTGTATCCTGCAACTTTGCTAAATTCACTGATTAGCTCTAGTAATTTTCTGATATTATCTTTAGGGTTTTCTATGTACACTATCTGGAGATGGAAATGGCAACCCACTCCAGTATTCTTGCCTGGAAAACCCCATGGTTTTTCTATGTACACTATCATGTCATCTGCAAACAGTGAGAGCTTAACTTCTTCTTTTCTGATCTGGATTCCTTTTATTTCTTTTTCTTCTCTGATTGCTGTAGGTAGAACTTCCAGAACTATGTTGAATAATAGTGGTGAAAGTGGACACCCTTGTCTTGTTCCTGATCTTAGTGGGAACGTTTTCAGTTTTTCACCATTGAGAATAATGTTTGCTGTAGATTTATCATATATGGCCTTCACTATGTTGAGGTAGGTTCCTTCTATGCCCATTTTTTGAAGAGTTTTAATCATACATGAGTGCTGAATTTTGTCAAAGGCTTTTTCTGCATCTATTGAGATGATCATATGGTTTTTATCTTTCAATTTGTTAATATGGTGTATCACATTGATTGATTTGCATGTAGTGAAGAATACTTGCATCCCTGGAATAAACCCAACTTGATCATGGTGTATGAACTTTTTGATAAAAATGCTACAAAATTTTGAAGTGGGGAAGATATTAAGCCATCAGGTAATCCAGGGCTCACTGGAGGGCTGCGCTTCAGGATCCTTGTTTTAATCCTCCTACCTCTCAGTACCTACAGAGAAACAAAGTCTAAGGGGAAGTGACAAAGTCTAAGAGGGGAAGTGACAATAAAAATCATGTGATTTGTATCTCAGCATTCACCTTCTTATGAATTTTATTCAAAGAAAAGAACCAAGAACTTGAGCTAGTCTTTACTCTAACTGGGTGATGTGAAATATTACAAAGAAAAAATCTCAGATGATAGCACTAGAAGAACTATTTGACATGAAGTCCCTTTCCATGGGTTCTGCACTTTGAAGTGCTTAGGCCATTTTATTTCCATTTTGGATTCCTGCAAACCCTGCAATTAGGAGGAAGCCACTAGCTTCTTGAAGCTGAGTGGAATTGAGGGGAATGAGAAGAGGGACGCATCTCAGCGCATGTCTAAACTTACCCCTTACTTTGGATCCCTTCTGCACACAGAGTATGCCGCTCTTGAGCTGATAAACAAGGACCTTGAACAAGAGTGTTTTGCTTTCACATTCTCAAGCTTTCTGTTTGTTTCCTTTCCTCTAAGAGAACACTGGCTTACTCCCCATGTGGCCCCCAGTCACATATTGAGATATATAGGCCAAGTCTACCTTTTAATAATTTATCATGTTGTTTGTACTTAAACTTGATGGATAAAACAGATGACCCAGAGTTTGTGATTAATGGAACCCCATCTCCACTCCATCCCCTACTCATTAACCAAAGAATTCTCCTTATGCCTCCCATATTAACAAATATGCCAGAGGTCTTAATTAAATCTGGAGCTAACCTGGTGACCTTAGATGTAATACTCTGATTCATTCTGAACAACCATTTGGTAGAATAACCTTGATTTTCCTATCTGTAAAATGAATTTTATGTTGGCAATGCTGGTGTTAACATAAAATAACTTTAGGAAAACTGCTGAAGGCTGTGACATATTGACCTGGTATATTATCATTTATAAATGGAGAGTTCTAGCTACTAAAGAGAAGAGCTATCAGTTGCTCATGGCATTGCTGAAAATTTATTATTAATGATTTCTAAAAATTCCAGCACTGCAGGAAGCTTCAAGAATCATTACTGCATCACATTTTGCTTTCATGTTAATGGACAGCTATTTTTCATTGTCACTTTCATGAACAGCAAGAGAACACAGATTAACAATTTTAACAAATGTGGACAGTTGAGAACGTATTCCAGGCTTTGTCACTTATTAATAATTGAATGATCAATTTCAGCTTTACCAGAACTAAGAATTTCCTGGGCACAAACAGCAACCCATATACCCTTACCAGTACCCTTGTTATATCACACCCACTCAGAAGCAATGGTCAGGAAACACTGAATTCTGTTAGCACTTTTATACTTAAAGAGTTGAGAAATCCACATCATCGATTTTTTGCTTTTTCATAACTGAGAAGAAAAAAGTCATGGTATAATTTCAGGCAGTGGAAAAGCTTCTATTCAATTCAGCTTTATTGTAGATTAGAGGAAGGAAGCATTTTTGATGTCACCAAAGAGATCTTCTCCTTCCAGGAGGCTTTTAAAAATATGTCTCCCAGAGGGTTCTCTGGTTTGCAGTCATCTTATAGAGGTAAAGACTCTCTGCTTGCCCACAATCTGGAATAATCTAAGTCAAGCCCAGTTAGCATACTGTAGGAGCAAAACCATGCTAAACCCTGTCTAAATCACTATATATATACATGACTCCACATTTCCAGCTTGTAATCTTCACAATGTTTGTGTCCTTGGGATGGCTGTATCTGAAAGTGCTAACAGTCAGCAGGGACAAAGACATCAGGGCTCTTGTTCTGTCTCCTCCCTTCCATCCTGTCCTTTGATTAGTTGGTGCTGTGAAAACAAATTTACATGCTGAAGGGCACATTTTCAAAGGAATGAAGAATGCCAAGACAATAGCTATCTGCAAATGTGGTGCAACTGGCAGATGTGAAAGGTGGAGAAAGGAGATATTTAGCATGTTTACATTTATTAATAGCTTAGAGCTAAGCAATTACATATTTTGTTTTGATATCTTCTGACCTCATTCAGTTTTCCTTTATTCAGTCCAAGCATGTGCAATAAATACCTTCTCAGCCAGTTGCAGATACCAGTGTATTTTTTTTTCCCAATCAGGGTCCTTGGTTCTCTAGTAGCAGTCAGGAGAAACAAGGACATCAGGTGTCTTGTTCTTCTCTCCTTTTATTTTCCATGCCTGCTCTTTGTTGTTTGGCTTTAAGTAATTTGATGCCGAGTAACAGCTCTAGATGCATTATATTTTCCATCCATTAACCAATGCTAATCCAAAGTAGAATGGGGCATAGACAAGGCAGGTCTCTTTCCGTCCCTTAAAAAACAAGTCACTGTTTATTCTTGGAGTCTGTTCTAGACAAATTAAAGGACAAAGAGGCTGCACTATCCATTAAACATCATGACAAACTGGCTGTAAAACCCTATAATTTGTTCAGGGTCAGTAAATGGATATTGTGATATCTCTTATCTGAATAATGGGTTAGTAAAGTATTTCCTAAAGGGCATTTCACAGAAGAGAAGCACTTGGAGGTGCTTCAGAGAAGGGATTCTGGAGTTCATTAAGATTTGGAAGCGTTTCTTACAGGAATGCCCTCTTTGAAATTCACAATGCATAATAGGATTTTACAGCTCTGACAACTCATTCTGTTAAAAGACAAAACAAACAAAACTATTATACTTGGTATAACCCAGAACTTTTAAAATTCATTTGATCACAGAGCACATTTTAAAGCTTATTTTTTTGGAGCGGGGTGGGGAATATATGAAAGCCATTAAGTGAAGCAAGTGATCTGTAAATTATAGTTTGAAAGCAGATCAGTACTTTTATTTAAAAGATAAAATTTCTAACTCAAGGTCTACAACTGATTTGTAATAAATCACAAATCACCATCATATCCTGCTATACCCCATCAATAACTTACTTTTAAGAGAGAATTTGTTAAGTTCTTATGATATGTCAGACACTATACTTAATGTGAAAGTGAAAGTCTCTCAGTCGTGTCTGACTCTTCGTGACCCCATGGACTATGGGACTTTGCGACTCCAATGCAATAAGATATGTATAAAGTATTAAAGTATTTGGGCTTCCCTAGTAGCTCAGCTGGTAAAGAATCCACTTGTAATGCTTTATATATCATATTTAATCTTTAAATCCGCCTGCAATGCAGGAGGCCCCAGTTCAATTCCTGGATCTGGAAGATCTGCTGGAGAAAGGATAGGCTACCCATTCCAGTATTCTTGGGCTTCCCTTGTGGCTTAGCTGGTAAAGAAACCACCTGCAATGTGAGAGACCTGGGTTTGATTCCTGGATTGGGATGATCCCAAGGAGAAGGGAATACTCCAGTATTCTGGCCTGGAGAATTCTGTGGACTGTATAGTCCTTGGGGTCACAAAGAGTTGGACACAACTGAGTGACTTTCACTTTCACTTTCAATCTTTAAACTTGTGTTATTTTCAAATAAACCTATATAGTGTAAGAATACATTCTCTTACAAAAAAACAGAAATGTAAAGAAAATTCCTTAATTTTAGCATGTAAATATACAAATATTTTTCTGTGCATTTATATTACTGGTGAATCTTTGCAAAGTATGTACATGTTTTATTATTTAGATAAAACCAATTATATTATGCATACTTGGAGAAGGAAATGGCAACCCACTCCAGTATTCTTGCCTGGAGAATCCCAGGGACAAAGGAGCCTGGTGGGCTGAGGTCTATGGGGTTGCACAGAGTCGGACACAACTAAAGGGACTTAGCAGCAGCAGCAGGAGGAGCATTATGCATACTGATGAGTGACTAGCTTTTTCATTTAAAAGTATATGTTAGAGATATTTCTGCGTTAGGATATGTGCATCTACCACATTACTTTTAATGGCTTCATGACATTTATAGTGTATGAGAAGTGAAAGTGTTAGTTGCTCGGTTGTGCCCGACTCTTTGTGACCACATGAACTGTAGTCTGCCAGGCCCCTCTGTCCATTCAATTCTCCAGGCAAGAATACTATATACTATATATACTTTATATACTCTTTATACTATATAAATAGGTGGGGAAACAGTGGAAACAGTGTCAGACTTTATTTTTGGGGGCTCCAAAATCACTGCAGATGGTGACTGCAGCCATGAAATTAAAAGATGCTTACTCCTTGGAAGGAAAGTTATGACCAATCTAGATAGCATATTGAAAAGCAGAGACATTACTTTGCCAACAAAGGTCCATCTAGTCAAGGCTATGGTTTTTCCAGTGGTCATGTATGGATGTGAGAGTTGGACTGTGAATAAAGCTGAGTGCTGAAGAATTGATGCTTTTGTTTTTATTTATTTATTTATTTTTTTAGGGTTAATTGTTATTTTATTTTATTTTTTGAACTATGGTGTTGGAGAAGACTCTTGAGAGTCCATGAACTGCAAGGAGATCCAACCAGTCCATTCTAAAGGAGATCAGTCCTGGGTGTTCCTTGGAAGGACTGATGCTAAGGCTGAAACTCCGGTACTTTGGCCTCCTCATGCGAAGAGTTGACTCATTGGAAAAGACTCTGATGCTGGGAAGGATTGGGTGCAGGAGGAGAAGGGGATGACAGAGGATGAGATGGCTGGATGGCATCACCGACTCGATGGACGTGGGTTTGGGTGAACTCCAGGAGTTGGTGATGGACAGGGAGGCCTGGCGTGCTGCTATTCATGGGGTTGCAAAGAGTTGGACACGACTGAGTGACTGAACTGAACTGAACCCTGAGGAGAGGGGAGTAGAAGGATGCTCAGATTAAGAAGGAATTTTGATTTCACAAAAAAAGCACATCTCTTTGAAAAATAAATATGAAATACAGAAATCTTTGTAGCTAGTTTTGGACAGGGCTTCCCTGACAGCTCAGTTGGTAAAGAATCCGCCTGCAATGCAGGATGCCCGGGTTTGGTCCCTGGGTTGGAAAGATCCCCTGGAGAAGGGAAAGGCTACCTACTCCAGTATTCTGGGCTAGAGAATTCCATGGACTGTGTAGTCCATGGGGTCGCAAAGAGTAGGACACGACTGAATGACTTTCCCTTCACTTTCCTTTCACTTTTGGATTGGATTGAGTCTGTTTCTGATTTCCTGAATATCATTTAGATGAACCTTCTTCATCATATAAAACTGATACTCCCCATCAGATAAAACTGATTGGCCCCTTCAAGTCTCCAGTGCATTCTGTGTAATACCGAGTACACTTGGAGATATTGTGTTGAACAGTTATTGATGGAGCAGTTACTGATGGAAATAGAGAGCTGTAGTAGAGCTCAGTGTGCCTTAAAGTGCTTTCAGGAAGTCAAGATTTTCATCTTAATACAAATGTGATCTTTTGATTCTTTTGAGACTGTTTAAGAGTGTTGGCTCGAAGATACAGAAATCATTTAATGTAGAAGATTATATTGTCTGAAGATGTGTTGATATAAATATATCTGCTATAATTATGTCTTTCAAATAATTATTATATTCTTGGGCCTTTCTAATTTGAAATTTCTGTCTGGTTACATGTTTCATTACTCAATTTAATTAAATCAAGTACATGCAGGAAATATTTGAGGAGCAGCAAATATAGGCCTTTCATGTTCAAAACTAGAGAATAGAAAACTCCAGTGTGCTTTAAAATAGAAACTCTTTCGATTAAACCCACTCCCTCCTACTCAAGAAAATCCATCTAAATCAAATTTGATGACAGTACTTCCAACCTGTAATAAATGACTGTAAATAAGCAATCTAATTTTCAGTGCTTGCAACATGAAATGTAATTAACCTAGCATAAGTTTCATTATAATATCTGTCACATATTGAATCAAGGTTATCAAAATGGCCATTATTTATAGTGACAGAAGCCATTCATTTCTGACTTTTGTTACTCCTGCATTTTAAACCAATGGTCCATTGTCTACAGAGAAATTATATTTTAAAAGCAATAAAATAATGCAATATAATACTAGTTGCTGAAATACAGGATATGAAATGTATTATACATGAGAGAAGCTTAAATAACATAGCAACTGGATTCCATTTGAGAAATCTGTTATTCATTCATTGTGAGGCTTGGACACATACTTTACTACAAGAGTGCTTCTGTTCTTCTGTCTATAAAATAAACAGAGGAGAAATAGATGTTCACCCATCCAAATGAAGCATATTGGAATTAAATAAATAATATTTCAGTAGTCCTTGCTTAATTGCACACTAAAATATTACAGCAAAATGAACATTTTTGCCTGAAAAGTTTGGACCAATTTGCAACTAGTGTTAGAAGATGATGCTCAGAGCTTCACACAAAGATAATACTAACTTTGTTTATACAGAGGTTTGTTTTTTTTTTTTTCTTATTCAGTGTATTTCTGGAAAAGGGGAGACAGCCAAGTAAATAGAAGTTCTTTGGAAGAATGCTGACGTTAATCGGATATGAGAAAATTGCTATCACTGAATCTGAGCACTCTTGCGTTCTGGGGACTGAATTGAAAGAATTGTTCATACTAAGAACCATACTAATTCTCACATCAGGTTAGAATCAATAACAGATTTACAAATAGAAAAATAATGAAAGCTATAGTTTTTTAATGCAAATATAAGGAGACATTTACAGATTTGATTTTTATTAATTGAAGTTCTGATTGGCATAAAATAATTGTAAGCCTCACTGCATTATACACACATTTTTTATTATATCATATTTAAGAAATGATCTGGACAATCTGGATGATCAGTAGGGAGGAGAGACAGTCTTAGGACCCAAAGAACAGAAATAATCCCCTGTGTCTCCAGAGTCTCTTAGCAGTAGAGGGTGTTCCTCCAAATGTCTCCACTGCCCTTCCCTGATATCAATCCATTTTTCCCCAAAATGTAAAGTGCAGCACTTCTTTTTTTTAATGTCTTAACAAATTCACCAACAGTCTTGATCTGAAAGGTTTTTAACATAATTTGAAAATTATCTCCAATTTTTATAATGGTACAGATAATTTTTATTTATTTATGCTCTTCAGTTCACAAAATTCCACCTCAATCACTACCTATGAATCATATTTCACACCCACAGCTTACCCAACCTGATAATTTCAGCAACTTTTACTGTAGAATATAGTTCCCATTCCACTCGTATAAATATAAGTGCATGTAAGACAAGTTTCCTAAAATGCTGCTAGTATTATCCACTTAAGTAAGGAAATGTGAATAAGTAATTGACAAGTTGAATTTATATTAAGCAGTTTTTCCCTTATTGATTAAATAGGAAGAGTAGGCTTTCTGTGGCAAAAAAATCACAATTTTTTGAGAGATTAAATCAGTTGCTCCAGGGAAGGAGAACTGCATTAACACCGAGTTTCTATCCATGGTTCAGTTCAGTTCAGTCGCTCAGTCGTGTCCGACTCTGCGATCCCATGAATCGCAGCACGCCAGGCCTCCCTATCCATCACAGGTTCACTCAGACCATCAAGTCAGTGATGCCATCCAGCCATCTCATCCTCTGGCGTCCCCTTCTCCTCCTGCCCCCAATCCCTCCCAGCATCAGAGTCTTGTCCAATGAGTCAGCTGTTTGCATGAGGTGGCCAAAGTACTGGAGTTTCAGCTTCAGCATCATTCCTTCCAAAGAAATACCAGGGCTGATCTCCTTCAGAATGGACTGGTTGGATCTCCTTGCAGTCCAAGGGACTCTCAAGAGTCTTCTCCAACACCACAGTTCAAAAGCATCAATTCTTCGGCACTCAGCCTTCTTCACAGTCCAACTCTCATATCCATACATGACCACAGAAAAAATCATAGCCTTGACTAGCCGGACCTTTGTTGGCAAAGTAATGTCTCTGCTTTTGAATATGCTATCTAGGTTGGTCATAACTTTCCTTCCAAGGAGTAAGCGTCTTTTAATTTCATGGCTGCAATCACTATCTGCAGTGATTTTGGAGCCCAGAAAAATAAAGTTTGACACTGTTTCCACTGTTTCCCCATCTATTTCCCATGAAGTGATGGGACCGGATGCCATGATCTTCGTTTTCTGAATGTTGAGTTTTAAGCCAACTTTTTCACTCTCCACTTTCACTTTCAAGAGGCTTTTTAGTTCCTCTTCACTTTCTGCCATAAGGGTGGTGTCATCTGCATATCTTAGGTTGTTGATATTTCTCCTGGCGTAGATAATTAATATTTGTTATCTCATTTAAATCTGGAAGTGTTAGTAAATACCTGACCCAAGGAAAACAAAGATTGCCAAATAGTAGTCTGAAACAAAGCCAAATCTCTGCTTAGTTTCAGTTCAGTCGGACTCCTTGGGTAGAAAAGAAAAAGGCTAGATTGTGTTGTCTAATAGAAAAACAATCCAAGCCATATAGATAATTATTTCTAGTACCTACATTAAAAGAGTAAAAATGAAGGGAGTAAAATTAATGTTAGAAATATATTTTATTTAACTCAATATATTGAAACATCTCGATTTCAACATGTAAGCAATATAAAAATTATTAATGAAATATTTTGCCCCTTTTTTGGTACAAAGTCTTCAAATTCCATTGTGTGTATTATATACTGTGAACTGTCTCAGTCTGAACTAGCCCATTTCAAGTGCTCAAGAGTCATACATGGCCATTGGCCATCGTGTCAGACAGCATGGAGCTCTAGAACAAGCCAAATAACAGAAGGACAAAGTTCAGTTTTCTGAACGGCTCATGAGATAAATTGTAAATGCTTCTCTGGAATTAGTTGTCTTCAGTGTTTGAGACACCAAAGCTGGGAAGCCTGGCTTCAAAGAGTCTGTACTAAGATTCCAGCCAGCCAAAGTCAATCCGTGGATGCACTTGGTTAAACACTGTTGAAACTTGGCAGCGATTTCTTTTTGACATCCAAACGAGTTTGCAATCTGCCACAGATGTGAACTGGACTTTTTTTATTGCTTCATCAACCACACTGATCTTCAGTTAGGATGACTGTAGATATTATCAATCATTAGATCGGGGATACTTTTTTTAAAAAGTTTATTGAAATATAGTTTATTTTTTTAAATAAGAGCTTGATTTATTATTATTATTTTCTTTTTTTTTTACTTTACAATATTGTATTGAAATATAGTTGATTTACAATCTTGTGTTAATTTCTGCTGTACAGCAAAGTGATTCAGTTATGCATATATGTATTCTTTTCTTATTCTTTTCCATTATGGTTTATTATAAGATATTAAATGTGCTATATAGGAGTTGATAGACAGGGAAGTCTGGCATGCTGCAGTATGGGGTCGCAAAGAGTCGGACACAACTGAGCAACTGAACTGAACTGTGCTGCTATACAATAGAACCTGGTTGTTTATCATCCTATATGCAATAGTTTGCATCTGCTAATTCCAAACTCTCAGTCCTTCCCTTCCCACCCTCCCTTCCTCTTGGCAAGCACAAGCCTATTCTCTGTGTCTGTGAGACTGTTTCTGACAAACAGGAATAGTTTTGAGAGAGAAAAGAGGTATTCTTAAAAATTGCCCTGGGACAATAGGCGTAATGCAAAGACTATCCCTCCTGGCAAATCAGGACACATGATTACTCTACCTTTTGTGAACATACCCCAAAGAAGTTGGGTTACTGCCTGTAGGTATGTGCATTCAGGATATATTCAACTCAATAAAGAGAAACTAGTGCCCACAAGAGCCCTGTACACAAAGCCCTAAACTCCTCCTATAGAGTTTAGTTCTTGTCCCAAGAGCCAGCATCATAAAGGGTCTTTTACTCCAATGTATAATAACATTATTTTGATGTAATTTGCAAGCTTCCTGGTTTGCAATTTTCCACTCTTGGTCATGCTTAAATTGGGGGTTTAATGAGAAATGGCTGTTGTCAGCTAGATGGAGCTTCTTGTTGGCAAGGTCTCCCAAGAAAGCTAGAGGACCAGTAAGCAAAGCTGTGTGTATGGGTGGCCAGGAGATGTCTTTTTTTGGGAGGGCAGGGTAGGTCCTTCTCTTTTAAAATTTCTTTTTCTCCTATGTAAAAAAAAAAAAAGAAGTAGAACAATCGGCAGTGACAGCCGAGGGAAATGTTTCACAGGAAGTAACAGATGGCTCAAAGCCACCTTCATTTCTGAGTGAGAGAGAGTGCCTGTAGGCCTGGAAAATTGAAGGTTTGGAAACTAATTTTGTTTGACTCTTTAATCCATTTCAAACATAGGCTCCAAAATGGAAGATTAAAGGATTTCACTTTTGCTGCTGAGGACGTTCAGTTTAGAAGGGTGAAAAATACAAAAGTGGAGTGACTTCAGATGAAACAAGAGGAGACTGAACAGAAAGAGCTTATCTTCATTAGTCCCAGGGTAGTTGAGCAAAATCCTCAAATTAGGATTTTGCTGTTATTGTTTTAGTTGTTTATGTTAAGACCGCAGTGTTTTATGAAACTAGAAAACACTGGGTCACCATGCAAGTTTATATTTTATGTATGAATCACAGGTCAGATTATTTAGAGCAAAAAGTCATAAGGTTAAGATTTGAAGGTTGGTTAATATGAGCATTCCAGCAAGGGTAATGAAAAGCACAAAGGACTCAAGCCCATTCATTCCTTTGTCTAGTATTTACTGAGCAGGCAGTGTTCTGTTTCAGGCTCTAGGATTACTCATGTATGAACCAGGTGTACAGTGTAACGTACATTACAACAGCAAGACACTGACAACAAAGAAATAGATAGTAGTGTAATTTCAGAGGAATATGAGCACATGAAGAAATCTTAAAAGGGAGAAAGAACAGAATGGAACTGGAGTACTTTAATTAATGTGGTCAGGAAAGACTTCTCTGAGGACGTGTTATTTAACCTAAACATTGAATGGTAAGAAGGAGGCTTGGAGGTGGCAGAAATGAAGTGATAGTCACTCAGTTGTGTCCGAATCTTTGCGAGCCCATAGACTTTCCCAGGCAAGAATACTGGAGTGGATTGCCGGGTTCAATCCCTGGGTAGGGAAGATCCCCTGGAGAAGGAAACGGCAAACCACCCCAGTATTCTTGCTGGAGAATTCCATGGACAGAGGAGCCTGGAGGGCTGCAGTCCATGGGTTGCTATAGTCAGACACGACTTAGCGACTAAACCACCACAGAGCTTATATTTTAGTGGGGTTGGAAAATAAATATGAGCTAAACAGAAAAACTTGGCTAGGAAGTACTCGTTAATGTTAGTCAGGAAAGGTGATCATGGCTTAGGGAAGGTTTCACTTGCTACCATTTCAGGCCTTGACTTTGAACAAGGACCTGTAGGAGACGGCTTCCCAAGGGGCTCAGTGGGTAACGAATCTGCCTGCAATGCCGGAGACACAGATTCCATCCCCGGGTGGGGAAGATCCCCTGGATGAGGGCATGGCAACTCTGAAGCAACTGAAGTGACTGAGAACACGCACACTGTAGGAATGAGCTATGCAAATTTATGTGAGAATGACAAGCTTTCTAGACAGAGGGAACAGTCAGTGCCAAGGTCTCAAAAAAAAAAAAAAAAAAAAGGATAGCTTATTTGAGTAACAGCAAAGAGGCCAATGTAGATACAGTTAATCCAGGAAAAGGACAAGAATAACTTATACTTACCACTAGAATATGGGGGTTGCTTGGTCAATATTATAAGACTTCATGATTATCAATTATTAGCATGTTATTTAATCTTCAGGTCTTTAGGGGACTTCCAAATATCTTCCTGTTATTGATTTCTACTTTAATTCGTTGTGGGTAGAGAACAAACTTTGTATGACTTAAATTATTTTATAAATAATGAGATTTGGTTTATGGCACTCAATGTGGTCTTAGTGATTGTCCTGTGAAAAGAACACATGTTCTGTTATTGGGTGGAAGTTCTACTACCAATGTCAGTTATATCACGTGGATGATAGTGTTGTTCAATCTTGTATGCGTTTGAAGATTTTTCTATCTAGTTGTTTTCTACAAATTAGGGAGAGAAATGAGTCAGAATCTCCAGCTCATGTAACTGTGGATATGTTTATTTCTCTTTTGACTTCTATCAGCTATTTCCACTTCCTGAAAAATTATTTTAAATATTTATTATTGTGTAGTTTTGCTGGTACTTAATACTTCCAGATGTTCAAGCTGGTTTTAGGAAAGGCAGAGGAACCAGAGATCAAATTGCCAACATCTGCTGGATCATTGAAAAAGCAAGAGGGTTCCAGAAAAACATCTATTTCTGCTTTATTGACTATGCCAAAGCCTTTGACTGTGTGGATCACAATAAACTGTGGAAAATTCTGAAAGAGATGGGAATACCAGACCACCTGACTTGCCTCTTGAGAAACCTGTATGCAGGTCAGAAAGCAACAGTTAGAACTGAACATGGAACAACAGACTGGTTCCAAATAGGAAAAGGAGTACGTAAAGGCTGTATATTGTCACCCTGCTTATTTAACTTATATGCAGAGTACATCATGAGAAACGCTGAGCTGGAAGAAGCACAAGCTGGAATCAAGATTGCTGGGAGAATGATCAATAACCTCAGGTACGCAGATGACACCACCCTTATGGCAGAAAGTGAAGAGGAACTGAAGAGCCTCTTGATGAAAGTGAAAGGGGAGAGTGAAAAAGTTGGCTTAAAGCTCAACATTCAGAAAACTAAGATCATGGCATAACAGTGGAAACAGTGTCAGACTTTATTTTTCTGGGCTCCAAAATCACTGCAGATGGTGATTGCAGCCATGAAGTTAAAAGACGCTTACTCCTTGGAAGGAAAGTTATGACCAACTTAGATAGCATATTAAGAAGCAGAGACATTACTTTGCCAACAAAGGTCCGTCTAGTCAAGGCTATGGTTTTTCCTGTGGTCATGTATGGATGTGAGAGTTGGACTGTGAAGAAAGCTGAGCACCGAAGAATTGATGCTTTTGAACTGTGGTGTTGGAGAAGACTCTTGAGAGTCCCTTGGACTGCAAGGAGATCCAACCAGTCCATTCTAAAGGAGATCAGTCCTGGGTGTTCTTTGGAAGGACTGATGCTACAGCTGAAACTCCAATACTTTGACCACCTGATGCTAAGAGTTGACTCATTGGAAAAGACCCTGATGCTGGGAGGGATTAGGGGCAGGAGGAGAAGGGGACAACAGAGGATGAGATAGCTGGATGGCATCACTGACTTGATGGACATGAGTTTGGGTGAACTCCGGGAGTTGGTGATGGACAGGGAGGCCTGGCGTGCTGCAATTCATGGGGTTGCAAAGAGTCGGACACGACTGAATGACTGAACTGAACTCAACTGAATGCTCTAAGATTTTGTATGAAAATACACAGGGGGAAATTAAGATTTCCCCTTCCTTTTTTAAGAATATTTCATTCAATATAGAATTTTAGGTTGAGTGTTATTTTGTTTCAGATTATATATAGATGTGACCCCACTGTCTTTTGACTTCCATTATTTCTATTGAGAAACCATCAATTTATAATTGTTACTTTGAAGGTATGAGTCTTTTTCTTTCAGCTGCTTTTAAATTGCTTTTGTTTTTAGTTTACAGCAGTTTGACTACATTGTGTCTGGGATTGGTTTTTTTTTTTTTTTTGTATTTAATCTTTTTGGGTTCTTAGAGCTTCCTGAATGTGGATTGATATGTTTCTTCATGTTTTGGAAATTATCTCTTCAAATATTATTTCTTTCACAGTTTTCTCTTCTCTAGGTCTGTAAATTCAATCTCAAATGTTTAGTCTTTTTTTTTTTCTTTTTGTATTTCACATACTCTACTGTCTTTCTGTGTTTTTCATCCTCTTTTCTCTCTATGGTTCAATCTGAATTTTTATTCACTTACCAATCTTCTAGTTTACTATTTCTCTCTTCTGCTCTAATTTTGTGTTAAACTCATTTATTGAGTTGTTAATCTAAAATACTGTAGTTTTCAATTCTAAAATTCCTATGTATTCTTTATTTAAAAGATACCAGTTTCCTATTCTCCAGCTTGTCATCAGTTTTCTCAGAAATATGGAGTGCAATTAATTTTAAGTTTTTTCCTGATAATTCCAATAACTGAGTCTCTTGTGGATCCATTTCTATTGTTTTCTTTCTATTTCTTGGTTTTCAATCATTTAGTCCTGTCTCCAGGAATACCTAATTTTCAATCAAAAAATGAGTACTACCTATGAAAAATTGTAGACTTTTGTGATATTATCTACTTCCATAAAGGGCTTATTTTCCTTCTAGTAGGCAGTTAGGGGATTCCCCGATGGCTCAGTGATAAAGAATCTGCCCGCAATGCAGGAGACAGGAGATGCAGGTTGGATCCCTGGGTCAGAAAGATGCCCTAGAGAAGGAAATGGCAACCCACTCCAGTATTCTTGCCTGGAAAATCCCAGGGACAGAGGTGCCTGGCAGGCTACAGTCCATGGGGTCACAAAGAGTTAGATGCGACTGAGCACGCACACATACAGGCAGTTCGAGTAGGACCATGTAATCTTGATTCAATGAGGGACTAGGAGAAATCGACTTGAATTTCCATTCTTGTAAGGGCTTGTCTGTTTCCAGTTTGCCTTTACTGTCAGAATATAGTCAATTATTCATGGATCTCAACTAAGAGAATAGAATGTTGACCACTGCTCCTCCTCCTTGGTTGGAATTTAAACTCCAAGTTGTGTCTTCCCAGTATCATGATATCAACAGAAGTTTGCTAGGCTTTTTAACTTCTTTTGTGTGCAATGACACTGGACTGTCATTGCAAAAATGCTTGTCTGCTACTCCAGTAGTCTCCAGCTTTTTTGGCACCAGGGACTTGTTTCATGGAAGACAGTTTTTCCACAGATCAGGATGTGGGGGATGGTTTCGGGATCTTTCAAGCAGATTGCATTTATTGTGCACTTTATTTCTATTATTATTATATTCTGATATATAATGAAATAATTATACAGCTCACCATAATGCACAATGAGGGGGCAACCCTGAACTTGTTTTCCTGAGCTCAGGCAGTAATGTAAGCAATGGAGAGCAGCTGTAAATACAGGTGAAGCTTCACTCCCTAGCCTGTGCTCACCTCCTGCTGTGCACCCCGATTCTGCAGGTCAGGGAGTGGTAGAAATCTGTGGTCCAGGGGTTGTGCTAATCTTTTCACCCTACACAGTTTATCATTGGTAAAATGTCTCAAAGGGAAAAGCAACAGAGTGTCAGCTTGTCTCATGGTATTTTCTTTCTTTCCAGGTTATTTGTCCCCTCCCTCCTTACCCCCTTGATTATTCTCTAATGCCTTCGAATTGCTACATTTTAGTATTTGCCCAGCTTTCATTGATGTTATCAGAGAGGCAGCTGATTTGATATTATAAGTACTCTAGGATTCTTTAAAATGTAAATGAATTCAACTTTTACTTTTTTTTCTTTTACTTCTAAATATCATTTTGATGAAAAACATTTAAATATCAAAGAAGCGTTGCATTTCTTCTGTCATGTAAAATAACAACCTGAAGTTAAGACACTGATTACTTGACAACCACATTTTTAATAGATGACTACACTGTAGTCACGCTGGAAACCAAGTGATAGGAGGAACAAAATAAACCATGAGATAATATTACCAGCAAGATATTAGTTGAAACCAAAGGGAATGGTACTGGAAAACAAGTTCTGCAATGTCAGTGTGGGTGTGTATAAGAGGAAGAGAACCATTAATAGCTCATTCATTTTTAGAAAGTAAGTGGGCTGTTATTTCATTCTAAAAATATGATCATTTATCTAGTAGCACCACCCTTATGGCAGAAAGTGAAGAAGAACTAAAGAGCCTCTTGATGAAAGTGAAAGAGGAGAGTAAAAAAGTTGGCTTAAAGCTCAACATTCAGAAAACTAAGATCATGACATCTGGTCCCATCACTTTATGGTAAATATATGGGGAAACAGTGGAAACAGTGGCTGACTTTATTTTTCTGGGCTTCAAAATCACTGCAGATGGTGATTGCAGCTATGAAATTAAAAGACGCTTACTCCTTGGAAGGAAAGTTACGACCAACCTAGACAGCATATTGAAAAGCAGAGACATTACTTTGCCAACAAAGGTCCATCTAGTCAAGGCTATGGTTTTTCCAGTAGTCGTGTATGGATGCGAGAGTTGGACATAAAGAAAGCTGAGTGCTGAAGAATTGAAGCTTTTGAACTGTGGTGTTGGAGAAGACTCTTGAGAGTCCCTTGGACTGCAAGGAGATCCAACCAGTCCATCCTAAAGGAGATCAGTCCTGGGTGTTCATTGGAAGGACTAATGCTGAAGCTGAAACTCCAATACTTTGGCCACCTAATGCTAAGAGCTGACTCATTGGAAAAGACCCTGATGCTGGGAAAGACTGAAGGCAGGAGGAGAAGGGGACGACAGAGGATGTGATGGTTGGATGGCATCACTGACTCGATGGACATGGGTTTGGGTGGACTCCGGGAGTTGGTGATGGACAGGGAGGCCTGGTGTGCTGCGGTTCATGGGGTCGCAAAGAGTCAGTCACGACTGAGCGTCTGAACTGAACTGAACCATGATCTTTTAATGTAACATGATAAAAGAAGGTATGATTGAGAGGCAGGTACAATTAATCATTTTATACTGAAAATTTGAAAATAAGGTGGCAGAACTGAGTAGCCCCTTTTCCTCAGCTACTGAAAAGTCGCAGGTGCATCAGTTATATGAGAGCACAACGTGGTAGCCTCGGGGGGAAAGCACCGTTCTGTGTGCAGTCTATAATAAGTGGTCATGTCAAATGAGTGAATAAGGGAGGAAATGAACAAACACAACCACCTGACTGTTTACTTGGGTTATTGGCCTAAAGCAAACCACCAACCTGCCCTTCCACAGTAAAGATACCAACCCAGTAGACAGTGATGCTGTAATTCACCAAGCAGGTGGTACCAGAGAGTATATGGAAAAATCAAAGGAAGAGTGCAGGGGTGAGAAGGTGTCTTGAAGTCATGGCAGCTAGGGTTCAAATTCCCAGGTTCTGTCACTTCTCAGCCATGTGGTCTTAGCTATGTGGTTTGAGTCTCTGCTTCTTCATTTGTAAAATGAGGATTATAATGCCTAACTTGCAATGTTGTTGCACAGGTTAGAAATTTCCTGGCAAAATGATTGACATAAATAGGGTCTCAATAATTGGTATTCTTGTTATCTCTTTCTCAAAATCTCCAGGATAATCATGTGTATCTTGTTACATATTGTCATGTAATCATTTACATGGAAGACAATTTGCCTTAGAAATTCTCTCAAAACAAACGTTCAATGTCTGTATTAGAAGAGTTGTATGAAATTAGCAAAAGGGGGAGAAAATGCTTTCAATAAAAGAATTCATAATAATTGTCCCAGGAGCTATTAGTAGTTTCTCATGGGTAAATGAAACAATTAAACATTATAAGGTTGAGAAAAAAAGAAATCAAAATCAAATGGAGTGTGGTTTTTGTAATTATGACTTGTATTCCATTTATCATTTGAATGCAGTAAGACTTCAATGTAGCTTTAGTTCCTTGTCGTTGTGATTAGAAATGCAGAATTAATTTGCGGCATAATGACCTGGACACAGATCAACAGGCTCTTTCTATCACAACTTTAAAGATTATTCACAAACGAGAATCTCTATTGTATAGACCTTACCTCCAATGTCACTGCCTCCATATCCTCAAGTTATCTCACTGGATTTAGAATCCATGGCCCATCATTAGAATTGCCTGTCCCTTCCCTTCCCATCCTGAAGGCCTGGCAAAACACCAACCTTCTCACCCTCACCCCATTTCTCTTTATAGAAAACCTTGAGTTTTCTATGTGGTTCTTCCCACTCCCTCTCCACTCATTTTCACTTAAACTCATCCAGTTTGGCTCTTGTACACACCACTCCTCTTAAATTGTTTTTATCAAAGGCACCAACTGTCATCTTACTCAGCAAGTGATAATTTCCTATTTTTGAGAAAACCTTCTTTAATTGGCTACAAAGACACATAATGTCCTGTCTGTTTCAGACTTTAGAGGCTACTACTCCTCAGTCCTCTCTGATGGATCCTTTCCTTTTCCTGATTTCAGAATGGTGGAGTGCACAAGGGCAAGTCATCAGACTCCTCTTTATCTATATTCACTCCCTTTTGATCTCATGCAGGCTATGGCTTTGAGTGACATCCACATATTTCATCAAGCCTAAGATTCTGAGCACAAGCTGGAATCAAGATTGCTGGGGAAAATTTCAATAACCTCAGATATGCAAAAGACACCATGCTTATGGCAGAAAGTGAAGAGGAACTAGAGCCTTTTGATGAAAGTGAAAGAGGAGAGTGAAAAGCTGGTTTAAAATTCAACATGCAAAAAACTAAGATCAGGACATCTGGTCCTATCACTTCATGGCAAATTGATGGGCAGACAATGGAAACAATGTCAGACTTTATTTTGGGGGGCTCCAAAATCTCTGCAGATGGTGACTGTAACCATGAAATTAAAAGACACTTGCTCCTTGGAAGAAAAGCTATGACCAACCTAGCATATTAAAAAGCAGAGACATTACTTTGTCAACAAAGGTCCATCTGGTCAAAGCTATGGTTTTTCCAGTAGTCATGTATGGATATGAGAGTTGGACCATAAAGACAGCTGAGCGCCAAAGAACTGATGCTTTTGAACTGTTGTGTTGGAGAAGATTCTTGAGAGACCCTTGGACATCAAGGAGATCCAACCAGTCCATCCTAAAGGAGATCAGTCCTGAATATTCATTGGAAGAACTGATGCTGAAGCTGAAGCCCCAATACTTTGGCCACCTGATGCAAAGAGCTGACTCACTGGAGAAAACCCTGATGCTGAGAAAGATTGAGGGCAGGAGGAGAAGGGAACAACAGAGGATGAGATGGTTGGATGGCATCACTGACCCAATGGGCGTGAATTAGAGCAAGCTCCGGGAGTTGGTGATGAACAGGGAAGCCTGGTATGCTGCAGTCTATGGGGTCACAAACTGAACTGAACTGGACTGAAGATTCTGAGATGGGCTGAATATTGGCCCCCCAAAATATCCAGGGTCTAATCCTAGGAATTTGTAAATGTTCCCATATAAGCCAAAAAAGACTTTGCAAATGTGATTTAGAATCTTCAAGTGAGAAGATTGCCCAGGATATTCAGGTGGGCCCTAAATAAAACCACAAATATCCCTGTAAGATGGAGGCAAGTACAGCAGAAACCAGCACAACATTAGCTTTCCTCCAATTAAAAAATAAATGTAAAAAAGGAAAAGGAAAAAAATTGGAGGCTAGGGAGATTTGACTGTAGACACAGACAGTAATGTGATAATTGAAAGAAGACACTGCAGCTAAAGAAGGAGGAAGGGGCGACAAGCCAAGGAACATAAGGATTGCAGTTCTAAGAACTGAAAAAGGCAAGGAAATGAGTTCTCCCCTAGTGCCTCTGAAGGAATATGGTTTTGGTTTCAACCTCATAATACAACTTGGACCTAAATTTCTGATGTTTTAAGCCACCAAGTTTGTGGCAATTTATTACAATAATCATTGGAAATGGACATAAGGAAAGGAAAGTGAAGTTGCTCGGTCATGTCTGACTCTTTGCAACCCCGTGGACTATAGCCTACCAGGCTCCTCTGACCATGGGATTTTCCAGGCAAGAGTACTAGCTGCTAAGTCACATCAGTTGTATCCGACTCTGTGCGACCCCATAGACGGCAGCCCATCAGGCTCCCCTGTCCCTGGGATTCTCCAGGCAAGAACACTGGAGTGGGTTGCCATTTCCTTCTCCAATGCATGAAAGTGAAAAGTGAAAGTGAAGTCACTCAGTCGTGTCCGACCCTCAGCAACCCCATGGACTGCAGCCTTCCAAGCTCCTCCGTCCATGGGATTTTCCAGGCAAGAGTACTGGAGTGGGTTGCAATTTCCTTCTCCAGGGGATCTTCATAACCCAGGGATCAAGCTGGGTCTCTGGCATTGCAGGTAGACGCTTTACCTTCTAAAGCACCAGGAAAACCTGGAAATGGAAATAGATAAATTTTTTCTTTACATTTTAACATCTTTGAGATTGGGATACATCTAACAATCATGTCATCTGAGAACTGTGACCTAGTTGGCATAGCTCAGTAGTGTAAGTACATTCACACTGTTGTGCAACTCATCTCTAGCACCCTTTTTAACCTGCAGAACTAAAACTGTCTGTCTATTAAACAACCATTCCTCATTGCCTCCCTCCCAGCCTTGGGCTACTACCCTTCTACTTTCTGTCTATGAATTGGACCACTCTGGGTACCTCATGTTAGTGGAATCACAGTGTTTATCTTTTTGTGATTGACTTATTTCCCTGCTGGCTCAAACGGTAAAGAATCTGCCTGCAATGAAGGAGACCCAGGTTCAATCCCTGGGTCAGGGAGATCCCCTGGAGAAGGAAATGGCTACCCACTCCAGTATTCTTACCTGCAGAATTCCATGGACAGAGGAGCCTGGCAGGCTGCAGTCCATAGGATCACAGAGTCGGACACAACTGAGTGACTAACCTTCACTTTTATTTCGCTTAGCCAATAATGGTGATGATATCATCAAAGTTTATCCATGTCGTAGCATGTGCAAAAATTTCCTTCCTTTTAAAACCTGAATAATGTTGCGTTGTATAATACCACACTTTGTATGTAATGTATATACCACATTTTGTTCATCCATTCATCTGTCTGTGGACACTTGGGTTGCTTCTCCCTTGACATTTTGTCATGCTTGGAATAAATCTGGAGTTCCTACACAGCTCGCATGGCCTTATATGATCTGATCTCTAGCCATCACTTTGGCTTCTTTGCATAATAAGCTCCTCTTCACTGCTCCGCAGCCACACAGTCCCGCATCATAAGGGGGCTTTCTTCTCTCTCTGCAGGACTCCAGGACTTCTCTCTGAGTGGTCTTCTTGGCTTCTCTCTCACTTCCTCACTCAGGGCCACCCTCACACATCCCTGCTGGGAGCACTTCCCTGACCACCAAGTCTAACACACACGGCTTCTACCTCCCCTGCCTGTGCACTGTGCTGATCTATGTCCCTCCATAACATTTACTGCCTGACATTATTTGAGTTTTTACGAATTGATTATCTGTTTCCCAACCAGAAAAAAAACTCCAAGAAGGCAGGGATTTTGTCTCTAACCATTGAGTCCTGAGTGTCTGAAATAGGAAATAGCATGCAGTGGAAATTCAATAAATGTCCTGGAATATTGAATAAAGTACAAGCGATCAAATTCAGCAATTAACCTTTGGAATATCTTAATTTTTTTTAACTAAAAGACTTTAGTTCTTAGAGCATTTTTAGGTTTACAGAAAAATTGCATAGAAAGTACAAAGCCCCCAATTATTCCCTTTCTTCCCTCCAGTTTCCCCTATTATTAACCCTTTTCATTGATTTGGTATATTTGTTACAATTGACGGACCAATATTAACACATTATTATTAACTAAAGTCTGTACCTTGGGTTCAATTTTTGTGTTGTACATTTCTGTGATTTTACAAATATGTAATGCCATGTATCCACATGAAATTATCATACATAATAGTTTCACTGCCTAAAAATTCCCTAAACTCCACTTGTTCATCCCTCTCTCCTTCCCAGCCCCTGGCAGCTACTGGAGTATTTTAATTTAATGTGACTACATGACTAGACTCTAGGACCGACAGAAGAAAACCCATGCTTGAGTTTTCCGTTGCTCCTGACATCCTGCCTTCATGTTTAATGTTCTAGCTTTTCAAAGCTATTAAGGAACCTGAGTACACTTCTGGGTTAAAAAAAGAAAAGAAAAAAAGTCGCCTAATAATGTTCCATCTTGTACTCCTTTCCGAATGATTGCTCGGTTCCTAATTATCACCCAGCTGTGGCCTCTGAGGCTGCCGCCTGAAAGCTGTGATTAATATGGGGGCTCACTGGGAAAGAGTTTCTCACATGGACTCATTTCCTCTTTCTAGGATTCTCCCCACACCCACTTTTCCCCCTTCTTGTCTTCATTTTCTAACAGCTCTGAGTTACTGCAATTTCTAAATTTGTTTTTGTGTAATGCCACTTTAATTAAGAAATGGCCACAAGCAAATTGATTTTTCCCATCAGTCACAGGGGAAAAGCTGTGCCTAAAAGCTTCCGAACAGCAGAGGCTCCGACACTGGGGGTCGGGTGGGGAATATGGAGCGCTACCAGGGGGCTGGGGGCCTTCCTGTGGGGATGGCAGGCGACTTCTTTCCTGGTAAGAAGAGGATCTATATCGTATATAATCCCTGATTATCTGTGAAGGCGGCTGAAAAGTGATAAGGGGAAGTGAAGCTTTGTGGCCTCAGTTTGGCTCCTGGGGGATTCCTCTTTCTTTTACTCATATGACCACTGGCATTGGATCACTTATTCCCTTAGCCTTTAATTCTGCCTCCTTGGAGAATCTCATCAGTTACAAAATCACAGCTATTGCTAAATGCAGAGAAGTCAGCTCTAGGGAGGAAAATGTATTCGAGGTGTATACAATGTATGCAATATGTTCATTGTAGAGTTCATCAGTTCAGTTCAGTTCAGTCGCTCAGTCGTGTCCGACTCTTTGCGACCCCATGAATCGCAGCACGCCAGGCCTCCCTGTCCATCACCAACTCCCGGAGTTTATTCAAACTCATGTCCATCGAGTTAATAAGAATGGTCTATTTCACCAACATCTTGTTATTTCCCAGGCACACAGTTCTTTCTCTCACATGTTTTCCATGTGTTCATCCCCACATCAGTGTTACCTTTTCTTTCTCTCTCCCTCCTTACCCTCTGAGATGACCTCTCTGTGGCCCCCGGGGTGAGTCAATCACTCCTTGCTCGATCTTCCCATAGTTCTTTATACATAATTTTAATATAACACTCTTTACTCCTCTACTAAGTGACCAGTTGTTTCTTGAAGGCAAGAAGTTCATCTAGAGAACCGTAATTTATGGCTAGGTGCTCAAGAAACTGTGGACTGAAAGCCTGAACTCAGGTCTTTTCACCGTGGTGTGGCAGGAATCCTGGCTGAAGTGTGAGCTGTGGACCCAGTGGCCAGCATGCCTGGAGGGCTGATGGAATGAGCCCATGACAAGCTGTTTCTGTGAAAACTGAGACTCTCTGGAGAAAGAATTAGTACTATAAGACTGGTTCTTGGAAAGACTAATCTCTCCTGCCTCCGGGCCTCTACACATGCTTTGCACATGTTTTGCCTGAAACTCTCTATCCATGTATTTACTGAACTAACTTCACTTATATTTCAGAGCTGAGTTTAAATATCACTTCACCAGGAAGCCTTCACTGGAGCCCCTCAGATTGCCGGCTCCTTCTGTTCCTCCCTCCCTAAACCCTCTGATTTTCTACATCAATACCTACGTCATGTTAGTTAGTTGTTCAGTATCTGTTCTACTTGCTTGTAAATTTCATAAGGCCAAGACCACCTCTGTTTTGTTTATGGCTCTACTCCCAGAATCCAGCCCAGTTCCAAAGCACAACAGAGATTCCAAAATATTGTTAAATAAACAGATGTGTGTGTCTGTGTGTGTGTGTGTGTGTGTGTGTGTAATCCTTAAAGGGTTGTTTTTTTCTCTCCCTTTGGTTCTCAATGTAAATGTCATTTCCTGAATGAGGCCGCATCCTGGCAGTCCCATCAACTCTTATTCCTCATCACAGCACCGTGACTATTTCCTTCTCAGCACTTCACGCTGGTAATTGTCCATCTATTAGCTTGTTTGCTTGTTGGCTGTCAGTCTACACACAGGATGTAAACTCCATGATGCTTACTTGGCCGTAACTATACACCACGAGCCTACTTTGGGGCTCAGTAAATAATAGGTTTTCAATGAACACTGTGGACTGAAAGAATGGACAGTGGTTGAAGAAAGCTCATGTTCACTTCACGCCACTTCATGGCAAACAGATGGGCAAACAGTGGAAACCGCGACAGACCTTATTTTCTTGGGCTCCAAAATCACTGCAGATGGTGACTGTAACCATGAAACTAAAAGACTTGCTCCTTGGAAGAAAAACTATGACCAACCTAGACAGCATACTAAAAAGCACAGACATTACTTTGCTGACATAGGTCCATCTGGTCAAAGCTATGGTTTTTCCAGTAGTCATGTACGGATGTGAGAGTTGGACTATAAAGAAAGCTGAGAGCCTAAGAAATGATGTGTTTTAACTATGGTGTTGGATAAGACTCTTGAGAGTCCCTTGGACTGCAAGGAGATCCAGCCAGTCCATCCTAAAGGAGATCAGTCCTGGGTGTTCATTGGAAGGACTGATGTTGAAGCTCCAATACTTTGGTCACCTGATGCAGAGAGCTGACGCATTGGAAAAGACCCTGATGCTAGGGAAGATTGAGGACAGGAGGAGAAGGGGAGGACAGAGAATGATATGGTTGGATGGCATCACCAACTCGATGGACATGAGTTTGGGCAAGCTCAAACAGGAGTTGGTGAAGGACAGGGAAGCCTGGTATGCTGCAGTCCATGGGGTTGCAAAGAGTCAGACACGACTGAGCAACTGAACTGAACTGAACAAAGCTCAAGGGCAATGAGGTGGAGACAGAGCTGCTTTGAGGACAGTACAGGGTCTGTCATGACTGACAGCTGTGACCCAGATATTCATTCCTTTTACCTTGGTCACCGTCAGCCTCACTTTGGACATCTGGAACAGTCAGCCTCTCTGGTGGGCATTGAAGGCCAACCTCTTCCCTCAGGCAAAGAAGATACAGCACATGGAAGTCTGGGCACACTGGGGTCTCATAAGGGCCAAGAAGGTTAGTTGTTTGAACCCTTGGGATGCACCAAATGGGAAGAATTTGAGCCTTCTCTAAGACCCTCACTGGACGAATTTGAGGGGGTTGAAGACTCTACCGAGAGTGTATGAGGGTAGAGCTAGAAAAATGCCATTTTGTGAGGGTTGTGGCTAAGGACATGCAGATTTGAATTGCCTAAGTCTTTTAAGCCTTGTCTCTCAATTGGTAACTTATGTGGGTTTTGATTTTTATCTTTAAGACATTTAGAGTAGGCTGTATTAATAACCACTTAACATCAATAGTGATGGAAGATGGACTCAGGGAGTTAAACAAAGCCACAGTCCCACTGGTGGTAGTGGTTACAATTTTATGAAGTCACATTGGAAGTACATTAAAAAGCAGACACAAAAGATCTGTGAGCCATGTTCCAGCTGTTGTAGAAAACCCTTCAGGTATTTATGTCAATGAGTACATTAACAGTCTTAATAAGTCACAGGTGGCTGCCTTTTATTTTTTTTTTAAAGCCTTCTTACAAGGCAATCCAGTTTAAGTATACATTTGGGCCAAATTCTCATCCTTTATGGCTCTATGGGGACATGAATTCATTAGTGAAAAGGCATAGAGTTCTTTAAAAGGAACAATTGTCTACCAGTTAGTGAGTTGGCCTAAAATCTTAGAAGCTCCATATCCTCTTTCTACTCTGTTCATTCTCAAATTATTTCCTTCAGTGGGGACTCTGGTTTTTCTCAGGGCTGATGTTTCTTCTTGTCATCCCCAAAGTGAGTTCTGGGTAAGGAAAATGAGATCACAGGAAAGCAACATGAATTAGTCTTGCCCAACATCCAGCCTCTCCAGGCTTCTCCCTCCATAGCTGAGGTTACTTATGTCCAGTTTCAGGCTCAACCTTCTGAGGTTTAAACAGCAACAAGAAGTTCCAGAACACACCCTGAGCCTCTGCACAAAGTTACGTGTTTCCCAGTCCAGCTCTGCCCTTGTACATAGGTCCTTCTATCTTACCCTAAGAGCTAGTCTCTACCTCAGGTGCCAGTTCTGAGAATTTGGTTTCTCCCTTGTCCCTAGTGTCTGAGTTCCTGCATTGGAAATCTTATGCTTTCTATATTAAAATGTTTTTTTCTTCTTTTAAAATGTTTTTGTTGCAGTAGACATGACATATAATCTATCATTTTAATCATTTTAAATGCACAGTATCTTCATATTGTGCATTCATTCACATTGTCGAGCAACCATCACCACATCTACCTTCAGAACTTTTTAATCATTCCAAACTGAATTTCTATACCCATGAAACACCAGCTCCCCATTTCCCCTTCTCCACCACCCCAGGCAGCCTGTGTTCTACTTGCTGGCCATTGTCTCTTGCACCATGCCCTGCCTTACTCTTGCCTGCCCACCTCTTTGTTCCCAAGCCACAAGGGTGAGTCAGAGACTAGAGTCTTGCTTTTGAACTTTGACATAGAAGGTGAAGCCCTGCTACTTGCTAAGAGATTCTTTATATTTTCTGCCTGCCTGGACTTCTCAGTATCCATCCCTTCATACTGCAATCTTCACAGAGTTCCTCTGCCTGTCTCTCATAACGCCCCTGCTCTTCTGCTTTGAGCTCCTCCTCTACAAGACAATCTTCCTACTTCAAATGCCCTTGCCCGTACCTATGGCTTATTTCCATATGCTCTGAGACAGCATTCCCTCTGTTAGGTTAACTTCTCAGCACTTGTAGGTGGACCCTTCTCCCTGCCTTCTCATTCTAAGTTTTTAGCCCTCTAAGGTTGTTCTTCCCCAGCTTACCTGGCAGCCTCTGAAGGCAAGAGAACATTGCCATTCAGTGCCTGGTCACATGGAGGCAAAAACCAGTGGCTCTACAGCCTTTAGAAGTATAAGACTCTCTCAGTCTTCCTAGGAGCATGTAGGCTCGAATTCAGAAGTAGAAGCCAGAAGTGATGAGAACTGCCAAAGCATCTGGCAACACAGATGAGTTTTAATGGACTGGGGTGAACCAATACAAAATTTCATTTGATACATAGATTTAAAAGACTGACTTCAAAAGTCATCAGTTCCGTTTCCCAAGGCCCTCCACACTGTCATGTGATATGTGAATCTCTTCCACAATAACCCCAACAAAGATAGGAACTATTAATAAACACATCTCATAATGCCTTGTACCTTAATAGGTTAGATTGTTAAAACCCAAGATCCCTTCCTAAAGAAAAGCTTGTTTTTCTAATGTACAGTATTATTTTTCTCCCCTGTTAAAGTCTGATTTGAAGAATTCATTTCTATGCCATTTTAATAGTATTTTTAAGGGTCAGTGAAATATTACTGTGAAACTGAAGATAATGACCCAATTCCTCATCTCCTTCAATAGAAGTGGCACATATTAAGACTTATCTCCCCGAAAAGAGAGATGAAGTAGAATTACATGTTCATAATAACTGTGAATTCTCAAGTACTTCATTTTTCAGTGAACTTTTAAAAATAGTACAGAGAGCCTATTTGAAATGGCCTTTGGGTCATCTCTAACAGTCTAATGCTCTTTGTCATGTATCACTCTTGGTCAGGACCAAGGCAAAACAGGGACAGAGACCAGTGTCTCAGTATCAGGCAAGTGAGTGAGAAATTCAAAGCCGAATTTTCTGCTGTAAGATAAATAAGATCTGAGGATCTAATGTAAAAGACGTGACTATAGTTGATAACACTACACTGCATAATTGACATTTGCTAAAAGAGTAGAACTTAAATGTTATCACCAAAAAAAAAATAGGAACAAAATTTTAAAAAGAAAGCTAAATTATGGTATGAAGCGAGATCAAGTAAGGTATAGAGGGACTGCTTACCAGCTGAGCAGGAATAATGAGACCCAAAGATCAGATCAGACTCGTACAAGAAGCAGAGACAATGAGAGCCTTTGGGGAACAGGTTGAAAGAAGAAACTAAATGACTGAATTGAGACCGTGATAGGCAGAAAAAAATTTGAGGTTTGTACCCATGCCCACTTAGAAGGCCAAAGACCACCTGTGGTGTTCTCACTCAACAGATGACACTTTGTTCTAAATGCCTGGTATTTTCTAACATGTGCCAAAGGACAGAACAAAGGCTTTTCTCAAAACACATTTTAGTTGTAGAAAGGGTATTAGGTGTTAATTCCAATTCCACTACCATTTAGATGTATGGTGGTTTTGTCGCTAAGTGTCTCTGACTCTTGCAACTCCATGGATTGTAGCCACCAGGCTCATCTGTTTGTGGGAGTTCCCAGGCAAGAATACTGGAGTGGGTTGTCATTTCCTTCTCCAGGGGATCTTCCCGACCCAGGGACTGAACCCTCATCTGCATTGCAGAAGGATTCTTTACCAACTGAGCCACCAGGGAAGCCCACGTTTAGATGTATAGTCTGTGCAAATTACTTACTGTCCCTGAATGTGTTTCTTCCTCTAAGTAATAACAAAACCCACTTCACAAAGTCCTTTTAGGCATCAAATGAATTAAGGAGCCTTTGAACATTGGACCGCATTCTACAGTTATTAAAGCTAGTTTCCTGAAAGAAACATCTTGCAGGCTCTACAAAGAAAAATCCAGCCATTTGTTCCTAGGAGATGTCAGCTGCATACAGAAAACAAAGTCGAGAGACTGTATTTTCCTGTTTCAGTTCTGTTCAAGGGTTCCATGTCATGTTTTCTCAGCTGTTAACAGTGGAAATTTCTGCCCAATAAGTAATAGTGATCATTCTAACTCAGCCTTTTCTGGCTGCCACTTTAGCACTGAAGCAGTACAGAGCCACAGGGAACACATTTTTTCTGGAATTTATCTGTATGCTATCAGTTCAGTTTATCCCAGACTCTTCTATATATTCTCCCTTGATCAGTCTTATAATATCACAGAAAAAAGAGTAAATTTTTTGTAACTAATCTTTATTTTTAGAACAATTTTAGGTTTACCAAACACTTGTGAAGGTGGTTCAGAGAGTTCTCATATACCCACACTCACTTTCCTCTGTTAACGTCTTATATTAGAGTGGTGTATTTGCTGCAATTGATAAGCCAGTGTTGAAACATTATTATGAACTAGAGGCCATCATTTAGTTTTCTTAGTTTTTACCTAATTTCCTTTTTTCTGTTATAGAATCTCATCTGGGACACAACATTACATTTAGTCATCATGGCTCCTGAAGTTTCTTCTTAGCTGTGGCAGTTTTTTAGACTTTCCTTGTTATAGATGACTTGACAGTTTTGAGGAGACTTTGTCTGGTATTTCATAGAATGACTCTTAGTTGGAATTGGTCTGATTTTTTAAAATTTGTTTTTAATTGAAGGGTAATTGCTTTACAGTATCGTGTTGGTTTCTACCAAACATCAAGATGAATCAGCCATGGGTTTACCCATGTCCCCTCCCTGAACATCCCTCCACCACTCTCCCCATCCTACCCCTCTAGGTTGTTACCAAGCAGGAATTGATCTGATTTTTCTCTCATGGTTAGATTGGGATTATGGTTTGAGAGAGGAAGACCAAAGAGATTAAGTACCATTTTTCATTACATTGTATTAAGAATCGTATCAACATAACATCACTGTTGTCATTAACCTTGGTCACCTGGCTGAGGTCATGTCTATCAGGCTTCTGCACTGCAAAGTCATTTTTTAATTCCCTGTTTCATATTGTACTCCTCTGAAAAAAGGCACCATGTGTAGGCTATACAGCCACACTAAAAGTGTGGGAGAGATATGCCCCAATTCTTGAGGACAGAGTATCTACATAAATTATTTGGAATTCTTCTGCATAGGAGACACTTACCTTATACCCAGTAATTTATCCATTCAGTTCTTTATATCAATATGTGCTCACAGACATTTATTTTGCACTTTGAATTATAAGGCAATACTTCTTATCTGATTTTTCCCCCAAATGGTTTCAGCACTGGACATTGGGAGCTCTTTTAGTTGACTCCTACATCCCTTATTGTGGGGTTTTGTTTGTTTTGCTCTCATTTTCATTTTTAGGACACTTCCTTACCTTCCGGACTATAAGATGCTCCAGGATCATCTTGTTGACCTAGCCTTAGAATTAGCCATTTCTCCAAGGAGTTCTAGTTCCTTTTATTGGGAATGGTATTAGAAATCAAGATTTGCATACAAGGTGTGCTTATTGCTACCGGGGTGTTGGTGCTTCTGCAGCCTTTCAGCAGACAGAGCAAAGGAATCTATGTAAGTGTACTCATCTATGTATTTATACATATTTAAAATATTTTGTTATATAACTAACTGTATCTTTATTAAGCTAAACACGAGTTCATACTGATGTCACCAAACCTGATCCATTCATGGTTCATTGTGGCCTTCTCCCCTTGCTTGTCTGTTAACATCCGCTGTAATAGTGAGAAATCGCGCTCTCATTATCCATCATCCATTTACTTGGTTGGTCAACTCCAATATACATGTAGTAGTTTCCGAATCGTTAGTCCACATCCCTATTAGAAACAACTTTACTAGTCAAGAGTACAGTGCTTATGTGCAAATTCTTTCTCCTTTAAGTCTTACAGACTCCACTCATTCCCTAAATTACTAAGGTCAGCACCTCTCCTTTGCTCTTAGTGAGGTTGTTTGATACACTGTGACATAGTTAGAGTCTCTTGTCATAGTTTGCATTACTCCCTGTATCCCCTGACATCTTAAATGATTTCTTAAAAAGTTTACATAAACCGAGTTTCATTCTTCATGGTTTAAAGTTCACTGGGTTTGGACAAAATGCACAGTGGTGTGTGCCCACACTTTCAGTAACATACAGAATAGTTTTGCCACTTTAAAACATCCTCTGTGCTTCACTTATTCAATACTCCCCCACCACGACCTTGAACTCTTGGCAACCAGTGATTCTTTTCTGTTCAGTCGCTCAGTCACGTTCAACTCTTTGCGACCCCATGGACTGCAGCGTGCTTCCCTGTCCATCTTCCCTGTCCAGTGATTCTTTTACTATCTCTGTAACACTGACTCTTCACATGGTACATAGCTCTTTCAGCTTGGCTCCTTTTACATAGCTGTATGCAGTTAAGATGCATCCATGTCTTTTTGTGTCTTGACAACACGTTTCTATTATGACTGAATAGTATTTTATCATATGGCTATACTGTAGTTTGTTTAGACATTTGCCTCTTAAAGAATATCTTGGTTGCTTCTAGTTTTGATTTTTTTAAAAAAATGTTATGAACATTCAGAAGCATTCATTTTTAGCACATTTTCATCAATGAAAAAATTCCCTTGAACTGTTTTCAGATAATCCCTGATTTCTCCCTAGCCCCAAGCTTTTTTGTCTTTTTTAGAAATTATTTAAAATGTAATCATTATAGCTTAATGCATTTGGCTTCTTTTGCTTACCATTACGTTTATGAGGGCTTCCTTGGCGGCTCAGTGGTAATGAGTCTGCCTGCCAATGTGGGAGACACGGGTTCGCTCCCCGGGTCAGGAAGATCCCCTGGAGAAGGAACTGGCAACCTACTCCAGTATTCTTGCCTGGGAAATCCCATGGATGGAGCAGCCTGGCGGGCTACAGTCAATTGTGTCGCAAAAAGTCGGACACAACTGAAGCGACTTAGCATATACGTGTGCATGCAGTAAGTGTGTAGTTGTATCTTGAAGTTTTAATTTGCGTTCATTAATGACTGGTAGCATGGAACATATGTGTTTATTAATCATTTGTATGTCTTCTTTAGAGAAATGTCTATTCAAATCATTTCTCATTTTTAATGGTTGTTTGTCTTATTGAATTGTAAAAGTTACTTGTTTATATGAAAGTCCTTTATCAGATGTTTTGAAACTATTTCCCTCTGTCTTGTCTTTTCATTTTCTTAGTAGTATCTTGTGAAGATGTGCTTGTGATGTCACATCTAAGAAATATTTACTAATCTAAAATCACAAAGATTTTTCTCCTGTGTTCTCTTTGAATTTCAACTCTTCAATTTCTGAGATCAATTTAAAGTTATTATTATTATTTTTGCCAATAGATATCCAATTATTTCAGGTCCATTTGTTGAAAAGACTATTTTTCTCCCTTTGAATTACCCTGGCACATTTGTTGAAAATAAATTGAACATATGTGTGTGGTCTTATTTCTGGACTATTCTGAACCATTGATTTTTATGTTTGCCATTACCGACATCACACTGTCCCGCCTGCTATTGCTTTATGGAGAGCTTTGAAATCAGGTAGTGTTCTTTCAACTTTGTTCCTCTTTCTCAAAATTGTTCTGACTGTTCTATGTCCTTTGCTCTTACATATGGTTCCTAGGATCAACTAATTGAATATAATAAAAGACCCAGCCAGAATCTGGTAGAGATCATTTTTAATCTCTGGATCAATTTGTGGAAAGTTGACATCTTAATATCAAGTTACACAACCCATGAACATGACATATTTCTCATTCATTTAGGTCTTCTTTAATTTCTTTCAGCAATGTATTATAATTTTCAATGTAGAGGTCTTATCTTTTTAAAGAAATAGAAATTATTCCTAAGTATTATGTTCTCTTTTATATTGTGGTGAGTGGAATTCTTTTATTAATTGTATTTTTAGGTTGTTGCTAGTATATAAGAATACGTTGCTGTCTGTGTGTTCATCTTCATGTTACCTTGGTAAACACTCACCATTAGTTCTAACAGCTTTTTCTTAGATTCCTTAGGATTTTTTTTTTTATACAAGATCATTTCATCTGTGAACAAAACATTTTACATCTCCCTTTCTAAACTGTATAACTTTAGGTTTTTCCTTGCTTTACTTCACTGAATAGAGCGCCCAATATACAATTAATGTGCCAGTCTAAGGGAGAGAAAATTTAGTCTTTCACTAAGTATGATATCAACTGTAGGGTTGTTGTGTTTTCTCATAGATGCTCTTTATTAAATTAAGGAAGTTCTCTTTTCCTCCTTGTTTGTTGGGAATTTTAAACACTAATGGGTATTGTGCTTTTTCTAGTTCTTTTTCCTATATTTATTGAGATGTTTATATGGTTTTTGCCCTTTTTCCTAATATTGTGTATTACACAATACATTGATTTTTTTAACTTAAAACTACTCTCGCAAATCCTGCTTTACATCATTTATAGTTCTTTTTTCTTACATCTGTGAATTTTATCTGCTAATGTTTTATAAATAAACTTTGTTATTATTCCATAGTTAAAACTAGTAAGTGACTGTTATTATTCCATAGTTTTATTTATTCACTTTTTTAATGATAACTGTCTTGCTTTGCCATCAAAGGAATGCTGGCCTCATTAAATAAGTGGATAAGTATTCCTTCCTTTATTTTCTGAGTGTGTGTAGAATTGGTGTTATTTCTTCCTTAGAAGAAATGACTTGATAGATTTTACCAGTAAAGTCATTTGGTCTCAGATTTTCTATATGGAAAGAGTTTTAATTGCTAATTCAATTTAATTACTTGATGTAGATCCATTCAGATTTATTATTTCTTTTAAAGTCAGTTTTAGTAATTTGTGTCTTTCTTGGAATTTGTCCATTTCATTTAAATTGTCTAGTTTGTTAAATAAAGCTATTCATAATATTCCCTTATAACTATTTTAATTTCTTCACAGTTTGTGTTAATGTATCTCTTTTGTTCCTATTTTGGCAATTTATGTCTACTTCCATCTTTCCTTGGTCAGGCTAAGTAAAGGTTTATCAATTTTGTTAATGTTTTCACAGAACCAAAATTTAGTGTAATTGAAATTGTTTTTCTGTTTTCTAATTTACTAATTTCCAACAACAGACTGGTTCCAAATAGGAAAAGGAGTATGTCAAGGCTGTATATTGTCACCCTGTTTATTTAACTTCTATACAGAGTACATTATGAGAAATGCTGGACTGGAAGAAACAAAAGTTGGAATCAAGATTGCCGGGAGAAATATCAATAACCTCAGATATGCAGATGACACCACCCTTATGGCAGAAAGTGAAGAGGAAGTAAAAAGCCTCTTGATGAAGGTGAAAGAGGAGAGTGAAAAAGTTGGCTTAAAGCTCAACATTCAGAAAATGAAGATCATGGCTTCTGGTCCCATCACTTCATGGGAAATAGATGGGGAAACAGTGGAAACAGTGTCAGACTTTATTTCTGGGGGCTCCAAAATCACTACAGATGGTGACTGCTGCCATGAAATTAAAAGACGCTTTACCCCTTGAAAGGAAAGTTATGACCAAACTAGATAGCATATTGAAAAGCAGAGACATTACTTTGCCAACAAAGGTTCGTCTAGTCAAGGCTATGGTTTTTCCTGTGGTCATGTATGGATGTGAGAGTTGGACTGTGAAGAAGGCTGAGTGCCGAAGAATTGATGCTTTTGAACTGTGGTGTTGGAGAAGACTCTTGAGAGTCCCTTGGACTGCAAGGAGATCCAACCAGTCCATTCTGAAGGAGATCAGCCCTGGGATTTCTTTGGAAGGAATGATGCTAAAGCTCAAACTCCAGTACTTTGGCCACCTCATGTGAAGAGTTGACTCATTGGAAAAGACTCTGATGCTGGGAGGGATTGAGGGCAGGAGGAGAAGGGGACGACAGAGGATGAGATGGCTAGATGGCATCGCTGACTTGATGGACGTGAGTCTGGGTGAACTCTGGGAGTTGGTGATGGACAGGGAGGCCTGGCGTGCTGCGATTCATGGGGTCGCAAAGAGTTGGACATGACTGAGCGACTGATTCAGCTTTTTATTATTTTCTCCTGCTCCCTTTGGGTTTGATTTACTTTTCTTTTCCAGCTTCTTATGATGGAAACTTAGATTAATGATTTTAGATCTTTCTTTTTAATTCTGTGTAAGTATTTATCACTAATTTTCCTCTAAGCACTATTTTAGCCATAGTGTACAGATTTTGATATGATTTGTTGTCATTTTTAATTAGCTCACAATATTTTCTAACTTGTTTTGTGACTTATTTTTATAATTAAATTTATTTATTTTTAATTGAAGGATAATTGCTCTATAATATTGCATTGGTTTCTGTCAAACACCAACATAAATCAGCCATATATACCTATGTCCCCTCTCTCTTGAACTTCCCACCCACCTGCCTCCCCATCCCACCCCTCTTGGTTGTTACAGAGCCCGGGGTTGACGAGGTTTGAGTCCCTGAGTCACACAGCAAACTCACATTGGCTTTCTGTTTTACTTATGGTAATAATGTTTCCATGTTCTTTTCTCCATACATTCCCACTCTCTCCTTCCTCCCTGGCCCCATGTTCATAAGTATGACTTCTTTTTTGAGACATGAGCTCTTTAGAATTGTGCTGATTAATTTCCAAATTTTGAGTTCCCAGATTTTGTTTTGTGATTTAGTTTTTAATTTAGCTTCATTGTAGTCATAGAATTACTTAGTATAATTTTAATCCTATTAAATTTATTACTATTTGCTTTATGGAATTGTCATAATATCTATAATGGAAACTTCTCCACATCCACTTGAAAAGAATGTGCATTCTGCTGTCGGTGATGGAGTGCATTATATATGTCAACTAGGTCAATTTGGTTCACATTGTTCAAATCTTTCTTACTGATCTTTCTAATTCTGTCAGTTACTGAGAGAGGAGTATTTAAATCACCAACTGAAGTTGTTGACTTGTGTATTGCTATGATCATTTTGTCAGTTTTTGTTCCATGCATTTTGGAGCAATCTGTTGTAAGGAGCATAATATACACTTAATGATTATTATATCTTCCTGTTATATGTTCTTGTTTCCTTTTATCATTACTAAATCCCCCCTTTTTTCTCTAAGAATATCCTTTGTCTTAAAGTCTATTTTGTCTGATGTTAGTGTAGCCACTCCAGCTTTCTTCTGGTTACTCTTTGCATAGTGTATCTCTCTAAAATGTGTCCCTTGTAGCATAAACCTGCTCTAATTCACTTTTCATTTTCTCCATTGTTAGGTATCAGTGTTAAGCTCTGTTTTATAGATAGTTTCCTTCCAAACATTTAACTACTCCCTTAGAATAAGAAATTCACTTAGTTACCATTCTTCAAAAAAGAAATGTTTCAAGTTTTTTTTCATAGTCATATAGAGATTATTTTTATGCTTGGGAAATTACAAATTGATGAAAGTAAAAATTATTTTTAATGGAATTGCACTATATGCTTTAAACTTATAATTTAACATAATTCTCAAATCAATCCAGTGATGTAGGTATTTTTATTCTTTTTACACCTGAATAACCTAAGGATCATAGAGAGCAAATAACTAGTTCAAGCATACAAAACAAGTGTTGAATGAAGGACCCAGAATTTGGATCCAGTCCTGTTAGACTCAATATGGTACTGTAGAGTTTTTTCCAACCCCTTCTCTCTCTTTTTTTCCCACCATGCTCTCCTCACTCACATAATTTTTCCTTCTAACATTCCCCATGCAGTTCATAGCAAAATCTATCTCTTCTGTCAAAACTCAGAGACTATGATAAACTCATTCACAGTTGTCAGTAGTTAATTGTGAGCTGCTTTATATAAAGATATGGCCAAGTGTGAGAATTTTATCCTTTAAGAACATTATCTCTAATTTTATTGGTGGATGATCCATAAGAGAAACACAGATGAGGAATAAGGAGAGGGGAGTCATTTTCATTGTTGCTATTAATTGTGTGTGTGTGTGTATGTGTGTGTGGTATCCTATGTATTCTCAACTAGGTCTTCTGAAACTATCAAATCCTGTGTATCTAGGCTGAGGAACAACATCTCTTTGGGATATAAATTAACATTTATCACATATCACTTCACAAGAGTTTCTAGGAGGATAATCAAAACCGATGTTGAAATTACAGAAAGAATTGGCAAATAGATTGATGGCTGTAAAATCCTTATGTGAGTAACTGTAGAACAATATGGGGAAAGCAAAGAGAAATATAGTCCAAATGAGAATCACTGAAGAGATATAGATATAACCTCTCTATTCCATGCCAAAATAGCAATGACCTCTTCAGCATAAAATGTATCACTCAGCATTGATCCACATCAATAAATCCAAATCTTATGGTATCACCAAAAAATGTTCAAAAGTTATTTACCCTTTTGTATTCTGTGCCAAAAAAAAAAAAAAACACGGAAAAGGCTGAACTTTAAATTTTCGCAGATTAGAAGTGCTTGAGGAATTTTATAAATGTTATAAGTAATTTTAGATCCATACAGTGTTATTCCATCTTAATACTTTCCCAGAGCCTCCATCTTTTTTTTTTTTTAATCTTTCAAAGTGATATAATGATGATCTTTTAGAAATGTTTCTTTCTCCTAGAAAGAAGGCAGTCTGTCATGGAAACAGTAGCAAATATAAGATGTGTAGGCAATTACAATTTCCCACAGTAGTTAGAATTCTCAAGTTCTGTACTTATACTTTGTAATGGTGGGAGAACCTGGCAGAAGGCAGGATGAAGGGAGTGTTCACACAAAGAAGAATATCTAGAAAAGACTTCAGCACATTTCAAATCTCTGTACCTCATTGGGCTTATGCCTTATTGCTAAAGACAAAGAGTAAGATGTAGAATCAAAGAGGAGACTGCTAGTGGAAAGGTTAGCACTTCCCTGGGATTCTTATGTAAGGGATAATGTGGATGTGATAAGTTGCTCAGTGGTGTCCGACTCTTTTCGACCCTATGGACTGTAGACCATCAGGCTGCTCTCTGTTCATGGGATTCTCTAGGCGAGACTACTGGAGTGGGTTGCCATGGGATCCCTGGGATCCTATATCCAATCCAGGGATCAAACCTGCAGCTCCTGCAACTCTTGCATTGCAGGTGGATTCTTTACTGCTGAGCCACCAGGGAAGTCCAGGATATAATATATACATGTACATATAGTGCATACGTACGTGCACACACCACATTGTTTTTTAACTGGAAAAGTCTAAGAGTGTTCAAAGTCCTAAAAGTTGGTCTTAGGTAACCGATAACAATGCCTATTCTTCTCCACTGGATACTAAAAAAATTTTATTTACTTAGGGACCGGGAAAGTCTTTTATCTCTTTCTCCCACCTGCCTTCATACCCACACCCTTTATGCACATGGCTCTTTGGTTGCTGGCTTTTCCGAGTGATTGACCTGGACGGGGGTGGCCAGGCAGGTCAGGAGCAGAGACAGGGCTGGTGTTAACTGTATAGCAGTTGGCTTCTCTCTTTCCCACTCTAGGGCCATGTTTTCTGGAATGTAAGATGTGTTGGCTTTTAATTCTGATTTCCCAAACCCAACTGGAAAATTTGAATGTAAATGTATCTCCCCTTTTTCTGGGTGTCTAGAGGGTTATCTGAGGGAGTCAGAAGTAGAATTGACTTACCAGAGACACTACACTCTCAATTCTTTACTTAATTCTCACGAGAATAATCAAATATTCAATATAAGGTGTTCTAGACCAGCATTTTACTTTTGCCGATGAGAAAACTGGTTGAGAGGTTGAGAGGTTTTTTCAGGTCTCACGGCAAATCTCCAACCATCTGGGACTTAAATTTGCTTCTCCGGCCTCTCAGGCCAACATTCTCCCTACTCTGCTATGCCACCTCCTTGATGGATGCTAGCAGAAGAACATTCTGATGAAAAGGACCTTAAATTTTTACAACAGCTGCTTAAATTTTTTTCTTTACCACCATGCAGTATTATGAGTTAGATTTTGTACTTAAATGTTACTTATATAAGTTATTTAGTATTAGTTACTTATTACTAATAATAAGTAACTAACTACTTATAGTTAGTTACTTATTACTGGTGGACTTGTATCTCGTTTTAGACATAAGAAAACTGAAGAGCTAGGTTGTAGCAACTCCCAAGGAGTCTGAAAAACACACCTGAGACAGCTTTTCACAGGGCAGGTGCTCAACACAGGCTTCCAAAACCAGAGGAGTGTGGCTCAATCAAGAGGCATGGCTGCCCATTCACGATGAGCCTAAGGGCACAGCATTCCTTCAACAGTCCAACCCCCCAAATAAATCAGGATCTAGCTTGCCAAAGGCATCCACAGGCGATGATGCTGAGACTGCCTGACACGAACACCACACTTTGATCACTCAATCGTATCCAAAAGCGTTTATTCAGCATCTGTGCGAGGCGCCCTGCTGGCCTTCACTTTGTGTCTGTGACGTTCACACTTCCCTGCTTCTCTCCCGTGGCTCTTCACCCTTGCCCAAAAACTCCCCAGTGCTCACTTGTCTCACTGCTGGTGTTACCCTTGTCACAGCAAGAGCAGGACCCCTTTTTGATTCCTTTCAAGATGCTACTCAAAGTTCAGGGCAGAACTGTGAGCATGGGTCCAGCCTTTATTCCACTGTAGAATCTATGCATCCCCCTGCTTTCACGGATTCTGTGTGAGAAGCACCCTAGACAGTAGTCAGAGCTTATCAGGGTGAATTTTCAGCATCTGTTTTCTTCTTTCAGAATGCAGAGTGAACACTTAGAAGGGTTTTTAGGAAAGCAATTTACAGCCAGGAATTGGAAGTGCTGAAGTGTTTTCGCAAGACCCGTGTCTCAGATTACAGGTTTATGATTTGTCTAAGAATAAATCATTTGTTTCAGAAAATAGACTTAGACTTTAGAAGGAAGAAAAATAAAGCCTTAGAATGATTTTCTTCAAGTTTCCCCGTGACGTTCTTTACATCAGGAAGAGAGAAGGGAATCTAGAGAAAAGGGGAATCCAACACTATTTTTCTTCAGATCATTTATGAGATTACATTTTCCTACCATATACACTATTTCCATTTTATGACTCATTCAGACAATTTACTATGTTTAAGATTACATTAATCTCTTTTTGTAATGCTTAGGTCAAATATACATTCCGTGTGTATCACTGGAAATTCTACCTCATATATTCAGCTCTTAGTGTGGATGTTGTTTTTGTGTCTTTGTTGCTATGGTGACTAGAAAAGGTTAAAGCCAAAGTCTCAGAAAACAGAGCGGATGTGCAAAAAAAAAAAAGTATCATAAATATGTGTGTGCTTCTTAAAATATTCTTTGCAGATATGGATAAAAAAGAAAATCTCTGATCCACTGTCTTAAAATTAATTTTCCACTTCTAGCATGCAGCTTATTACCTGAAAAGAATATTCTCAAAACAATTTTTTTTACAACTCACCCCCTTTCTTTCTCAACTGTAACCTAATGGATGTTTATCTCAAAAGACAGATGGTGTAAATCATGAGAAATGCTGTCGGTGTTTGATATGGAGGAGAGTGAAGGGGAATGGCATTGTTTTCCGACTGAAGCACGCTGTCTTTTACAAATTCCCCCTTTTAAATCCATTTATACAGGAATAATAAAATATTTTCCCCAGTCTGTTTGAGAACTTGGTAAATAAACTTGGGCAACCCTTGACAGTGCCAAGATGTTAAACATTTACCGGCTGTAAGAATGCAGGCTCTTCTTTTTATTGGCTGATGGCCCTCGGGTCCCCAGCTAACCCCTTTTATTTCCTCATACATTTTAACTATCCAGTGAGATGGATTTTAAGGGTTTAGCTTCAAAAGTAACAGTAAATAGGAGTAGAAAATGTAATTCCTGTAAGACCTGGAGCCATTACAGTACTGGATAAGTGAGCATTTCTCATATCCACTTGTCTTTCTTATTATATTTCCAAATACAAAGGGAGAGTGGATGAACCCATTGACTCATTCTCCTGTCCCCAGTAGCCATTTCATCAGGATACCACAAAGAGGATTAATATATCCTTTGGTCTGTCATCCCTGGCTTAATTTGTCATCTCCAACCTAAATTCTAAGATTCACCTAAGTTCTCTACAGCCTTTTCTTCATTTCCAGATATTTCCATCTGCTGTTGCTGCTGCTAAGTCGCTTCAGTCGTGTCCGACTCTGTGCGACCCCATAGATGGCAGCCCACCAGGCTCCCCCATCCCTGGGATTCTCCAGGCAAGACTAGGACATATAATAAAAATAAAATCGTAGCAATACATATCACAGTTTATTTCCTGCCTTTGGTACATCTCGTATTTAATAGCTAAGAATCAAAATTATCTCACGCTCAGTTTCCTGGCCCTTCTTCTGCCATCTGGTGGAGAAATAGGGAAGCAGTGAAATTAAGGTGTCTTCACTGAATCTGTAAATGCATGTCAGCAAATGTTTATCGGGCTATTACTACTATGCATTCTTTTTATTCAAATAGTACTCTTCGAGGGAGGTACTTGATATCAGTAAGCTCAGTGCACTTCAAATAAGCCAGACTCTGTCCTTGGCCCCGGTGTGTGCTCAGTTGGTTCATCTGTGTCTGACTCTTTGTGACCCTATGGACTGTAATCTGCCAGACTGCTATGTCCATGGGATTTTCCTGGCAAGAATATTGGAGTGGGTTGCCATGGCCTCCTCCAGGGGATTGTCCTGACCCAGGAATCAAATCCCCATCTCCTGCATTGCAGGCAGATTTTTTTTTTTTTTTTTTTGCTGAGCCACCAGGGAAGCCCTCCTTGGCCTCAGAAGGGCTATGAATTAAAATCTTCCCCACAGTTTAGTATTTTCCAGCAATCAGTTCAACACATATGACAAGGCAGAGACTCTTTAAGACACTGAGGTACCATTTAGCTCATTATAGTGGTAGTGTACTTTGTAATGATACTCTGACCCTGTGATACTCATGCTTTTCTGAACATTTTCTAAAGAGAGAGAGAGAAAGAAAAAAAGAGGGTGAGAAACAGGGGACAGGGGTAGGTGGGGTGGAGAAACTCTCTTATGCCTTATGAAGCAAAAAATTAAGTTTGGCAACATTTTTCAGTAATCCATTTAAAAGTGCCTAAAAGAGAAAGAAAAATGAGAAAAAATAACATCTCTGTGAACTGTCTGCATTCTTACCCATTCCTAATTTACAGACTATGGAGAATAGAGATGTGATAGTAATCATACTGACACAGTCTCGAGGGAAGTGACAGCCTCCTCAAATTAGCATGACCAAAATGATGCCACAAGCCTGTTGAATTGGCCCATATATAGCCAAATATGAATTCCCTTCTTCCTGCCAAAACCCACAGAGAAGAGGTAGCCATAAATCATGCAGGAGATGCCATGGTTGTTACTAAATGTCCTGTGGATTTCAAGGAAATGTGGCTCTTTATGCTATGGGTTCTGGGGGAAGCCACTCAAGTCAGAAGGATCATTCCACTTTATGTTGAAAGAGGCTAAGGGCTTGGTCTGTTCCATATGCTCTTTGGTTTTGAAGGACATTGAAATCTAAGAAAGGTCCTTCATAGTATTCCAGAGTCATTACTATAGCATAGAGGAAAAAATAATGCTGATGTAACCAACATACTCAACTCAGATGGCCCTAGCAGGGGATGTGGGTGGAGCATAGTAATCTCCAACTCCTCTTTCCTACCTCCTCCATTCAGCATACTCTTGGACCAAACCTAGGATGAGCAGTCTGCCAGAAATTATCCTCCTGCTTAAACAGGGGATACAGGCATCCCTAGAGGTATACCTAGGACATGCCTACTTATAACTGTCAGTGGCTATAGTTTGAATATATATGGATATGGGATGGCTTTTCTAAACAAAATGAGAATTTATCTCATCCAAAAATATAAATATAAATACTTTAAAAATATACCATCTGGAGTTTTAGTAGCTGCTTCTCTCCCATAACTCCCATCCTGCAATGCATCCTGATCTGCTGCAGCAACCTGAAAAGTCAATGTAGATTCATGATTGCCTCCCAGAAATTCTGCTCCCACTGGAGTGTCTACAAGAGGGCTAATCAGACATGTTGCTCAGAAAGGGAGACTCTGGAACCTGTGGAAGAGGAGCTGACAGTTACTGAGAGCCAGTGCAGTTCCTTAACATCAAGTTATATCAGTCTAAACTCATCTTTCATTGAAATAGTTTCTATAGTGTAAGTGCAGTGTACCTTGTTGACAGCAAAATATCCCCGAAACCTTCCTTATGACAAAGATGAAGGAGAAAAATTAGCTGAATCTAAATACATTTGGATTAATACATATCGAGAGATAGATACCAAAAAAGGATGTTTCTGGAAGAAAGCTAAAATATTCTGTCCTTTTTTAACATTTTAATCAAAACTTGAAAACTATGAGGTATGTCTTTCAAGTTTGTCCAATAAACATTTACCTGAGTATGCTCTAAACATTCAACTGAGTATGCTCTAAACACCAGGCCTTATGCTAGGATTTGGGGAGATTGGACATGAGTGATGCAGAAAGCCTTACTTCTGGAAGGCTAAAGTCAGATTCATTGATTATGCTGTTAGTAGAAAGCTGGGGGAACTAAAAATTTAATGACATTGTCACAAGCAAAAAATCATGCTGACCTTCAATGGGCTTAATTTAGTATGGATATATGTGAAATTCTGAAGAATCAAAAAATATAATAACCTAGCAATGCCATTACAGAATGGGAAGACAGGGCTTAGCAGCTGCTTCATGAAAAAGACTTAATGGTTTGAGATGACTGACATAGGGTGACAATGTAGTGCAGCTCCCCCAGAGCCAGTACAATGTTGGGGCACATCATATAGATATAAAGATCCAGAAAAAGTTGGCAACTACCCACTTGCATTCTGTGATGGCTCTACAGATACCAGAGCATCCTGCACTGGCTACTGAATGTTAGTTGAGCCGTAGGCAAACAAGAGATCCATTGAGATGGTGATGAGCTAGAAACTAGAAACTATTCCCCAGCAAATGTTTACTGAGTGCCTACTTTGTTTTTGTCACTGATTTTGGTGCTGGGAATAAATGGTGGGCAAAACACACAAGGTACCTGTTCACACAGAGGTGACTATTTAATGAAAACGGAAGATAAACAACCATATGATTATCTCAATAGATGCAGAGAAAGCCTTTGACAAAATTCAACATCCATTTATGATAAAAACTCTCCAGAAAGCAGGAATAGAAGGAACATACCTCAACATAATTAAAGCTATATATGACAAACCCACAGCAAACATTATCCTCAATGGTGAAAAATTAAAAGCATTTCCCCTAAAGTCAGGAATAAGACAAGGGTGCCCACTCTCACCACTACTATTCAACATAGTTTTGGAAGTTTTGGCCACAGCAGTCAGAGCAGAAAAAGAAATAAAAGGAATCCAGATTGGAAAAGAGGAAGTAAAACTCTCACTGTTTGCAGATGACATGATCCTCTACATAGAAAACCCTAAAGACTCCACCAGAAAATTACTAGAGCTAATCAATGAATATAGTAAAGTGGCAGGATATAAAATCAACACACAGAAATCCCTTGCATTCCTATACACTAAAGATGAGAAAACAGAAAGAGAAATTAAGGGAACAATTCCATTCACTATTGCAATGAAAAGAATAAATGCTTAGGAATATATCTACCTAAAGAAACAAAAGACCTATATATAGAAAACTATAAAACACTGATGAAAGAAATCAAAGAGGACACAAATAGATGGAGAAATATACCATGTTCATGGATCGGAAGAATCAATATAGTGAAAATGAGTATACTACCCAAAGCAATCTATAGATTCAATGCAATCTCTATCAAGCTACCAATGGTATTTTTAACAGAACTAGAACAAATAATTTCACAATTTGTATGGAAATACAAAAATCCTCGACTAGCCAAAGCAATCTTGAGAAAGAAGAATGGAACTGGAGGAATCAACCTGCTGGACTTCAGGCTCTACTACAAAGCCACAGTCATCAGGACAGTATGGTACTGGCACAAAGACAGAAATATAGATCAATGAAACAAAACATAAAGCCCAGAGATAAATCTACACACCTATGGTCACCTTATCTTCGACAAAGGAGGCAAGAATACACAATGGAGAAAAGACAATCTCTTTAACAAGTGGTGCTGGGAAAACTGGTCAACCACTTGTAAAAGAATGAAAATAGAACACTTTCTAATACCATACACAAAATAAACTCAAAATGGATTAAAGATCTAAACATAAGACCAGAAACTATAAAACTCCTAGAGGAGAACATAGGCAAAACACTCTCCAACATAAATCACAGCAAAATCCTCTATGACCTACCTCTCAGAGAAACAGAAATAAAAGAAAAAATAAACAAATGGGACCTAATTAAAATTAAAAGCTTTTGCACAACAAAGGAAACTATAAGCAAGGTGAAAAGACAGCCTTCAGAATGGGAGAAAATAATAGCAAATTAAGCAACTGACAAAGAAATAATCTCAAAAATATACAAGCAACTTCTGCAGCTCAATTCCAGAAAAATACATGAACCAATCAAAAAATGGGCTAAAGAACTAAACAGACATTTCTCCAAAGAAGACATACATATGGCTAACAAACACATGAAAAGATGCTCAACATCACTCATTATTAGAGAAATGCAAATCAAAACCACAATGAGGTACCATTTCATGCCAGTCAGAATGGCTGCTATCCAAAAGTCTACAAGCAATAAATGCTGGAGAGGGTGTGGAGAAAAGGGAACCCTCTTACACTGTTGGTGGGAATGCAAACTAGTACAGTCACTAGGGAGAACAGTGTGGAGGTTCCTTAAAAAACTGGAAATAGAACTGCCATACAACCCAGCAATCCCACTGCTGGGCATACACACCGAGGAAACTAGAATTGAAAGAGACACGTGTACCCCAATGTTCATCGCAGCACTGTTTATAATAGCCAGGACATGGAAGCAACCTAGATGTCCATCAGCAGACGAATGGATAAGAAAGCTGTGGTACATATACACAATGGAATATTACTCAGCCATTGAAAAGAATACATTTGAATCAGTTCTAATGAGGTGGATGAAACTGGAGCCTATTATACAGAGTGAAGTAAGCCAGAAAGAAAAACACCAATACAGTATACTAATGCATATATATGGAATTTAGAAAGATGGTAACGATAACCCTATATGTGAGACAACAAAAGAGACACAGATGTATAGAACAGTCTTTTGGACTCCGTGGGAGAAGGCAAGGGTGGGATGGTTTGGGGGAATGGCATTGAAACATGTATATTATCATATTTGAAATGAATTGCCAGTCCAGGTTCGATGCATGATACAGGGTGCTCGGGGCTCATGCACTGGGATGACCCAGAGGGATGGGATGGGGAGGGAGGTGGGAGGGATGTTCAGGATGGGGAACACATGTACACTCATGGTGGATTCAAGTCAATGTATGGCAAAACCACACTACAATATTGTAAAGTAATTAGCCTCCAATTAAAATAAATATATATTGAAAACAAAGAAGATAAACAAATAGTTGATAACATTACATACTGATAAGTGTTTTTTGTTTAGTTGCTAAGTTGAATCTGACTCTTTGCAAGCCCATAGATAGACTGAAGCCTTCCAGGCTCCTCTGTCCATGGAATTCTCCAGGCAAGAATACTGGAGTGGGTTGCCATTTCCTTCTCTGGGGGATATTCCGGCACAGGGATTGAACCTGCATCTCCTACATAGGCAGGTGGATTCTTTCCCACTGCGACACCTGGGAAGCCCATACCAATAAGTACCATTTTAAAAACCACCCAAACCAAGTCCCATCAAATACATTGGAAGGGAACTAGAGACATGATGTTTACATTGGAAAGGGGGAGATAAAAGAAATATGCAGCTGCCTTGAAGTGAAAGTGAAAGTCGCTCAGTCATGTCCAACTCTTTGCAACCCCATGAACTATACCATGGAATTCTCCAGGCTAGAATATTGGAGTAGCCTTTCCCTTCTCCAGGGGATCTTCCCAACCCAGGGATCGAACCCAGGTCTCCCACATTGCAGGTAGATTCTTTACCAGCTGAGCCACAAGGGAAGCCTTATTACAATGTAAAGAGGATTTTCTGTAAAAGAGAGACTAAATATATTCTATCAAGTTTGAACTGAACAAAGAACCAGGGCCAGTGAGCATGAAGACAAAATCAGCTCAACATAAAGTTAAACTCCTATAAATCTGGTCACTCCAAAGGAGATAGCGCCTCTTGAAAGAAGAAATGCTCTTCATCAATGTACTCACCAAAGCAGAAACTTCACAACCCCTAGTTGTGCCGGAGTTGGAGGCTCATGGCTGGTGTGTCCAACATATGTGATCCTCCAGCACTTTGTAGGTGCCTCTGTTAGTACTTTTCACACACTTTACTTCTCTATTACCTGAAGTTTCATTAACATCACTGAAACCATTCTCTCTAGCCTCAACTCAGGGTCTCGCCGTTTTTACCAGATTATCTTATTCAGGAAAAGCTAACCCCAGTTTGCTCAAGCAAAAAGTAACTTTTTGATGCATGTTGTTTCAACACAGCTGAATCTAGGTCCTAGATCCTAGGGGGCTCAAAGAATGTCAATAAACCTCTGTTTTCCCACCTTTTAATGTATTTTCATCTAACTGGCTTGATGATCAAAGGGACCTCTGTATGTAGCAGGAGAGGGGGCTTCTAGATATCAAAGCCTGCATCCTTTCATCAGGAAGGAAGGGAAAACAAAATAAAGAAAAAGAATTCTACATCCAGAAGTCCGTGTGTGAAATTTCATGAGAGAAGCCTTCTGCTCTGTGCTGCTCAGATTAGGTGCCCATCCCCAAACCAATCATAATGAACCAGGACTAGGGTACCATAATGGGCTGGGTTTGGGTCCTATGTCCACTCCTATGAAGATGGGCCAAGGGTTGATAACCAGGCAGTTCTCTTCCAAAAAGCAGATGCTAGACAGAAAACAAATAAATGAAAAAAAACATGTTAAATGTCTTCTGCTGCTGCTAAGTCGCTTCAGTCGTGTCCGACTCTGTGCGACCCCATAGACGGCAGCCCACCAGGATCCCCTGTTCCTGGGATTCTCCAGGCAAGAACACTGGAGTGGGTTGCCATTTCCTTCTCCAATGCATGGAAGTGAAAAGTGAAAGTGAAGTCGCTCAGTCGTGTCTGACTCTTAGCGACCCATGGACTGCAGTCTACCAGGCTCCTCCGTCCATGGGATTTTCCAGGCAAGAGTACTGGAGTGGGGTGCCATTGCCTTCTCCAAATGTCTTCTGTAGTCATATTATTTCAATAGCTTCCTAATTGCCCCATGTCCATGCTTTCCTTTGCTAGAAGAATAATCTTCCTAGATAGCAATTATAATTCTCTGCCTTCTTTCCTAGAAACCCTAAGTAGCTCCTATTTACCTGAAAAATAAAGCCCAAACTCATTAGAATCTGGACCCTGCCTACCTACCTGTCTTATTTCTCCCCTGGACTGCTCTCAAGTCCATAGCTCCAGCCATTCTGAATTACTTGCAGTTCTCCAAACATTCAAGATCATTCTATGCCTTGAGTCTTTACTCACATTGTCCCCTCTACCACCCTCTCCCAATCCCACTAATTTCCTTTCAAAAAGTCTCCCAAGCATCACTTTCTCTCCAAGCCAGTCCTGCTCTCCCTCAGGTAGCATTTATTTGCGTGGGCCTTGTGCATGCCTCTGTCTCTTTGCATGTGTGTGTGTTAGTTGCTCAGTCATGTCCAGCTCTTTGCAACCCCATGGACTGTAGCCTGCCAGGCTTCTCTGTCCATGGATTTCTCCAGGCAAGAATACTGGAGTAGGTAGCCATTCCCTTCTCCAGTGGATCTTACCAACCCAGGGATCGAACCTGGGTTTCCTGAATTGTAGGCAAATTCTTTACCATCTGAGCCACCAGGGAAGCCTGTATGTCTCTATCTTCCCTGTTTGCTTACATGCCATATCCCACTTGATAACCTGTAGGCTCCTTAGAGAAAATGTACTGAGCCTTTGACTCAAAAGCTAGAGCCTTTGAATGTGTGGATCAGAACAAACTATGGAAAATTCTTAAAGAGATGGGAATACCAGACCACCTTACCTGCCTCCTGAGAAATGTGTACGCAAGTCAAGAAGCAACAGTTAGAACCAGACATGGAACAACAGACTGGTCCCAAATTGGGAAAGGAGTATGCCAAGGCTATATATTGTCCCCTTGCTTATTTAACTTATATGCAGAGTACATCATGAAAAATTCCAGGCTAGATGAAACACAAGCTGGAACCAAGATTGCTGGGAGAAATATCAATAATCTCAGATATGGCAGAAAGCAAAGAACTAAAGAGCCTCTTGATGAAACTGAAAGAGAGAGTGATAAAGCTGGCTTAAAACTCAACATTCAAAAAACGAAGATCATCACTTCATGGCAAATAGATGGGGAAACAATAGAAACCATGACAAACTTTATTTTCTTGGGCTCCAAAGTCACTGCAGATGGTGACTGTAACCATGAAATTAAAAGACGCTTACTCCTTGAAAGAAAAGTTATGACCAACCTATACAGCATATTACAAAGCAGAGACATTACTTTACTGACAAAGGTCTATACAATCAAAGTAATGGCTTTTCCAGTAGTCATGTATGGATGTGAGAGTTGGACCATAAAGAAAGTTGAGTGTCAAGGAATTGATGCTTTTGAACCATGGTATTGGAGAAGATTCTTGAGAGTCTCTTGGACTGCAAGGAGATCAAACAAGTCAATCCTAAAAGAGATCAGTTGTGAATATTCATTGGAAGGACTGATGCTGAAGCTGAAACTCCAATACTTTGGTCACCTGATGCGAAGAACTGACTCACTGGAAAAGACCCTGATGCTGGGAAAGACTGAGGGCAGGAGGAGAAGGGGACGACGGAGGATGAGATGGTTGGATGGCATCACCAACTCATTGGAGATGGACATGAGGTTGAGTAAGCTTCAGGAGTTGATGATGGACAGGGAAGCCTGGCATGCTGCAGTCCATGGGGTCACAAAGAGTGAGACACGATTGAGTGACTGAACTAAACTGAACTGAACTGACTGAGCCTTATTCATCCTCATCTTCCTGGTAATTGCCTGGCAGATAATGGCACTAATAATACACTTTTAAGACAAAAAAAATGGGGGAAGGAAAAGAGGAATAAAAAAAAGGAGAAGGAAAAGGACAGTCTTCAAGGACTTGTTTTTTCCTCCCAAATGACAAATTTTGAAAATTATACTCAAAACATCCTGACTTTTTTTTTTTTGTCTAAATTGAGTAAAGAATCATAGTGAGAATTTCAGGCTCAGCCACGGCAGAAGGTTGATGCAGGGAACATGGGAAGAAGGGATGAAAGGTCTTCATCATGTCCTTCCTGGATGCGGACCAGAATGGACCAGCCAATGATCCCACCCATGCCACCCACCCAGCACAGGTGTGGAGGCGTCATCCTCCGCGATGTGCCCTGCCTGCCCCATTTCTGGCTCACTTCTGACTGGCCACTCATGTGGAGAAATGAGAGTGAACAGAAAATTAAAAAGATGACCTGATTCTCTGCCGAAAGCATTTCCAATCATAAGTCTGAGTGTATTTTAATTATACCTGGACACAGGAGCCCTCATCCAGACATAACTGAAGTCCCAAGTGGACTGTCACTGTGGCTGTAAAGATTTGTCTAATCTCGTGGTTATCTCAAGGGCCTGACATCACACTGATCATTAAGCAACAGTGTGGAGGCGCAGCTGCACGTTACCATGGTAACCTCACTAGGCTCGCCTGCAGAGCTTGGTAACAAGAACATTTTATTATGGGTCATTAAGGGCAAAAGGCTTCATCTACATTATTTCCTGTAAAATCCTATTATTTCAGGTGTTGTACTCCATCTTCATCTATGCCGCTCTTGTGGTAGAAATTGTAAATGTGGGTTACTAGGTAGCGAAACAATTGCAAGCTTCTAGTAAACTGTAAACCAGTGTTTTGTAGATGAGAAAAGCATTTTGCCATAGGGATGTGGGGTAAAGAGGCATCCAGTGTTTCTGAAAGCAGAGAATTCTTCCTCTGAAAAGAGAAAGGTTTTTCTTTTCATTGTTGGTTCCCTCTGGCCTGAGTCATGCTTTAGACTGTCACTGATACCAATTCTTGGGTCCTGTAATCTGCTAAACTTGCAAGCTCAGTCACTCAGTCAGGTTTGACTTTTTGCAACCTTATGGACTGTAGCCCACCAGGCTTCTTCTGTCCATGGGATTTTTCAGGGAAGAATACTGGAGTAGGTTGCCATTCTCCTTCTCCAGGGGATCTTCCCAACCCAGGGAGCAAACCTGTGTCTCCTGCATTGCGGGCAGATTCTTTACCACTAAGTCATGAGGAAAATGAGTCTGATTCTGCTGTTTGTTTTTTTTTTTTCTTTAAATTTTATTGTATTGTGGTAAAAACACATAATGTGAGATCCACCCTTTAACAGATGTTTAAGTGTACAATATAGCATGATGACTACAGGTAGAATGTTGGACAGATATCTAGAACTTACTCCTCTTATTTAACTGAAACTTTAAGCCCCTTGATGAACAACTCCTCATCTCCTTCTCTCCCTGACCCTAGTAGCCACCATTCATTCCTTTCTTTGATTCCATGAATTTGACCTAGCCAATCTCTTTCTCATAGCCCAGGCCCCTAGCCCCATCACAGGCTGACCTGGAGCCGATGGACAGTGATTGCCTCTGAGCTGTGATGGCATTAAGTCTACTTGGGGGAGGGAGCTTACAAGGTCATTCATTCACTCACTGTCCCATCTGCTGCCTATAATTAAGGATATCAATTCTACAAGGCAGAACCACAAATACCACAGCATATATTCTTCCTTCCAAATCCCTGTGACCCAGTGAGAGTACATTTAGGCTTTTCTGAATGTTCACTAGTCCTCTCATGAGCAAGACGACTCTGGGGTCTTGTATCCCATATGACGGCTGAGAACTAGAGATAAACAGCAAAGGATCTAATCATTACATTTATTTTCTGAATTAATTTAGAACAGCCAGGGGTATATAGAATGCTTCCCTGTTCTGAAAACTGCTTGCCTAAATGAGTGGAACAATGAGCATGTCATTGAATTAGTGCCTGATTTCACTGGCTTTTTCTACCATCCTCCAAGGATGGCAGTAATTGACTTCAGATGACCCAAGGCAGAGCAGGAGCCAGCAAATGGGTGATTGTTGATGCTTTGCTTTATAAGGAAGATGCTACAGATTTGCTGGATCATATTAAAAATAAAAAATTTAAAACCTGTTCCTTAATATTCACCAGAACTCTTAGAGCTAAAATAAGTTCTATTTCATGTGTGTGTCTCAAATTCCAATCTTTGAATTCTAGAATCAGAGTATCTCTGTTATGAACAGAGCAATTTCTTCTATTAGAATTGAGTGACACAAGGAAGAAGGCGGGTGAAGTAAGACAATATGATGGCTGTTCCAAGGTGTATATCCTGGTGTGATGAAGGAGACAGAGAGAGGAGTTTGGTGCAGACCTCATGTTGAGTTGTAAGCTAACACACAATCTTCAGCACACTTTCAAGCCCAGAAGATACTACTTGAGGGTTATGACAAAGAGATTATATTGCAAGTCGCTTTTCTTACCCCAGAAAAGGGGATTCATCTAGATTGCATTTGGAAAATTATGCTGTACTACACATATTTGTACAATATCAGGTATGTAAACACATCTTATATATAGAACAGAGGTGAGTATATGTCTTAACTGGTGTTTTTAATACCAGCAGTTATTACTTACTTCTAAAAGAGTCACAGCTATTTGACACATCAAAGTCCCTCTAAAAAGATTTCAATTCAGAAAATGCCCTATTTGAGGAGGTGAATTTTCCTGTTCCCTAAATCAGTAAACATATAACTAGTTGGAGTTAAAAGGGGCAAAGCGCTGAGGACAAGGTTTCACAGAGAACTCCCAAAAACTGGATTAAGAGATTGGATTTAATCACAAATTATTGTCCCTTCTTCAGCTCTGATATATTTACATAAAATATATGTTTAAATATTATAAACAGAACTTATACAGATCAGTTTGAGGAGTGCACATATATTAGACAAGTAATGATAAAGACAAAAAGAGAGGAAAAAATTAAATGAAATTCAATTTTACAAAATGGAAAGGTTTTTCAAACTTAGTGGTGATCAGTTCAGTTCAGTCACTCAGTCGTGTCCAACTCTTTGCAACCCTGTGGACTGCAGCACACTGGGTTTCCCTGTCCATCACCAACTCCTGGAGCTTACTCAAATTCATGTCCATTGAGTCAGTGATGCCATCGAATCATCTCATCCTCTGTCATCGCTTTCTCCTCCCAACTTCAATCTTTCCCAGCATCAAGGTCTTTTCAAATGAGTCAGTTCTTCGCATCAAGTAGCCAAAGTATTGGAGTTTCAGCTTCAGCATCAGTCCTTCCAATGAACATTCAGGAGTGATTTTCTCTAGGATGGACTAGTTGAATCTCCTTGCAGTCTAAAGGACTCTCAAGAGTCTTCTCCAACACCACAGTTCAAAAGCATCAATTCTTCTGCACTCAGCTTTCTTTATAGTCCAACTCTCACATCTATACAGGACTACTGGAAAAACCATGGCTTTGACTAGATGGACCTTTGTTGGAAAAGTAATGTTTCTGCTTTTTAATATGCTGTCTAGGTTGGTCATAACTTTTCTTCCAAGGAGCAAGCATCTTTTAATTTCATGGCTGCAGTTACCATCTGCAGCGATTTTGGAACCCCCCAAAAAATAAAGTCTGTCACTGTTTCCACTGTTTCCCCATCTATTTGCCATGAAGTGATGGGACCACATGCCATGACCTTAGTTTTCTGAATGTTGAGATTTAAGCCAACTTTTTCACTGTCCTCTTTCAACTTTCATCAAGAGGCTCTTTAGTTCTTCTTCACTTTCTGTCATTAGGGTGGTGTCATCTGCATATCTGAGGTTATTGATATTTCTCCCAGCAATCTTGATCCAGCTTGTGCTTCATCCAGCCCAGTGTTTCTCATGATGTACTCTGCATATAAGTTAAATAAGCAAGGTGACAATATAGAGCCTTGGTGTACTCCTTTCCCTATTTGGGACTAGTCTGTTTTTCCAGGTCTAGTTCTTATGCTTTAGTTCTCTTATTATTTCTGAAGAAAATCATTATGACCCCCTTTTCAGGTTTGTGCTGTGCTGTGCTCAGTCGTGTCTGACTCTTTGCGACCCCATGGACTGCAGCCTTGCAGGCTCCTCTGTCTATGGAATTTACCAGGCAAGAATACTGGAGTGGGTTGCCATTTCCTGCTCCAGGATCTACTCCAACCCAGGGATCAAACCCGTGTCTCTTGTGTCCTTGTATTGGCAGAGAGATTCTTTACCACTGAGCCACGTGGGGAGCCCCTTTTCAGGTCTGTCTGTAATTCCTAAAGAAATAATCACTTTATCCAGGTTTGAAAAGCTGTCATACTTGTTGTTTGACTCTGGATCTACCAAAAAAAAAAGCAAAAAGTGCTATTGAAAATGTAAGATATTGTTATTTTAATCTTTTGGCGTAGACAAAATAGCTTGAGTGATTTTCTATGTTTGGTTTTTTTAAAGGCATATCCATTTATGAGTGTAAATTTAAACTAACACCTGAACCTTGTTTGATGTTCCTTTTTGCACTTACTGCTACTTCAAAACTGATTCTATACCTCTTGCTAATATATTTGTCTAAATTATATGTGACTTCAATGTGAGACCTTCCATTCATTCTTTGATTGGATGAAATAGGCACAAGTGTCCACTTTTAAGACATTTTTTTAGGCTAGTTGAGAATCAGCCACAGTCAGGCTCAAACAGACTATTTAAGTCATTGCTGTCTCCAGTGCTGGTTAACAAAGAGATCAATCATCAAAATTTTAAGATCTGTTTTTTCAGAGTAATATTTGCATTGTTCATATAGAATCTGTCTCAAGAGTTTCAAGGACTTCACAGACAGCATCTCATTGCAGCATCTTGATAGGATAATGGGAGGCTGACATCCTGGCTCTGGAGCACAGGGGGTGATGCTGAGCCATTGTAGTAAGCATTGTGTTTATATTGTTAGTGCATTAAGTCATATTCTTTTTTCTTTGGTTTTTTTCTTCTTTCTTTTCTTCGCGTGGTCTCTGGTTCGGTGTGTGGGCTCTCTCTAGTTTTGGGGAGCGAGGGCTATACTCTCCGTTGCAGTGCGCGGGCTTCTCATTTGCAGCGGCTTCTCTTGCTGCGAAGCACGGGCTCTAGGGCACACAGGCTTCAGTGGTTGTGGCTCGCAGGCTTAGTTGCTCTAGCTGCTCCAGTGCATGTGGGATATTCCGGGACCAGGTATCAAACCCATGTCCTCTACATTGGCAGGCAGATTTTTAACCACGGGACCACCAGGGAAGTCCCAAGTCATATTTCAGTTTTAAGGACCTCAGGTGCACAGGACTGAGATGATCGTACTCACATTATTAGTAGCCATCTGAGAGGTCTTTGTTTCATTACTTTCATTTTCCATCTCCAATCCCATTCCCCTTCTTGCTCTACTGGAAAAGTATGTAAAAGTGTAAGCTGTCCTTTCAGGTCCATTATATGGAAACACATGAATTTATGACTCAGCAATTTCACACCAAAAATATACCTGAGAGAAAAGCTTGTACCTTCCCAAGGAACAATGCACTTGTCTGCTGATCACAGAGTTATTTGGGAGAAGCAAAGAGATGCAAGCCACTATGTTTATCACTAAGTGAGCACATAAATAAAGTAAGTCTTATACGCATATCAAGACATCATGTAACTAACAGTCAAAACTAATGAAGCAGATTCTCATTTAGTAACATGAAAGATGAATGAAACAGAATGAGGTTAGAGTACAATGTCATTTATGTAAACTTTTAACATTTTAAACATTTATGTTTATTTTAAACATAAAATAATACTAAGTATTTCTCAGATACAGATTTATCTCAATTTTAAGGGAAAAATTATGTAGTTGTTTAAGAATGAGAGGAAGAAGGAAAAGGAAAAAAATACAAGGGTAAGAGGAAAAATGAAATTCAACAAAGGGTCTATGGATCTAATTTATTAGACTTCCCTGGTGGCTCAGACGGTAAAGTGTCTGTCTATAATGCAGGAGACCTGGTTTCGATCCCTGGGTCGGGAAGATTCCCTGGAGAAGGAAATGGCAACCCACTCCAGTACTCTTGCCTGGGGAATCCCATGGATGGAGGAGCTTCGTGCGGCTACTGTCCATGGGGTTGTAAAGAGTTGGTTGGGCATGACTGAGCGACTTCACTTTCACTTTCGTGAGATTGTTAAGCTCTTTAAACTAATTATCTTAGTCAAACACAATGCTAAACTCTTTACACTAGTTATCTTAGTCAAAGTTATAACAACCTTAGGAGGTAGGCACTGTTATTTTTGTGAGGCTTAGAAAGTCAATTGTCTCAACCAATGGTTCACATCAAGAAAGTGGCAGATTCCATTTACAAATGAAGGACGTCCAGCCCAAGAGTCATCAGGCAGTTATAAAATCACTCATATCTGAGAGCGGTGCTTTTGGTTAAGTCAAGCTCGTTCGTTAGGAATCTTCCCGTAGTCAGTTTTCTCTGTTACAATTCTACTCTCAGTTTTCAACTGTTGGTTGTTTTTGTTTTCCCAGATTCCAAGAAGTGGATATGAAAGTAAAAGAAACAGTTACAACAGACTCTGATAGATATATTCTGCTTTGCACAGATAAATACACTTACATCTGATTTATACTTTAGTGTCTCACTGATTTGGTTAGCATGACTTGGTATGGGGGCTCAGCTTGGTGCTCTGTGATGACCTAGATGAGTGGGATGGAAGAAGGGGAAGGAGGGCCATGAAGGAGGAAATCTACGTATCTGATTCACTTTGTTGTACAGCAGAAACTAACACGACATTGTGAAGAAGTTACACTCAAATTTAAAAAATTTATAGATGCATTTTTAGAATTTATTTTCTTGATGTGAAAAGGAAAGGAAGTGATTCCACATCGTGGTGGCCCCTCTGCTATCATCACTTTACCTGAAGACCTGACTTGACCTACAGATTATTTCTCTTTCCACTCCAAAGGCTGTTCTCAGTCAGTTATTAAGTTTTTGAGAGTATGTGTTCTGTTTATTCATAATCCAAACTATTCTATAGTCGGTCTTTAAAATATTACAGAAACATGTTCCTTCATGAGAATGATCAGTTGAATGTCCTTTCTGGAAATTTTATGTGCTGCTTCCAGTTTGCTAGAGGTTAAATTTACCAATGATGAAATGTCTTTAAAAATTTCCGAAATCCAGACCACACACCCATGACTGAGTTGACCCTTTACTTTCTCTGTAATTGCTTACTGGAAAATGTCTCTTGAGAGCTCTAGCAGAGATGACACAAAAGCTACATCTGATCAATGAAAGAAAAAGGGGAAGATGAGCCGGGTTCCACCATTGGCATCACTGAATAATGTCATGCTTTAGATTTTCACTTTTGTGTTAAGTATGCAAAAGCAGAGACATTACTTTGCCAACAAAGGTTCATCTAGTCAAGGCTATGGTTTTTCCTGTGGTCATGTATGGATGTGAGAGTTGGACTGTGAAGAAAGCTGAGCACCGAAGAATTGATGCTTTTGAACTGTGGTGTTGAAGAAGACTCTTGAGGGTCCCTTGGACTGCAAGGAGATCCAACCAGTCCATTCTGAAGGAGATCAGACCTGGGATTTCTTTGGAAGGAATGATGCTAAAGCTGAAACTCCAGTACTTTGGCCACCTCATGTGAAGAGTTGACTCATTGGAAAAGACTCTGATACTGGGAGGGATTGGGGGCAGAAGGAGAAGGGGATGACAGAGGATGAGATGGCTGGATGGCATCACTGACTCGATGGAGTCTGAGTGAACTCTGGGAGTTGGTGATGGACAGGGAGGCCTGGCGTGCTGCGATTCATGGGATCGCAAAGAGTTGGACATGACTGAGCGGCTGATCTGATCTGATCTGATCTGATGCTCACTATGGACTTTCCCAGTGGCTCAGCGGTAAAGAATCTGCTGAAACACAGAAGACACAGGTTTGATCCCTGGGTCTGGAAGATCCCCTGGAGGAGGGCATGGCAATCCACCCCCATATTCTTGCCTGGAGAATCCCTTGGACAGAGGAGCCTGGTGGGCTACAGTCCATAGGGTCGGAAAGAGTCAGACATGACTGATGCCACTTAGCTTGCACACACAGACATGCTCACTACACAATGCAGAGAAAGAAGTAGAAAATTCAACTTGGAAGTTGCAATAAAAAGTATTGATAATCTCATATGAATCCTCAAAAGCTAGAAAAAAAAGAAATTTAGGGGATGGCATGGGAGGGGAAATATTTGTCTTAGATGAACTTTGAGATTTATAGTTCCAGAAATAGAAAAATAATTGAATAGTCATGAAGAAGGACATATTTAATACTTTCTATTTCTTGGAAATTACGAATACCCATTGTAACAATCCTTATATTTTCACCAAGGAGACTATAATTAAAGAATTTCACATGAACTTCATTTTTTTATGCCTTGAACCTCTTTTTTTCATCTAGATATGATGAAAGTTATGGACCGTCTTCTTTTGAAATGCACATACATGCATCATTTTGAATAAAATTCCAAGAATTTGTAAATTAAAAACCCCAGAACTTATATTAGAGAGGTCAAATTGATAGGATATGTAGCAACTCAATCTAAATTTTTCCTGTAGTATTTTCATAAAGTTTGCCAAGAAACATCTTGACATTTGCCATTTTTGCAGGTGTTCACATATATAGAATGAAAACCAATCATCCTACATCAGGCCAAGTCCAATCTTAACATAATTAGATTTTGTTTATTTTACTGGAGCTGCCCTTGAATTCTTCAAATTGTAGACATCATAATTGCGGATCCAGGAGCTAGTGTCAAAGGAGGTAAAAAATATCTAGTTACCAAGGAGAAGGCTGGTGATGCCCTGTGCTTGGGGAAGGGAAGTGATATTAACCGGGGCCTACCTCAAACTAATAGATGAGAACTGAGAACTTATCAAAGCTTATAGCTTTTTGAAAATAAATCTAGAAGAGTGCACTAGTGTATAGTTGACACTCAATTAAAATATTCTTGTCTAGCCCCCATGTTAGGTACATCATTAAGGTTTAATGCAGTCATGAGAGCAAATAGAAATGTTATTTCCCAGAAGCACTTATTCAAATCCAGAAGTGATATCAGTTTATGGTGTCTTGGGATGTTCTACAGAGAAGCATCTACCCACTAGAGAAAGCTTTAGACCCTAAAGCTGTACCTACTATTCACCTGAATGCTCATCTCTGTTCCAAACCGAGGATGCAATGGTGACATTAGATTCCGTTCATTTAGCTAAGACATGACTAATGAAGGCTGTCATTTTGTATATTCAGATTTTTTTAGTTGCTACCATGTGCATGCATGCATGCTAAGTCACTTAAGTCATGTTCAGCTCTGTGACCCTATGGACTGTAGCCCTCCAGGCTCCTCTGTCACGGGACTCTCCAGGCAAGAATACTGGAGTGGGTGTCATGCCCTCCTCCAAGGGGTCTTCCTGACCCAAGGATTGAATCCATGTCTCTTACCTCTCCTGCATTGGCAGGTGGGTTCTTTTTACCACTAGCACCACCTGAGAAACCCTGTGTAGGTGTATTATTTATAGCAACATGACAATTTTAAAGTAAAAGATAATGGGAGACAGGACTATTGTGAGGAAGCCTGGAATACAAAATCAGAAAGACTGGGTTTGAGCTCAGGGTCTACCACTTAGTAACTATATGTGTGTACAAGCTCTCTGGGCTTCAATTTTTTCCCATGTAAAATGAATATATAATATTTATCTGTTAAGGATTTTCTGGGTTTTCACTTCATTCATCATATTGAGGTATTTTTTTTCCTACATTCCAAATACACTTTAATTATAACTTTTATAATTATTAAATTATAATTATAAATTAATTGATATATATATAATTTAAAAACTCAATATTGCTGCAAGTCTCAAAGCAACAATAATGAAAAAAGCAGCATTTTCTTTCCAAACTCCTGCTTCCCAGGGCCAACTACTATTAACTCTTTTTAAATTATTTATGTCCATTTTTATAACATGCTTTTATCATTTCTGAATGTTTTCTCACACTTAGATGGTGTGGGGTGGAATGTGCATGCTTAGCAATGTCCAATTCTTTGTGACCCCCATGGACTGAAGCCCACCAGGCTCCTCTGTTCATGGAATTTTCCAGGCAAGAAATACTGGAATGGGTTGCCATTTCCTTCTCACACTTAGATAGTATATATTAAATTATTAAATTGAAAGATTAGAATTTACTTCTCCTGTTTCACCCTCCAGACTTTCCCCTCAGTCATCCTTCCATTGTAGCTTATTATGATTTGTGATTACATAAGGATTCAGTATTTATACTATTATGGCAGTAAACATCATCAGAGCTGAGCTATGTAATTTACTATGATTACATTCCTTTCTTAGTTAACTCCCTCCCCCCACCAATAAATAGAATTTATTCTATTTTCTATTTGGTTTTCATTCAAGTCTCCACCTGAACTCCCGAGTCTCTCAACATGATCGAATGCATCTGGTGACATCAGTTTCAATTTCTTTTTCCTACAACCTTCTCACAGCTCCTTGCCTTTCTGTTCCAGTCTTCACTGTTTCTAGGACTCTTAAGGTTTTACCCTTAGCAGAAGACTGGGAATTCCCTTTGCTTCTCTCCTGTAATAAAGCCTGTGTTTCCTGAATCCCTCTTCCTCGCCTCTTTCTCTCTTTTCTTTCTTTCTTTTTCTTAATTTATATAGAACACATTTTGTTGCTCCCTAAGAAACTGTGTGGCAAATCAACTCTTGACTACATCTGAAAATACTTAATTGGGTTGGGTATAGAAATCGAGGTTAGAAAATAGTTTCTTGACGAACGGAAGACTTTGTTCTATTGTATTTTAGCTTCTAGTGTTGTCCTTGAGGAGACGGATGCCCCTCTAATTCCTAATCTATGCTGTGTGACCTATTTTTTCCTCTTGGATGCTTATGTTTTACTGTTCCTGAACGTCATAAAATTTCAGGACTATCATGAACCTTGTTGTGTCTTTCATTTTATTATGCTGCTGTGTATTTGAAGGGCCCTTTTCTCCAAATTCTTATGTTCTCCAGGGAAATTTTCTTGCATTATTTATGTAATAACTTCCTCCCTCTCTCCTTTCTGTTTCCTTTTCTAAGAACATTTCAAACAATCCTGTTTTTGGTCTGATACTGCACTTACCCCTTGGAGAAAGTTGTTGTCTCCAAATCCCAATTCCTGGAAAGGAAAGGTACAGCAATGCTGACTTCACAAAATGTCCTCATTCAGGGCAGTCAGCACTGTCAGCCACAGCCCTGAGCTCTCAGTCCGGTTGCAGGGATCAGGCCACTGCTCCTCACTTACACAATCAAGCAGAATAGGGATTCCCAGTCAACCCTCTCCTCTTTTTTCCTACTCTCCTTCCTCTTTCTCCCTCTCTTTTCTTCGTTTGTCTCCCTCATCCCTTTCCTCTACAACCATTTGATTCTCCTCTTCTTTCATCATCTTCCTTTTCCCCTAAACTTCACCATCTATCTGTATTCTAACCCTACCAACCATGACCCCCATTCAAGTCCATGTCCTCTCACCAGTTCTCTCTGTAGGCTTACTTGTCGTATCAGCTATGGATACAAACCCAGTGTTCTGGAACAGGACGGGTTCCATCCGCAGGTAGAAATCAGGCCTAGAGAGGCTGGGCTGACTCGTGAGTGGCAGCACCGGCACTCCAGTGCAAATCTGTTAACTCTGAATGCATCCCCCCTCCCACTGCACAGCTGTTAAGGGGACCTCAAGCCCAAGAACACAGACCCCTGGGCCTCATGCCTACAAAGTTTGCAGTGGAAATTCCCCTGAAAAGGCAGTTAAGCCTTGTGTTTAACTATTAGAAAGTTGTCTCTGAACATTCCAAAGACAAAACAAAACAAAACAAATGAGAAAAGGGTTTCTAGTAATTGCCAACATAAACTGAACACTTACATGCCATTCATTTTGCATGTGTTACCTTATTTAAGGCATGTTGTAACTTTATGTAATAGACACTTTCACAAGCTTTGATTTCAGTATGATGAAATGTATGGAAATTAATTTTGTTACTCATAGAGACATTAGAGGGACTCCTTTACAAGTCTGACTGGTTTTCAAGTCCATGCTGTAAGCTAATTGCCTGTGTTGTTTCCTGACAAACATTAAGGCATTAACATAGCCTGCTAGACAAGCTCTGTAGTCCAGAGGCTTGCACACTTTTAAAACAGTCTTCGAGATGTACACACTCTCTGCCTGTTTAGCAATGCTTGTTTATTCCACCTCTTTGCAAATCTCAAGGTTTAGAGAAGGATGGTGTCTCTCTAGTCCCCTGTACATTGTTCCCCTGAGCCCTCCCACCTTCACAGAAAAATAGTAAATATAGCAAGAATAGAGTTTTCCAGATTGTCTCCAGTCTGGCTAACTTCTTTTCAAATAAGTCCACTTGGGAAAGTGATCTTTGAAAGGCTGCCATAACAGTTATATTCAGCAAGCTTCTTAAAGTTTATTTAAATTGAGATTATTTCCATCAGCGCAAGTTCCTGGTCTGTTCTGCAGTTTCTTGTGACTGTTCTTTGTGAGCTGTAAATCCAGTTTGGCTAATGGAGGATAATAAGCAAAATATCCTTGCTTTCTCTCCAGTGTAATTCACTTGGAGACCATAGTACAAAATCGTGATTCTGCCTGTAAACATGTGTGACCAGTTTGTCGGAATTTCAGTTGACATTGTATATGAGGGTGGGTAGAACTTTAGATCTAACTGAATTTTTAAAAAAATCTTTCTTTCATTGTCCAAAATATTTGTTCAGGTTTACAGACACATCCCACAGAAAAACCTGAACAAATTTTTGGCCATCCCAATACTTCAAGCCCTTGAAAAAGTTACCAAATACATGTCTGTCTATGAGAGCTATGTTTTGGCAAGCACAACTTAAAATTTGTTAGCTTTTTTTCATTAAAGAGTTTTTTGTGTTTTTTTTTAAAGCTATTTCTATCATCTGTTAAACTGATATGCTTTTTCTCTGATGGTGATATAAACCTTTTGCCTTATTTTCAGGGCATTTTGCTATATCTTCAGGGCATTTTTTCTGTTAAAATATTGTTAATTGCTCAGTCATATCCAACTCTTTGTGACCCCATGGACGGTAGCCCACCAGGTTCCTTTGTCCACGGAACTGTCCAGGCAAGAATACTGGTGTTGGTTGCCATTTCTTCCTCCAGAGGATCTTCCTGACCAAGGGAGGGAGCCCAGGTCTCTTGCATTGCAGGCAAATTCATTACCATCTGAGCCATCAAGGAAGCCCACTTTAAAGTATAATTAACCATATGTCAAATGGTAAAATATGTGTTCACAGCTAGTTAAATCTATTACCTGTTTCATAACAAGCAGGGAGGAGAAGGCAATTGGAGAAGGAAATGGCAACCCACTCCAATATTCTTGCCTGGAGAATCCCAGGGACAGGGGAGCCTGGGGGGTTGCCGTCTATGGGGTCGCACAGAGTCGAACACGACTGAAGGGACTTAGCAGCAGAAGCAGCAGCAGCAAGCAGGAGAATGAATAGTCTGTTGCAGTCTCCTCAGTAAGGAATAGAACTTCATATTCAAATGGCTTCCAAGGTCTTTCTGAGCCCATTTGTTGCTCTAGGCACTCTCACCACCAGGAGACCCCATGTGGTGAGTTTCAGCAGAGAATGAGGGCCAGTAAGTCCCTAAGTACACTATATTGAATATTGTGCCCCCCTCCACCCCCAAAAAAATTTATGTCTTCCTGGAACCTCAGAATGTGACCTTACTTAGAAATAGGGTCTTTGCAGATATAACTCGTTAAGATTGGGGGCTTCCCTGGTGGCTCAGAGGTTGAAGCGTCTGCCTCCAATGCGGAAGACCTGTGTTTGATCCCTGGGTTGGGAAGATCCCCTGGAGAAGGAAATGGCAATCCACTCCAGTACTCTTGCCTGGAGAATCCCATGGACAGAGGAGCCTGGTAGGCTACAGTCCACAGGGTCGAAAAGAGTCGGACATGACTGAGTGACTTCACTTCCCCTGGAGAAGGAAATGGCAAACCACTCCAGTACTCTTGCCTGGAGTACTGGATCCATAGTGGATAAGAGTGGGGGTTAAATCCAATGACTTTTGTCCTTATAAGAAGAAAGATAGAGATAGAGGGTAGATACAAGGCCTGGAGTGATGTACCTACAAGCTAAGGATTAATAGAAACCAAGAAGAGACATGGAAAGCTCTTGTCTAGCACTTTCAGAGGAAGCATGGCCCTGCCAATATCTTAATTTTGAACTTCTGGCCTGCAGTACTTTGGGAGAATATAGTTCTGTTATTTAAACCACCCAGGTTGGGAGTCATTTGTTGCAGTAGCCCAAGGAATGAATACACTGAGAAACTGGTGAATGACCTTACGAAGAGGAGTGATCACAGTTAACATTGTTCGATCGCTCATGTGTAGGACTTTAAACAGCTATACTGTGGGCAGTGGGTAAGAGGAATGACTGGGGAACTGGTGGCACAGTGATCAGAGATGGAATCAGCTCATTGCAAGTAAGAAAGTAACTGCTAAAGTAATGAGGAAAATCCAAGCTCAATGTGAGCCTTGGAATGCAGGGTTACAGCCGCAAATTAAGATTAGATTTTAGGAGAAAACTGGGAGGGAAGAAACTCAATAACCTGCCCAGCTTCACAGCTCTACCAGTGTTCATTGCTTTGGGAAATCCAGGCCCAGGACTAGCCCCAAACCAGGACCACTCTGGGGAGCATCATTTCACATTGGGAAGCACATGGGCTTGGGCGTCAGTGAGACATGTGTTCACATCTTGGCCCCATGAGCTTCTGGATGCTTAGCTGTTGTATTTTAACAAAAGGCAGTGAGCCATGGTGTCCTCATTTAAAATGGGAAGAAAAAATACTTACTTTATAAAGTGGTTGTGAAAGTTAACTGAGATCCCTTCATCTCAGTTCATATGCACAGCAGCCGGCATACAGAAGGTGCTCATCAAAAGTTAGTTTAGTCCTTTTCACTCCTGGCATCCAGGGAACTAAACAGTAATTATTCTTTTTCCCTCTTTCACACTTGTATCCCTAAGAAACTAGACGGGGTATGATTTCCAAAGAAATGAGGAGACTATGTTTGGTCATTTATGCTTATATGATAGTGAAATTAATACACTACTTCTCTACTTGATAGTCAAGCATAATTTTTTTAAACCCACCATCTGTTTAATTAACACATCCGTCACATCACATATATATCTTTCTTTTTTGTTTTTTGATGAGAACAAAGTTTTACTCTCTTAACAAATTTCGATGATAATACAGTGTTATCAACTATAGTCACCAAGTTTTACATTATGTAAGTTATTAAAGTATAAATAATTTTTCATTTTGCCACTAATTTATAAGAGGCCTCCAGAAGGCATGGATTTAACTCAGAAGCAGACTTCAAATCCTGCTATGGTGAGAGACTATGAGCTGCTTTGAGCTCCTTTTCTAGAATTTAAGTGCTGGCTTGTGAGGCCAGAAATTATAAATGACTGCTCTTACACACAGCTTGGGTTGGGCCAAGACAGAGATGTTCTACAGTAGGACAGAAAAGGTTAATAGTTAAAACTTTTTTCTAGTTCTGCAAAATCATAAATTCTTTCAAAGCTAATATCTATTGACATAGACTTTTCTGGGCCCAAATTCTCAAGACCTTTAGCAAGTAACGATTTTCTAGTCTGGATTCAAATCCAGACTTAACGCCTTGAGTGTCTGCCAGGCCCGACCCACACAGTACCTCCCAGCATCTCCCCTGCACAAATCTCCTCCATTTCATCTCTCAAAAATCAGGGAAACTAGCCTGAAACCTTGTTTCTGAATTTTTGTCTGTTTAGTGTTTTGTTTTTTCCCAGAGAAAGTTACATTCATATCCTGCAGTAACTAAATCATGAAGGAACAATGAAGAACATTTGCTTTGCTGGATGGGATAAAATGACAATATTCAATATCTTATAATAGCCTATACTGGAAAAGAATATAAAAAAGAATATATATCTGTCTTTCAGACAGAAGGGGCTATGCTAAGCATAATAGAAAAGTTACATATTTTAAACTGAGACAGAAGTTAGTACCCTCTAGCAACAACTTTGGCCTTTGTGATTCTTAGGTTTAGCAAGAAAAGGACTTGACCTTTAGGACTTCACAGTGGGATGAAGGGGAAAAGTATGCCAATTGAAGAAGCCTCGGCTGATTCTATCCCTGGTCAAACAGAAATCATCCTTCTTGGGAAAGAAGAGTGTGATTAGGCCTATTATTGGAGGGAAAATTAGGGTCTGTGGCAAATCTGGAATGATATATGCTTATGTTATATTTGTATGCAAAAATCAAGGCAATCAGTGAAAAATGATCAAGTCATAGCTCCTTGGTCGTTTGCCGACATCCCACAATTCCCACTGGAAAAGTGGCGACAATGAGAGTTTAATGACCTTCCTTTCATTCCACTCCTCACTTGCACTCCTCATTGTTATCTGGCTGTTCTTTCATCCCTCTTCACTCAGTACCAAAAGCAGTCACCCTTCACTGAGAAAACTCTGTTAGCTGCTGAGGGGCCTGTTGTGAAGATTTCAATATTGGATAAAATGGATTGTTGCCCAGTCCTGTGTCCTAGACGTTCAAATATATGAAGTCATATATAATGACCAAGTATTTTGAAAATTCCCCTGGTTTGCTTTGCAAAAGTAACCAGAGCCTTCTGAGGAATTGACTGGTGTGGTTGTTGCAGGAACTAAAATGACATTAATTTGGGAGTCTCCTGGGTGATTCCCTCCAGAGATATTCTCTGGCCATACCTACACACTTACTGCCCTAGACCCAGCCCTGGAAACTCACTGTGTAATGTTTTGCAAACGTAGAGAAACCATTAGACTAGAACCTGGGTTTTAGTTTGCATAACTACACTCCTACCAACCTTCCCTCAAAGCTGTAACTGGCTGAAGCTTACTTTCTGAGCTGAATTACAGTATCTTGTTTACAGTATCTTGGTCTTCTTTCTCATTCCTTACTGATCATAGCTCAGTGATGAAATGACAGAGAACTTGGGAAACATTAATAATGGAAAATATCAGTTGTGAAAATATTGACTTAAGTATCTTGAAATAGGGTTAATACATTGTTTCTTTCTATTCACATTTCCTCTGTGAAATGTCTTGCTGCTGCTTCTGCTGCTATGTCGCTTCAGTCGTGTCCGACTCTGTGCAACCCCATAGATGGCAGCCCACCAGGCTCCCCTGTCCCTGGGATTCTCCAGGCAAGATCACTGGAGTGGGTTGCCATTTCCTTCTCCAATGCATGAAAGTGAAAAGTGAAAGTGAAGTCGCTCAGTCATGTCCGTCATGACCCTCAGCGACCCCATGGACTGCAGCCTACCAGGCTCCTCTGTCCATGGGATTTTCCAGGCAAGAGTACTGGAGTGGGCTGCCATTGCCTTCTCTGGTGAAATGTCTTAGTCTGACATAAATCACATATTATAAACAAACATTTCTCAAACATTAGCGTGCTGCACGTCTCAAAATCACCTGGAGAACTCATTTAAATGCAATCGCTAGACCTCAATCTAGAGTTTCTGACCCAATAGGTCTGGGTTGTGACTCAAGGATTTGATTCCTACAGGTTTCCAGGTAAGGATCCCAGGTGGTGTTAAAAGGTCAGGTACTTTTGAGGTGAGGCTAGAATGACTGACCCATCTTGGTTTGCCTGGGAATTTCCCAGTTTCTATACTAAAAGTCCCACATCCCAGGGACTCCTTCAGTTCAGATCAAAGCAGGCAAGTTGGTCACCCTAAGTGAGGCCAAAAATATTTCTAGTTTGAATTAAAATGTTGTACTTCTTAACATTTCCCAGAACCATATTCCTGAATGCTGAATTAGAGCTTTATATTTAGGAGATCAAAAGGATTTTAAAATCACAAGATTTAAGATACTCCATCTATAAGGTATCCATATTTATAAAAATATGGATGCCCTCACAGTCTCCTGTATTAACAGTAATGAGCTCTTCTTGAGGCCCTAAAGTTCTGGAGGTGCTGTGTTTGCACTTGGTATGTATTATATATAATTCCTACAACTGTACACCTTGTTATAAATCATATATATTATAAATATATAAATCACCTGATGCAGTGTGAAACAAAAATCTCAGAGGTTATAGGTGACATGGCTATTCACTTTGCAGCTGGAGTTTGAACCTGTGTCTCTCTGGCTCCATGGCTTGTATGCTTATATATATTTTTTCCCCACATGATGAACTGAGTGAGCATTTGTTTGTTCCTAGAGTTTAACATTTGCCATCAGTTAAAAAGTATAAATGCTTAAGGCCAGCCTTCCAGGGCCTGATTATTTGTGCATTAAATCTGAAATGATTATGCACCACATAAGCACCAGTATCTCCTGAAGGGCTGGAGGGTCTGCAGACAGCTTTCTTTACTTAGGAAAAACTGCAGAAACAGGAAAATGCCTAGCTAGGATTTTTTTATTAAAAAATGTTTTCTAAAACAATTTCATTTTCAGAGTTAGCTATTTTACATATATAAGATATAATAAATTACAGAATAAAATTTGAAGGCATACCCTTAAGTATGTGATCTCCTTATCAGTCTCTTTGTCACACTCCAATATTGTCAGCCACTGCAAAAAAGACCAAGTCTTTCTTTTCCCTTCCTGGGGCACTTTTGATTCATCACAGGTGATCACTTATCACACTCAGGTCCCAGATCTTTATTGCATCTGTGGGACCTCCGGTAGCTAGGGATGAAATTCCCTCCACTGTTTCTTTTCCTGCCCTTCCTCCTAGAAAGCTACTGAGATTTCATTTTTTTCGCCTGTTGAGGATCAGGAAGAGCATCTTCTTTATGGAAGAAGAGCTAGTTACCCACCCGTTTTTTGTTCACTTGCTCAGTTGTGTCCAACTGTTTGCGACCCCATGGACTGCAGCACACCAGGCTTCCCTGTCCTCCTTCACTGTCTCCTGGAACTCATCTCTTGTGAAGCTTCAGACTTTTTTTTTTTTTCCTGTTCTGTGATCTCTCTTTTCGAGGCCAGACCATGGGAACAGAAAAAAAAAAAAAACTTGGTCAAAATATGTCTCTTTTCCTAGGCTTCTTACCTTTGATAGTTTCCTCCCCAACAGGAAAAAGTCCTCATTGACTCACTAGACTCATATGATGAACTCTCTCCCTGCTCCTCCTTTAATGTCATACAGTAAGTGTAGAAACAGTTCTTTACTAAACCTGTCAAATTTGTAATGGATAAAGGGCACTCTTTATTTTTTCACTACTGTAAATATATTTGGGTTCATCAGAACGTTTTGTAGGACTTGCTTCTATTATTCCTTTATACAGAATATTCTCAATTCTGAGCATCCTCTCCAGTTTATATGAATATTATGGTCTGTGCATGGTATGGAACAGACTTCTTAGTGACCTTTCTTTTTCCTTCCCTGATTTACATTAAACAGAATTACTTAAATTGTATAGTTTTGTCCCTACCTTGAGAAAATAAAAATTCAGTTCAGTTCAGTTCAGTCGTTCAGTCACGTCCGACTCTTTGCAACCCCATGAATCGCAGCACGCCAGGCCTCCCTGTCCATCACCATCTCCCGGAGTTCACCCAAACCCATGTCCATCGAGTCGGTGATGCCATCCAGCCATCTCATCCTCTGTCGTCCCCTTCTCCTCCTGCCCCCAATCCCTCCCAGCATCAGAGTCTTTTCCAATGAGTCAACTCTTCGCACGAGGTGGCCAAAGTACTGGAGTTTCAGCTTCAGCATCATTCCCTCCGAAGAACACCCAGGGCTGATCTCCTTTAGAATGGACTAGTTGGATCTCCTTGCAGTCCAAGGGACTCTCAAGAGTCTTCTCCAACACCACAGTTCAAAAGCATCAATTCTTCGGTGCTCAGCTTTCTTCACAGTCCAACTCTCACATCCATACATGACCACTGGAAATGTAAAATCTCACCAAGATTCCTAGAACTTGAATCTAGTACGTCCAGTCAGAGGCAGAGAACACCTCTGGTCTCCCACTCCCAGGATGTTTGCCTACCTAAGGTGGGCCCAGAGACACCTGCTCATAGAAAACCGAGAAGAGGCTGAAGGGCCAGCCCTGAGCAGAGTCTCGTGGGCGCTGGTGATCATTCATCATCACCTCAAACCTGTGGCCTCCCTGACCCTGGACCTTCTTCACCTACCTTGCTTCTGAATCTTGATCTTAAATATAATCTGTGTCTCTGGGCTTGGCCTGGTCAGTCTTTGCCAATAGTTTAAGATGTGAATCGGTTACTCTCTAACTTTTATTTTACTCCAAATGTTAGATAAAAGAAGAAGATGAAATGGTGCATGTAGTTATGCCCAAACATGAGGTACATGTTGGTGAAACATTTAAGGAGAAAGTGGCTGGGGAGGAGAATGGGTAGCAGGTAAGCAGGAGTACCAATGAGTTCAACTAACACTCATAGGGAATTTCTTCCTCCAAGCTCAACAAACAGCAACCACATTCTCCTTCCTTTGGCCAACATTTAAAAGTCAAATATCTTGAACCAGACACAAAACAAAGAGACAACATTTGTTTCATTTTTTCATAATCAAACGAGGATTATTAACAGAAAACATATTAAGCATAAAAGCCCAACATCATAAGAGATTTTCACTTAACACATGTCAGCAACAAAACAAAATGTTCTACAAACATCTAGCATTTCATAAGATAATTGTAGAAACTGTAAGAAACCAACAGCTAACAGATTTTTTACAGTATTTTTCTTTCTTTCTTTTTTTTCAAGGCAAAATGCCTTTTGCTATTTGCTCATAAAATCAAATTATCCCTCTGGGGCAGTGACAGGGGGTTTTAATTTCTGAACTGAACCAGATCAAAGTTGTTGGTGGTTTCTTCCTCTTAAGGGTGTAGACTAGCAGAGCCCCTGCCAGGCCTTGGGTTTCCCTAGGTCCTGACCACATTTCCTGACCACAGAGCAAGCCTCACGAAGGGAGAGACCCAAGGCTACTTTGACATCTTTGATTCAGAGCATCCAGGGTACAGTCTTCCATTTGAGTTTCTAGTTGGCAGGTTCGAAGGAATGTGATCTTTTAGCCAATAATCCATTTTGATATTGTCTTAGGGTTGTAATAAGAGACACAAGTCAGTCAGTTAGGTTTGCACCAAGTACAAGTTCTCCCCCAACTCTCCTTTCTGAACCAGAGCTCTTTCCAGGAAGCAAGCAACTGCTACTGAGAAATTGTTCATTCCTAACCTGTGAGCAGCACGCAGAAACAGGATTTCAATTAAGATGCCAGTCTGGAGGTTTGTTCAGTCATTAACATGTTACATTTTCTGGATTGAATAGCTGAAGTTTACCCAGAAAGACAGGAAAGGAGCATTTGAACCTGAAACACAGGTTAGAGAATTAGATTAATTGATTATTTCATTTTCTAAACTATATTCAAAAGGTTTAGGATTATTTAATCTGATCTATGTTAAAGCTTGTATTTTACTGTCTGGGAAGAAGTGTCTGGCTAACAGTGTAATAAAATTATCTAGTGCATTTTAACCAATCAAAAAGAATAGGGTATAATTATTTTCTTTTTGTGTGTGTGTGTTTTATTTCTATAAAATTTGAGTGAGTGAAGGAAAATATATTTTGTTTAATAGAAGCTTTTATCTATTTCCTTATTTTTTGAATAGTGATTCATTCATGTAATTTTCTTATGTGACAATAAGAGGGTGAAGCAGTGTTTAGAAAAACAAACAGTACATTTCAGAAGACTCAAAAGTCTACCAGAAGCTTTTGTTTCGACATTTCACTTCTCAGTCTAGCTTTTTTATTTCTACATTTGAAAATATATTTTTGTTACATTCAATCAGTGTGGATAGAATTATACCGTGAATGCAGGCAATTTGTTTAAAAAGGCATCACCTAGTACAACCAGGAATGACCTCACTGAGGCACCCCCTGTCCTTTAATCAGCAGTGCTATATCAAGTTACTTCTCTGTATCGAAGACTGTCCTCTTTTTACAGTCCAATGGATATAATTTTCTTTTGGGGGAATCAAAAGCCAAATCAGAATTTTTCCCCAGGTTAAGCAGCAAGTTCCTTGGTATAGAGACCCAAGGTGTGAGGCAAGTGCCAGGTTGGAGAGACCAGGAACCTGGCAGCAGGTGGCAGCCAAGCAGCTCAGTGACCTGACACCAGGAACCCAGTGTATCTGGAAGGAGAAACCCAGATGGTCTTCATTCCTACGGGCTTCCTTGTATCTGATCTAACCAAGAAAACACACAGAACAAGTATGGGTTGACCACAGGACAATTGTGTAATTTATTGTCCAGATTGTCACACTTGTGAGAGTGAAAGATGCTGTTAATAATTATGCCAAGACAAAAGGTGTAAACTGGGTCTATCCCAGGCAGAATAGAACTGACGTCACTCAGTTAGAAGCTATACAGTTTTCAGAGCCTAAAATCAGAGCAGAGGGAATCACCCACCAGTACGTTCATGTTTCAGGTGGAGCAGCAAACGTGCAGAGCTGTGAAGAGGACTTTCTCAAAGCTCGCCAGCAGTTACTGGCAGAATTAGGTTTAGAATAGGACTTCCTGCTCCCAGCTCAGTGTTTTCCTTTTGAATCACGTATTTTACAGTGTTTTGTTCTCTTCAAAGCATGATCACAACCTCATGTAGACCCAGGTCTCCCCAGGCCATCCCATTTCGGAATATAAACTAAAGTCATAGCAAAAACAACAAACTAGTTTCCTGGTTCTTTCTCTACTTGTGATTTTAGAAATTCTGGTTCTACTTAAAATTCCCATTAAGCAATTTCTAGGAACTTCCTCAGACCAACTTAAGTTTTGTTCACGAATAAAATCCTCCGTACATTGTGGGGAATCCACCATTTCCCAGCATCCACTTTCATGCCAAAGTAATATCAGCATCATGAGCTGGAGATTCAGAGTCAGAACTAGGTTCTACTTCCTTGCCAGTATTAAAGCTTTGAACACAATATTTAACCTCTCTAGGCCTTTTTGTAAAATGTGACCTTTGTAGAATTGGTAGTTCAGTAGCTAAGTCAAGTCAGCATCTTTGCAACCCTATGGACTGTAGCCCGCCGGGCTCCCCTGTCCATGGGATTTCCCATGCAAGAATACTGGAGTGGGTTGCCATTTCCTTCTGGAAATGGGTAGGGGATCTTCCCTACCCAGAGATCAAACCCACGTCTCTTGAATTGCAGGTGAATTTTTTATTGCTGAGCCACCAGGGAATCCCCTTGTAGAATTAATTTCTGGAACCATGATTATTTAGTGAAATAATGTATAGTCAGTTCTCATTATTCATGGCAGTTATGGTCTATAGAGTCACCATGAACTAAATTAGAAAATACTGAACTATCACTGGGAGAGGAAATACAGATTTAGATTCCTGAGAGCCTCTGGTCACATTTTTCTCAACTAATCAAAACATAATCTTGTCTTGTGTGTGTTTCTGTTTAAAAACAACTTATTTAATATAGTGTTGGGACTTCCCTGGTGGTCCAGGGGTTAAGGGACAGCTTTGCAATGCAGGGGACACAAGTTTGATCCCTGGTCAGGGAACTAAGATCCCATATGCTGTGGAGCAGCTCAGAGAGCTCGGTGCTGCAATTATTGAGCCCAGGACACAACTAGAGAGTCCATGTGCTGCAACAAAAGACCCCTCATGGCACAACTAAGACCCGAAACAGTCAAATAAATAAATATACAAACCTGTGCTCTAGAGTCCCTGAGCCACAAGAGAAGCCACCTCAATGAGAAGCCCAACATCACAACGGGAGAGTAGCTCCCAGTCACCAAAACTAGAAAAACCCCAAGAGCAGCAATGATGGCCCAGCGCAGCCAACATTTTTAAAATAAATAAATAATTTTTAAAAAAGAAAGAATAAAAAATAATAATACATAGTGCTGATTCGTTAAGGTTAAACTCATGGCCAATAGCATCAGAACTCATGCTGAAACAAAGTTTATCTAATGTATACCTTTTTGTCTAAAAATATCACAGCCTTCTTGTGCTTAGCAATAATACTATAAGGCACTTCAGCATTATTACACTTGGGGCCCATATCAAACTGTGAAATCACCAACAAAAAGCACAAAGACTCCAAAAAGTTGGCTTGTTTACAGTATGAAAGTTGAAACAAGCAGAGCCACCCTGTGTGACCTCAGCTAGGAACACACATGCATGTCAGGGGACTCAGATTTTTCTGTGTGCCCTTGTCCCCAAATGACCACAACAGCTCTGTGAGTATTGATTTTGGAGTCACAAACACATTCTAGCAAATAAGCAAAAGTAGAATTCACAGATAATCAGGATGGACTGTCTATAAAGAGCTCAGCACAGCACATGACATGGACCTCCCCCACCCCCCACCGGTTAATGTTAACCATTGTTGTTCCTGTGTGAACGTAGTTAAAACAAGCCCCTGCCAAGGCCTAAGACGCAAGGAGGCCACCCCGCAGCAGTTGCTGGAGATCCCAGTGCTACCTGCTGCTGATGGCAACGAAAGGAAATATTTTCTGGCTCATTGATCAAGCCTTCTATACCAGATAGAGAGTGTTGTGAGTTTTTCCCCAGTGGCTCCAGTGTCCACCAGGGAGTGGACTCCTAGTGAGCCCACCTTCCATGTTCTCTAGGGTCAAACGCTACTGACTCCTTGGGTGAGCATCATTTCCCCCATCTCCGGGGGGCCCCAGTTCTCTGCGTTGCATTTGCCTCTCACAAGGTGTTGATGTGTTACTTATGCAAATACATGGCACAGTGGCATGAATTAATGACCCAACATCAAATTCCACACACCCTTGAACATTTCCCAGGCTCTGGTACGAAAGGTACCCTCAGAGTTTCTGTTCGTCTCCTCCATTTATTTATTTTTTGCTTTGTTCCTCAAGTTCCTCCTTGAGCTCTCTGTGCGGCCTCGCCTATTCTCCTATTCTTGGAACCTGTTCTTGAAATGCATTTAACTCTGCTTTGACTGCCCTCAGGGTTTTCTCTTCCCCTCTCCTCTTTGACTCCTCAGTTTCTGGCTTATTCACTGTCTCAGATTCCAAAACTCCCTCCTGCAGCAGATCCTCTTCCTGCGGATCTTTCTATAATTGAGCTTGTTGTTCTCCTCTGGCCGTCTTCACTTCCGAGAACGGCCTCCTCCCTGCGCCCTTTCGTCCCCCGCGGCCCTTGGACAGGGTTGTTTTTCTCTGGGGCAGGCCCAGACTGTCGCCTTATCTCAGCAGGGGATGGCTTCTTCCCCTTTCTTACTGTGCTCTTTGTGGAGCCCTAGCTGCATTCTGAGTTGGTTTCCCACTTCCCTTTTCTCTCTTATCTCTGAAATCCATCACTCTGGACTCATGAGATTTGTAGCTTTGGGTTTTGCAGAAAGCTGGATTGTCTTAAAATAGGTGGTACTGGAACAGGCTGTGTGTGCCGTCCTTCATAGCACAGCTCAATCTCACATGGATTTGCAGACAGTGCAGGTCACAGCCCGCCCTCTAGACTGCAGCTCCACACAGACCAGCCCATTGTGAATGCCAACCCAGTGCGTGCCTTTGATTTGTCTTCCAAAACCGGCAGCATGAAGAGCAGATCCAGTTACTTGCAGATCTGGAGTTTTAAATATGCCCAAATGTAACTGAATTAGCTCTCTGACCTTGCTGCCTCCACTTCCTCTACCCTGCCCAGCCCCCAGTTACCATCCCCAAACTTCCCTCACTAGATCTGCCAAGAATTTCCCAAACATCAGTCTGAGGCAGGAGGCAGAATGGGCCCCCACCAGGATAAAGCCATTGGAGATTCATTCCCTATGGACCAAAACTCCAAGACCAGAACAGTACGACAATTAAGGGAGAAGGCTGGGCCCCGTGAAAGTAATTCAAACTACCACAAGGGCAAAACTCAGTGACTCTCTCAGTCTGCCTGTGCGCCTACCCGCACGTTCTGTATATACTCTTTTTCCTCTTAATAAACACTTTACTTCACTACTTTCTTTGTGGAAATTTTTTTCTGCAAAGCTGAAGGCCAGGACCCTTCTCACTGACCACTGGTCTAGTAGCTAGAATCTGTTCCTCCGCTGCGACCCTGTCTCAATCTCTTGCTGGGAACCCTGGCCCTGCTCCAAGCTGATGCAGGCTGAGATCACCCAAGATCAAGTCCAGTGACCTTGCCCACTCCCCTGCGCTAGCCACCTTGTCCTCTCAGCTCTGTCCAATATGGTTCATTCTTTCCTTCAACAAATAGTCATTTGATATTTCTGTATACTTAAGGACTGTTGTAGGCACTCAGGAAAGGTGCCTTCATGATGTTTATATTTGATTAGACTGATATCAAACAGCATAAGCAATTATTATTTTGTAGACAAATGAGTAAGTAAATTATCCAGCATCAATATATTAAATGGCTTCCCTCATAGCTCAGTTGGTAAAGAATCCGCCTATAATGCAGGAGACCCTGGTTCGATTCCTGGGTGGGGAAGATCCACTGGAGGAGGGATAGGCTACCCACTCCAGTATTCTTGGGCTTCCCTTGTGGCTCAGATGGTAAAGAATCTACCTGCAATGCAGGAGACCTGGGTTCAATCCCTGGGTTGGGAAGATCCCCTGGAGAAGGGAAAGGCTACCCACTCCAGTAATATTTGCTTCCCTGGTGGCTCAGAAGGTAAAGTGTCTGCCTGCAATGTGGGAGACCTGGGTTCAATCCCTGGATCGGGAAGATCTTCTGGAAAAGGAAATGGAAACCCACTCCAGTACCCTTGCCTGGAAAATCCCATGGATGGAGGAGCCTGGTATGCCATAGTCGATGAGGTTACCAAGAGTCAGACACGACTGGGCACCTTCACTTTACTTTTCCTAATATATTAAGCGGTCCTAGGGAAAACAGGAAAGAGAGCAGGCAGACCACACTGAGAATGTGACAATCGAGCAGAGACCTGAAGGAAGTGACTGCCAATTGTGTGGACCTCCGGGGTGGGGGTGCTCCAGGCAGAGAGGCTGAGCAGGGCTAAGACCCCATGGTGGGGCCTACCTGCCTGCTCCAGGAATGGCAAGGGAGCCAGTCACAGGAGAGGGGAGCGTTGAGGGGAGAGTCACAGAAGACAAGCCCCAGAGCTGTTAGAGCGCAGGCCATCTTGGCTGCTCACATTCCCCCCTGGCCTCCACAGCACCAAGCTCTGCACTGGTTCTGTCTTTAGTTTCTTCCTTTGCTTCCTCCACCGGAAGCTTATCCTCAGCTGATCTCCTCGGAGCTGGATTCTCCACATGCTATTTGATCTTCCTCTTCTTCTCCCTCACTTTCTCTCCCATTTCAATCATATCTGCTTCCTTGGCTTTTGCAATATGCTAATTACCAAAATTTCCTCCAGGTTTATACTTGCTTCCCACCTGCTGTTTCTAACTTGGTGTTTTACCCACATCTCACACTTCATGTGTAATACATCAGCTTTCTCTCAAGCTAGTCATTTCTGGGGGCTTTCCCATTTCCATTAATGAAAATTCTATTTCCTTGGCCATTTGTATTTCAAAATTTCTTAATTACCATCCTCTTCCTCATCAAATCAGTGTTAACATGCTGTTAAATCAGTCTCCAAAAGAGAAAACTTCACACGAAGGTCTAAGAGAAACGTAGTTTTAAACTAGGGTTTACCAAGTCACTTTTAGACCTTTATATTAATAATACTGTCAAACGTGCCTTCAGTTCAGTTCAGTCACTCAGTTGTGTCCAACTCTTTGCGACCCCATGAACCGCAGCATGCCAGGCCTCCCTGTCCATCACCAACTCCCGGAGTTCACCCAAACCCATGTCCATCGAGTCGGTGATGCCATCCAACCATCTCATCCTCTGTCATCCCCTTCTCCTCCTGCCCCCAATCTTTCCCAGGAACAGGGTCTTTTCAAGTGTGCCTACTACAACTCAATACCATCACTATTTTTGTAGAGTCTAATGAATCAGGAATTGATTTTGTTTTATACTGGAATCATTCAAAAGTTAATAATAAAGGGCGATTCCAAGGTGTCAGCTGACAAAGTAGCCATGGTTTTGTGAAAAACTGGCAGAATTGTAGGATCTAGGTTGCAAGCTCTGCTTCTGGTGCCAGAACACTCAGACCCTGCCCTCTCCTGGGCCTTCCCTCACATTTCTTTATCATTTTTGGCTGCTTTGCAGTTCCTGCTTGGCACTACCATTCAGTTGTTTAACACAGATCCACTCAGAAAAGAATTTAAGGAATGAGTAAAATTCCTGGAAGTAACCTGTCTATCCTCCAACCTGTTGAAAGATTGCACAACTTACAAGCCTGCCTAACTCATTACTAGTTTCCACTGACACCATTCAGATTTTATGAGAACCCCATTGTTCACCCCAAGCCTGCCTTGAGTTTATAGGGTACAAGCTGCCTTATTTACTTTTCTCAAGGCATTGCTATTTTCTGTGGCACTTTTTTTGCAATAAGAAGATGAAGGGTTACCCTCTGCCCTGCCTGTCTCTCCCTCCCTCTCCTTCCTTCCTTCCCTCCCTTCCGTCTCTCCCTCCTGAGAAGCCACTACCCAGCCTGCCTTCGGATAGTTGGAGAGAGAGCCAGTAGAAGCATGGCTGCTCTCTCTTGACCAGTGAGTGTCATTTCTCGCTCTTAGGGGTACAGAACTTCTTGGAGCACAAAATGTGTTCTCCATTCCTGTTTGCACAACCTCCCACTCTTCTTCTTTTAAGGAGGAAGGGACTTCTCCAGGAAGGGGCTATGCTTCTTGCATGGGGTACAAACTCTGACTCTGTTGACAAAGATCCAAAACCACCATTAGAACAAGGTGGTGTTAGTGGTAGGGTCTTCACGTGGGTGCTGGTGAGGAAGCACAGGGGAGAGTGGTCCCGGCCCCACTGGACCAGCCGAAGGGCCCCATTGCAGAGACTGGCCACTCAGCAGACGAACCTGAGGGGTTTCTACAGGTCTTAACATCAGGATTTAGGAGTCTGATGACAGTTCTGAGACCCAGTGGAGAAAGGAAGGGGGTGAGGAAGAGAAGAGAAAGGCTTTGGGAAGAAATAGGCTGGGGGGTTAGCTCTCCTTGGGGCTGCAGCCGCCACACACAGACTTTCACAGCTCACATGCCAGTTGATCCTCAGTCTAACAGTGAGACCAGGAACTGATGGCATCACTGAAGTTTCTAGCACATTCATGAAACACTTAGGCCCACAGTACTCTTTGCATGTCTGTGTGAAGAGTCCAGTGTGTTTGGACTGGGGTCTATAGATTAGGAACTCCTAATGAGGTTTTGTTAGGGCCTCTGATCCTGAAGTCTGGTGCCACCACTGGCTGCATCTGCTGTGTGTGTGTGCTAAGTTGCTTCAGTCGTGTCTGACTCTTTGCGACCCAGTGGGTTCCTCTGTCCTTGGGATTCTCCAGGCAAGAATACTGGAGTGGGTTGCCATTGTAGTCACTCTCTAATTGCTCCTCCCACACCCATGTCTGAGGACTAAGAAGCTGCTGTAGAGCTTCTGTGAATTCCTGGCTCGAGGAATTCTCTTGAAGCCTCATGGTCTAAACTCTGACTCCATCTCTCCCGGGTTCCACTCAGCTTCTACTCCAGCAGGTGTCACAGTGTGACAGCCCCTTCCTGTGCTGTCCCTTTTGGAAATAATAATTGGGTTCTGAACATGTACTGCTGGTCTGCAATCCCTATAGAAAACTGACTTGCACACTTTTCTTTGGACTCCATTCTCTGTTCTCATGACACCAAGGACCATTGCCCAAGACACAAATGACCAGGCAAGGAAAGTAGACACATTGTATGTTCCCTAAACACAATGGAATCTGCTAATTGGCTGAGTGGCAGGAAAATGTCCAAGGGGGAGAGAAGCTTATACAAAATAGAAATTCATCTACATTCAAGGGGTATGCATTTCATAGTGGACAAAACCTTGAGAACGTACAGCTTAGACATCCTTCATGGGCCTAACATGTAGTGATACTGATTGAAATTCAGAAAGTTCTGAGGGAGAGGGATAGGGTGGGATGATTTGGGAGAATGGCATTGAAACATGTATAATATCATATATGAAACGAGTCGCCAGTCCAGGTTCAATGCACGGTACTGGATGCTTGAGGCTGGTGCACTGGGAAAAGCCAGAGGGATGGTACAGGGAGGGAGTAGGGAGGAGGGTTCAGGATGGGGAACACATGTATACCTGTGGCAGATTCATGTTGATATATGGCAAAACCAATACAATATTGTAAAGTTAAAAAATAAAATAAAATTTTAAAAAATTAAAAAAAAAAAGAAATTCAGAAAGGCACATTGATCAATCTGATTAGCCAGTACCAACAAATTTGATGCAAAAGACTACTAATATCCAGTCAGAAACAAATGTATGCTTTATTGTAGATTTTATTAAATTATCTGGTCAGTTTGGTCAACACATTTAAACTGACTAAGTATATGGGCGTATTCTGGAAAGATCAATTTGGTTCTTCAGTTATCATCTCAGCCAAAGAGTATCCTAAGTTGTTTAGCTTGTGTCTTTCATCACTGACCAGTTAGCCGTTTAATTGCTCTTGTCTTATGAAGAAGGAGAATGATGGGAAGAGTACAAAGGGAGAAGTTTCTGGAAATGGTGTAAAACTTTGACGTAACTTCCCAAACCATCTCTTGTTCTCAGTGACCTGGTCTACAGAGTCAAGTGCATGCATATGTTTAGGAGGCCAGCAGTGCCAAATCCCCTCAGCCTTGGAGATGGACATGTGGGTGATCCAATTCCTGCCGAGCTGAATCTGAGCTCACTGGCCAGCTGGTTGCAATAAAACCTTCCTTTCACATAAAAGAGAAACATTTCAAAACAGCCGTCCTCTGTATAATACTATTCCAGGCAAAGGTAAGAAAACAAATCTGAATCACTCATTTGAATCCAAAGTACTATTTTTAGTTGACTGTGTCAGCTGTTATTTGACACTGTGTCCTGAAGTCTGGGTCTCTTGGCTAGAGTTCGCATCATTTGCTGATCATTAATGGAGTGGGTGAGACATGACTTATTAATGAGTTTTGGTCTGAGGTTGTGAATTGGAGGCATCATGGTCTTGCCCCTTCTCTGCTGAATGATCAAAGTTCAGCTTCTTAGACTGTGACCAAGCCCAACAGCTCCCACCCACATCTTTCTCATCTCCACCCTTCCCCAAATAGGGTGTTATCAAAGAGCTTTCTTGTTTGATGCTTCTATGTGATTGTAACTTGGAAAAGGGAGCATTTTGAAATCCAAAAGGGAACATTTTAAAAAGAGCTTTGGTTAAAAAATATAAAGCTGGATTTCCCCTAGTGATGTATCACCCAGGTTTTCACAGCCTAAGCTTCTTATATATTCCCAGAAATTTGGCAAAATCTCCCGAGAGAGAGCCTCTGGAAAGCTCTCCTCCTTTGTTTAACCTCTCATTTATCCTCAGGCTATTCTGCAAGATCCTAGAACCTGGGGACCAGGGGAGGACCAGAAAGGTGGCAAGCATCCTGAGTTCTCCCAGAGGGGGCCAGGATTTAGGGCCCCCTGGGGTGCAAGGCAGGAGGAGGTGGGTCTTTCAGCCTCTCTCCCTGAGGGTATTTTACTGTCCTGAGCTGACTGCCCCTTATGTGTCCACCATGCCTGTTTGTTTATTTGGCGGATTAGCTTTCCTCTTGTTGGCTCTCATGTTTCTAGATCCCAGAATAATGAGCCTGCTAACTGCCAGGAAGTGTTTTTCACCCCAGGCTGACCAGTTAGGGCAGTAACCACAATCTAAGAACCAGAAAGTTCCAACTGTATGTCTGAAGCAATTTATCTTAATAAATTTTCACAAAATGTAGTTAGGAAATGTGGAGGCCAGTTCTCCATTCCTTAGTCAATTCAAAATATGGACAAAAACAATCAAATCCAGCTTTTACCCAAATGTATCAGGATGATTACTTAAGACTTTCCATTTTATCATGTTATTCAGATGTGTTTCATCAAATGCAAATGCTTTTGATCTCTCAGTACCTCATTATCATCAAACATTTGAGAGATCAAGAAAGCGATTTGGCAATATATGTCAAAAGCCATATAAACATGCATATCTTTGTGTAAGTGATTCCATTTCTTGAAAATTTTTTAAAATTGGTCCTCAGGGAATAAGCAACTACTGTGCATAAAAATTTAGACAACTGAAAATTCATCTCGAAACAGACAAAAAGTCCAACAAAGATTTAGAATAAGTAATGACCAATCTGGGCTTCCCTGATAGCTTAGCTGGTAAAGAATACACCTGTAATGTGGGAGACCTGGGTTCGACCCTGGGTTGGGAAGATCCCCTGGAGGAGGGCATGGCAACCCACTCCAGGATTCTTGCCTGGAGAATCCCCATGGACAGAGAAGCCTGGTGGGCTACAGTCCATGGGGTTGCAAAGAGTCAGACACGACTGAGTGACTAAGCACAGCACAACACAGCACATGGATAATCCATGTTATAGAATATTATGCAGTCACTTAAAAGTTATATCTTTGAAGAATATAATGGCATGGGAAATATGTCGTATTAGAAAAGAAAGAGTATAGAGAGAGATACACAAAAGCAGAAGATTGGGACAAGAGGTGAAATGAGATTGAGAAACTGAGGGAAAACTGAATGTGAACTCAATACTTTCTTTGTGTGGGACGAGAGGGCAGGGCTGAGCTGAGGGCCACCACGTGGGATGTTGGGATGAGCAGGTACAGACTCTTCTGAGGACCTGTATGCAAGCTTAGCTGATTGGGGTTGGAAGTCATCCTAGAGAATTTCCAAGGCATTAGAAGCAGGTTTGCAACATTACGAGCAAATGGAACCCACACACCCTCTGCTCAGACCAGGAAAACATCTCTCTTTACCAGCTTCATTCCAGGACATTCTTAACATCCTAGGGCACCCTCCTCTTTAATCAAAAAACAGTGCTAAGAGTCCCTAGTCAGTCCTAATGCTTTCTTACACCTACAGCACTCTGCCTCTTCTTCCCTGCCCAGGCACACTTCTTAACTGAAGAGAATCAACATGTCAGCTTCCTTGTGGTCCATTCCCCCCTCAGCCCATAGAACATCACTGCCACCCACTGCACCACTGCCACACACTGCACCACTGCCATCCCACCACTGCCATGCACTGCACCACTGCCACCACTGCATCACTGACATCCCACCACTGCCACCCACTGTACCACTGCCACCCACTGCATCACTGACATCCCACCACTGCTACCCACTGCACCACTGCCACCCACTGCATCACTGACATCCCACCACTGCTACCCACTGCACCACTGCCACCCACTGCATCACTGACATCCCACCACTGCCACCCACTGCACCACTGACACCCACTGCACCACTGACACCCCACCACTGACACCCACTGCACCACATAGGGCTTCCCTTGTGGTTCAGCTGGTAAAGAATCCACCTTCAATATGGGAGACCTGGGTTCGATCCCTGGGTTGGGAAGAACCGCTGGAGAAGGGAAAGGCTACCCACTCCAGTATTCTGGCCTGGAGAATTCCATGGGCTGTATAGACCATGGGGTCACAAACAGTCGACACTACTGAGTGACTTTCACTTGTAAAACACTGAGACCACAGTGGCAGAGGTCACCACGTGACTTCCTTATTGCTGAATCCAATAGACCCCTTTATGTTCTCATCTACTTGGACTTGTCACAGCACTTAACCATCCCTTGTTGAAATTTGCTCTAAACTCCCCAAAGCCACCATACTCATCTGATTCTCCTCCCACTCTTACCATTCTATCTTTGACTCTTTCACTGGCACCTCCCATGAGCCCTGGCCATTCCCACTGACCTGCTAAAAAAATCTCCCCTTATCTTTCAAGACTTGGCTCCAAGTTCCATATCGCTGTGATGTCTTTATTCACTCAGTCATGTTATCTACCTTCCTCCCCACAGGTGGATTCCCTGGTGGCTCAGACGGTAAAGCATCTGCCTGCAATGCAGGAGACCTGGGTTCGATTCCTGGGTCAGGAAGATCCCCTGGAGAAGGAAATGACAATCCACTCCAGCACTCTTGCCTGGAAAATCCCATGGACAGAGGAGCCTGATAGGCTACAGTCCACGGGGTCGCAAAGAATCGGACATGACTGAGCTACTAGCTAATAAAACTCAAGTGTCAGGACACTTCATTCGCAAAGGTCCTGGGGCCTTGTGCATTCATGAGGTCATAGATCTTTACAAGGTTTGCATATATGATCTATTTTAACTGCAGTGACTTAAGACCACTGTTTTCTGTCCCACTCTGACCGACCCCATCCCACTTTACATATGTTTCCTCATGTTAGGTAGTTTGGAAAGGCTGGGGGTATTTGAGGGATCCAGCTTAGAGAGAGTTGATATAGAGAGACATTTATTTGGATTTAATCAGGTGTATTTATGTGATTCATAAACACTTCCATGTATAGTTAAGTGACACTGGCTGTCCCAGTGTAGGAATGGCTTCCAGGAGCACGCCTCCTACCCACGGGGCTGACTCCCCCTGTACCGTGACACGAGAAGCGTGGAGACGGGCGCTGCGCCTAACAGGAACAGCTTGCCGCGCGAGGCACGAACCGTGAGGGCAGTGAGGTGAAGCAAGGCTTGCAATGTGCAAGGTGTCTTTCAATACATAAAATTGTTAAGTAAGTGATTCAGCCTTTAATCATATCTAGTCAAAATGATCAATAATAAAAAAAAAATTCACTTGGAACTATGTGACCAGAAAGACTGAATTACATTTCTGTCTTTCTATGAAAAATAATCGTAAAAAATCATATGTGTGCTTGTGGCTGATTGGTGTTGTTGTATGGCAGAAGACAACACAGTATTGAAGAGCAATTATCCTCCAATTAAAAATAAATTTTTAAAAATCATTGTCATATGAAGAGGTGATCAAAGAATTTATAGTCAAAAAATACAGGGAAAAAAGTAATAGAAGTTTGTTATGCAGTTAGTTAATAAAAATACTATATATTTTTTCCTACCTAGATTTTATATTTGTGTTATTTGTCTGACTTTTATTTTGTTGGAATTTTTTTCTCACCCTAAACAAGTAACACTTCCCTTTTATACTTAAATTTATATTTGTAAGTTGTTTTTTTTTTTTTTTTTTCTTAGAGAGAACCCTGCAAATCACAGAAACTTCAGGCTTTATAAGCCTGGCTGCCCCCTGGCCTCCCCTGCAGACCTATGTCACAGCCCTAGGTCTTCCTCTGGTATCTCCATTGTTTACACCAGATACAGATACTTACTACAGGCTTAATCAATGTTTGTTGAAAAACATCCAACAGTTTCAGGATGCTACACTCAGAGTTTACTGTATCTTGATACAATCAGAGGGTGAGAAATAGGGTGTCAGAGCATCATAGAAAACCAACCCGATTTAGATGGGCCACTTTCAACTCTTATGCTTCTCTGCTCACAGTGCTTCTAAATGCTACATCTCATTTCATCTTTACAATGTCCCCACTCCTGACAAATGGGGGACAGAGTAAAAGGAGAAGGTGCAGGAAGTCCTATAATTAACTCCAGGTGACTCAGAGCATACATGCAGCAAAAGAAGAAATTAAAGAAGAATAATGAAAAGTATCTGCCTAGGACACCTTGAAACACTGAGTCCCCCAAATTCCCCACAGAGACTAGCCAATACATATTGTCAGGGCTCAAAACTCCTCTTCAGACATCAATCCTTGTACTTTGTTACTCACCCTGGAGGAGGGCACGGCAATCCACTCCAGTACTTTTGCCTGGAGAACCCCATGAACAGAGGAGCCTGGTGGGCTACAGTCCATGGGATCCCAGAGAGTCAGACACAACTGAAGCGGCTTAAAACACACACAGACTTTGTTACTCTGCTCTGTCTGGGAGGCCTTGCTGTCTCAGGCAATGAATTCTACCCAAGGCCTAAATTGTAGGTATTCAGCCAGTGGCTAAGTCTGCAGGTCACACACCCAAGTCTGGCTTTTTCCATTTTCAAAATGCTTCTTGCCCCTGTTCTGGAGATAATTCTCTTTTTCTGTGGGACATCAGATACACTCTCCTTAGTTTGAATCTAATGTTAATCTCTTTCTGTATCATTGGTACCAATTTCCTCCATCTACTAGGTTTTATGTTTGAAACTCTATGACCTAACTTCCCCCTTGCCCTCCACCTCAGTTCAAATTCTTTCTTTCTTTGACGACTAGTCTTATCCCTTCTAGATTTTCATAACCATAGAGATACAGTTCTTTTCTGTTATCCTTTGTAGGTGTTCATCTGGCATCTTCATCACTGAGCCCTTAACCTCAGCATCCCCTTTCTCTACGGACACTGAAATAAAATTTCCTGGAAATAATTCACATTTGTGTGATGAATAGCTCCTGTGGTTTAATCCAGTTTATCCCCCCCCCCCCCCCGCCACCCGCATCCTGTAATCCTATCAATCAATTTTTTAATAGATATAGAACTGCATTCCTAACCCCATATCTACAGGTCACCCATCCACTCTATAGCTCCTGGCTGAAAGGAAGAGACAGAGAGAGAGCGAGAGGACACTAACCCAGGATTCATAAATAAAAGGGATGATCTGGATAATCCACTTTAGGAAGTGAATAAAAGTAAACACAAGACAGTCAGGAAAAACCAAAGAAAGAGAAGGACATGGAGAGGCTAGCCATGAAGAAGCTAGAACTCTCAATCCACATTCTAGATAAAATATAAAAGAAGATTTGGAAAACAAAGCTAACACTGTCTTCTAGAGAAAACTGAAAAATAACTCTAAAGCCTTGAAGCATAGGACAGATATTTGAAATAAGAAACAAAATTTTAAAAATGTAGAGTTTTATGTCCCAGTGGCAGAGAAACAGCCTTCTCTGCTCAAGAAGAATGACCAGCTAAACTGAAGATGCAATTTCTGGGCCTTATGGGACAACAATGAACCCAGAGGAAAAGAAAACATAACCACCAAGACAGCAGGTGTTGTGGGCAGATTATATTCTTAACTTGAGGAAGAAAGTATAATGAACTGCATAGTTCATCTTTATGTGCTGCATTTTGAAATCTGATATTTAAAAGAGTAACAGCAGATTAAAATGGAAGTATATTAGCACAAGAAATGTATAAGGTTAAAAAGGGACACAATAGATTCCTTTATATGAGAATTCTTTGGAAGTAAATTCAAAGCATTTTCAAGTTTGAAGATAGAGGGACAATATATTTCAAAGGTAGTACGAATATTTGCTTCCTGTTTTTGAACAAATTTGGTATGACTCCAAGAACCAGTTGCTCATAATTATAGGTTTTTCAGAAGTATTAATTAAAAGCCAATTAACAATCATCTCAACCTAGATTTATTTCCAGTTTTGTTGACAAATTGACCGTGGGTGTTCCTTGAAAGGGAAATATAACAAAATTGTGTTCTGCCTGACATTCTTCCACCATCACACAAGGAAGTTTGTGATTTAGAAAAAAACATTTTTTTCTAATAATGTTGGCATAAATTTGTGCTCAAAGAATAGAAGCTCCCAGGGGAGAGTCAAACATAAGAAAAGGGTAGGTAGGAAATAAAAATCTGCATTACCTGATCTTGGCCAAATCTAGGGGAATGGCGTTTTGCAAATACTGAGAGTGCTTCCCTGCACTTACACATTAGAGAAATTTTCCTGCTCAACATCCAGAAAACATGTACATTTTTGACAAATGAAAAGTTCCTTTTAGTAAAAGGAGAGTCTCTAGGATTTTACCCCTCTCAAGTCATGTAAATCTTGGAGTAGACAAAGGCCGGTGACAATATCCACATTGTTCTCTGTTCTCCTTTCTGCCTCCCACTAGGACCATGGTACTTCCAGGGACCAGGTGCCATGTACCAACCAAACACAGTGACTAGCACTGCTTCGTGTCATGAGGAAACCCTCCGCAGTCATCTCAGCAACAGAGAAACAGCAAGCAGAGTGAAATTAAAAGGTACTTTTATTTCTGTTATATCCTAGATCATGCTGGGTCGCCAAAGAGGATTTCCCACATCCATTGTACAGCTTTGCGTGGCAGATGAATATGCACATACCAGAGAGTCACATTAAACTTTTCTGATTATTACAAAGAAATGCACCCTTTTCTTTCCTACTCCCATGTCCACCCCACCATGTACTCCCCACTTGGCATCATTCTCTGGCAGAGGAACATAGATTGTGTGATCTCTGAAGTCTTTTCTCACGAGGAGATTCAACATTTCCAAAAGAGTTGTGTTTCCTGGGGATGCACTGAATGGCATCACTGTTTTCTCAGGAAGCTGTTTACATGTTCGCTTTGTATTTAACCAGTCACGCCCCCAAATAATTCAAGCAAAGAGGTACTGTAAAGCATTCACATCTGAATTGTCTTGGACAATTTTCTGGCAAGAATTGAAGTGTTCCAAGTTAGGGTCTATTTTTCACAGAAGAAGAGTAGGCATCCTTTGGCTGACAAGTCTTTCAGCAAGCTCACCTCCCACTTCTCTAGCTGCAGGATAAGGGTACTATGGCCCAGAGAAAAATTCCAACTGAGTACAGTGACCAGGGCCACCTTGACATATGAGGGTTAGTTAGCACAGATGCCTGGGGGAATTTGTGCATGTTAGGATTGTTTCGGGGTTTCCCCAGTTGCTCAGTGGTAAAGAATCAGCCTGCAATGCAGGAGTCAAAGGAGACACAGGTTCAATCCCTGGGTCAGGAAGATCCCCTGGAGGAGGGCATGGCAACCCACTCTAGTATTCTTGCCTGGAGAATCCCACAGACAGAGGAGCCTGGCAGGCTGTAGTCCACAGGGTTGCAAAGAGTCATACACGACTGAAGTGACTTAACACACACCCAGGCACATACAGGATCGTTTCATTGAAGAAATAGAGTCAGATTTCTTGAATCAAAGGGAGATGTCTAATATTCTAAGGAGTTGAATTACTTCTGAGAGTCTTAGAAAATCGATATGATAACAATTCAGTGTTTCAGTAAAACTTCATTTATATGGGCAAGAGCCAAGACTGAGATCGCTGTGGCATTTACAAACATTGCCATAAGTATTTCCTCTCTGTAAATGTGGGCTTTATGACTGCTTGACTAATAGAATTCAGAAGTAAAGGCACTATGCTGGTTTCCATACACTGGCCTTAAAGACACTGGTTTTCACTTTCTCTCTCTCAGGATGCTTATATTTGAGAACCACCTACCATGCTCTCAGGAAGCCCAAGCAACACATGAATCCTGTCAAGCTCACCCCAGCTGACCTCTAATTGAGCAAATGAGTTATCCCTGCTGAGCCCTGACAAATTTAAGATTCATGATCAAAATAAATTATTGTTGTTTTAAGTGAGTGAATTTTAGAGTGGATTATTAAGCAGCAGTGTATAACTAATACCATCAACTTGCCACAGGCGTAAAACAAATTTCTCCCTAATTAAATGTCAATTTTGAAATCTAAGAAAGCAGATTTGAGATGTGGTATTTTGCAGCAGACATGAATTTGATATCAGTGTTTTGTAGCAAGCTGTGTTAAATCAATATTCTGCATATTTAAGATTGAAAGCAGTAACATTGATAACAAAAATAGAGCACTGTTGGCCATTCAATTGATAATGCTATTCCTAACAGAGGAGTCTTATTGTTGTTACCTTTGACATTTTTGCCGTCAGCTTTGTGTCACTCTGTGATGAACAATTTTGGTGTTTTGATATCCCTAGAACATTAGATTACATGGAGAGGATTATGATTATGTAAACATAAAGATGTTCAGCCTGAAACAGAAATACACCAACACAAAACCTTATGGAATTTAAAGTAGATGAAACTCTAGAGGACCAAATGAATTTACTAAAACACATCTCAATTACTTACAGTAAAGATACATTCACTTATTTATCATTCACTTGACAAAAACATAATGAGCCTTAACCATGCATTACACCAGGCATCTGCTAGTGGCTATACATAAAGATGAATAAGAAGGCATAGTGAAGAACAACCAACACCCATGGTTCTCTTCTGAAAACCTTGTTCCTTTTTCAACTCATTTGGGTTCAGTCACTTCCCATTCTTGTCTATAAAGCATTTTTACCTGCACACCTGGGGAAACCGGCACTTATGGATCACAAAACCAAACTAAATTCTGTCAATGTGATTAAAGATGTTAAGCTCTTGGCTTTGAGTCATCCAAATGAATCAACAGCATGGGTAGTTATGGGTGGTCACTCTGACCACCGGATTGATTTGGGGTGAGCAGCGCCCCAATCAGAGCAAGGCTAATGAGGTGGGTTCTCTGGTGAAGGAAAGGAGGCCCTTTCTTGATCCCAGACATGAATGGGAGAACATATATTACAGTTTGTTGGGGTATTAATCACAATGTTGGGGGAACGAGCCACAGAAATCTGCATTTTTGGCTAGCTTACCCAGAAAGTTTACAAATCACAATACCAGACAGAGAGCAAGAACCTATACTCACATCAGGCACAGTCCAGATTCTGGAGAAGATATAGGTGTTTTAGCCAGGAATCAGGATAATTTTCAGTAAAGAAAGAAGATGGCCACAGAAAGTGCATGGTTTTAAGCCAGTGAACCCAAGTGGGACCACAGAGGAAAACTACTTCTGTCTTGCAGGCACTGACTCGGGGGAGCGGGGAGGGGCTGCAGAGTCAAATGGAGACCACCCTGGGCACAGCAGGACCTACCTGGTGTGAACTTGTTAAACAGTAACTGGAAAAGGAGGAACGAAGGGTGGGTGAGACATGGTCCCCATCCTCCGCAGTCAAACGACTTCCAGTCTTGGGAGAGAAGCAGCCAGTGTCTGACCAGTCCTGCGGGGGTACCAGGAAGACACTGCCTGCCCTGCTGTGGGGCTCACGAATGGCTCTGGGAACCTGAGTCTGGAGAACCAGGGGACTCTTCTTCCTGGGTTGTTTGTGCTGTTTGTTTTATTTTGCTTTCATACTTTACCACATCCCCGAAAGGAATTAAAGCAATTTTCAATTGGGATGTTCTCAGCTGAGAAGTGCTTTGAGGGCAGGAAAAAAAAAAGCAGGAAGTTAAGGAACAAAACAATGATAAATGAACACAAGCAGAGCACAGAGGGGAAAGGAGTGGAGTACAGTGACTAGACCGACTGGTTACAGTGGAGCCAATAGAAGATGACTCCACCAGGTGAACCGTGGTGACCTGGGCCAAGTCAGGCTCAGCGGACTTGGAAAAGTGCACTTGGAAAACGGGGGAACTATGTTGCAAAATCTGCAACCACTGAACACAAATGGAATATGGTGGGTTAAAGAAAAAAAGAACAGTGGAGTTTCTAGTTTGGCTCAGGTCAAATGGAAACATTATTAGCCAGGCTGAGACATACGGGATGAGTGAAGCAGAGAGACATCTGTGCAGCGATGAAGAGGTCAGTTCAGACCCAGCTGTTTGGAATTTTTTAAATATAGATTATGAACAAAATAGGTGAAAGGGATCAAATGTACAACACTTCCAGTTACAAAGTAAGTAAGTCATGGGAATGTAATCTACAGCATGGTGACTAAGTTAATCGTACTGACTAAGTTAATCGTTCTGCTTTGTGTATTTGAAGGTCACTGAGTGTCTTAAAAGTTCCCATCAAAGGCAAAAAATGTGTAAATATGTCTGGTGATAGATATTAACTAGACTTATTGTGACGACCATTTTACTATGTATACAAATATTGAATCATTATGTTGTACATTTAAAACTAATATAAAGTTACATGTTAATTCTATTTGGTAAAATTTTTAATTCAGGGGAAAAAATTCCATATAAAAGTGTTTTGAATATGTTCAGTTCAGTTTAGTCGCTCAATTGTGTCCGACTCTTTGCGACCCCATGAATCACAGCACGCCAGGCCTCCCTGTCCATCACTATCTCCCAGAGTTCACTCAAACTCATGTCCATTGAGTCGGTGATGCCATCCAACCATCTCATCCTCTGTCGTCCCCATCTCCTTCTGCCCTCAATCTTTCCCAGCATCAGGGTCTTTTCCAATGAGTCAACTCTTTGCATGAGGTGGTCAAAGTATTGGAGTTTTAGCTTCAACATCAGTCCTTCCAATGAACACCCAGGACTGATCTTCAGAATGGACTGGTTGGATCTCCTTGCAGTCCAAGGGACTCTCAAGAGTCTTCTCCAACACCACAGTCCAAAAGCATCAATTCTTCAGTGCTCAGCTTTGAATATATTAGGGTAGGTCAAATTATTAAATAAAGAGTTTTTATATCAAAAATTCAGGAAAAAAGTTGCTTCTAAAGAAATAACAACAACAAATAGGTGATCTACAAAAATCTACCACAATTACCTCACTCAAGGAGAATAATTTTGATAAAATCATATTAGAAATATTTGATATAGTGGGTGCTACTTTAGTTCCAAGTACAAATGAAAGGGAAGAAATGATCCTACTATCATAAACAGTGTTAGTGATTTATTTGTAATAAATACTACATATGTGTAAATCGAGTAAAGCATAGTGCTGAATAAGAGAATTATGAGATAATTCTGAAGATAAACAAGTGATAAAAATAGAGAAGATCAATGACAGATAGATAGACAGACAGACAGATAATGTAGACAAAATAGTTGTCTACTATTTTGAAGAGCTACTAATCAGAGCTGGGAGCTTAAGCTCTAACCTCAAGGAAGGAACAGAACAAAATGAACAGAGATTGAAGTACAAGAGTTTCAAAAATAAGATGAAATCAGGATAGGGTCTCAATTTGCAACACCCTTAAGAGCTAAGGACTGATTACACAGATCCATCCACTTGATGTTTCAAGTTTTGTTGTGTTTTTGACTTTTTTTGTTGTGTTTGCTTTTGCCTAACAGAAAATACTCTGGAAAAGGATAGGGTACGAATAGGCTACAGGTCAGCAGTAGCAGCAGTGCATTCTCCTTTCAAAATTAGGAGTGGAGGGGGACAAGCAGATGGGAAATAATGACCATCACAGCTGCTTGCTGGAGCCCACAAGTCAGCCGAGGGGCCAAGAACTGACTCAACCTGTGAGACACCAGGTGAAAGGACTGTTAATCCAGACCTCTGCAGATCACACAGGCTAAGCTCCCAAAAGGTATGAAAACAAACGGTGAGCCTGCCTTGGCTCTACTACTGAGCACATAAACTGCTCTAGAGAAAAACAGCACCGTTTTGTACAAGAAACTTGGCAAACCCAGAGCGTCGACAATGTGCTGAGAGTCAGTTGATGTTTGACCTCCGCAAGACTCAGCCCCTGAGTTTCCAGCCCCTCTTGACCTAGCTAAAACTTGACCATGAGCACATCTCACTAAGGCCTCTGATAATGAAAACCTTTTCTTTGCTATGTCCCCCAGCTGTCACTTGAACTTACTGGTAAAATTTCAGTGGACAATAGTGAGACTGTCAAATCAAACAGTAACTCTTTCAGTGATTCCAGCGAGGTCTCTGAATTTACTTGGATGTCAGGAGTCCAGTGTTGGCGGACAGGACACAGAGGAGGGACAGCAATGACTGGGGCAAGACGTGTCATCAGAAGGAGGCTCTCCTTTCTAGGGAGAAAGGGACACCTATGGGCGAGTGCCTCCCTGCTAAAGACATAAAGTCACGGTTTATATCTGTAAGATTCAATTACTTCACTAGCTTTATTGATCATACATCCAAGAGTTTGAAGCCTAGAGCAGGGTCCTAAAGCCATAAGAAAAGAGAAATCCATAAATGTTGAAAATAGCAGAATAATGGGAAATTATGAGGATGAGAAACATTCTAAGGGAAGAGGACACAACCCGGATTTTGGTGATCACAGAGCACTGACTTCAGATAACAGCATTAACCCTGGGAGAGCAGCCAAGTTGGCGAGAGCTGGGCCACGCCCTGGTCAAGTGGGCTAGATTATTTCTCTCACCATCTCTGTCAATCCCAAACTTTTAGTGAGACAGGCAGCAGAGATACTGAAAATACCTATTGGATGTCAAGGTCTGAGCAACAAGAACAGATGTGGGCTGGAGTGCTGGCAGAGGTACTGGAGACCTTCTGCCCAGCTGAATCCCGGGGAGATCACAGAATTGGGCCCAGGCATCCAGGGTATCAGAGCAGCTTCTTAACAACCAAGACAGAACTCCTTCAACAGACTTCAAATTTGTGTGCACTCACAGCATGGACCTGCAATAACTGCCCTTTCTGGAACCCTGATCTTGTTCTCCTCCAAATAAAGACCGGGTATCCTTACACAGTACCCTATTTATCTAGTTTTATATCACCCCAGGTTTGGTTATCTGTTTACTTATCTATCTCCGCACTATTGTAAAATGCTGAAAAAGCAGTCCCGTTTTTCTCTGTGTTTTTGGTACCTAGTATAATAGTTAATGGACTTCCTTGGTGGCTCAGTGGTAAAGAATCCACCTGCAATGTAGGAGATGTGGGTTTGATCCCTGGATCAGGAAGATCCCCTGGAGGAGGGCATGGCAACCTACTCCAGTATTCTTGCCTGGAGAATCCCATGGACAGAGGAGACTGGCAGGCTATGGTTCATGCATCAAAGAGAGTTAGACATGACTCAAACGACTTGGCATTCTGCATCCTCATAATACTTTGCCTCTATTTCAGATGGGAGTGTTGGAATCCTGGAAGAAGTAGAATCTGAGAGGAATTTGTGTGGGCTAAAATTCAGGCTTGCAGAGTGGGGAGAACTGGATTTGCAAGCTGAGGAAATGCAATAATAGAAGGCAGGAAGTGAGAAGGAAATGCTATTTCAGAAAGAGGAAGTACTGAAGCCTGGCTGCATGAACGAAGGCAGGAGTAGGGAGCAAGTCTGAAATCGTATTCTGAGACCAGACTGTCAGGTGACATCAATGATCAGCTCAAGGAAGTTGAAATGTATCTTGTAGACTGGAGAGAGAAGTGGAAAATTGTAGAGCACAGGCAAATCTTGACTGCAAGTATGTGACGTATTACATGGGAAAAAGTCCTGTTATAGGGTGGTTCAATAGTCAAGGCAGGAGGCAGGGTCAGAACTTGACCTTGGCAGTGAAGAACAGTGGGAATGGAGAGGACAACTTATATAGGGGAGGCATTATGGAGTATGATTACCAGCCCTTGATAAATGATCAAAAGTCCAAATAATGGGGGGCCACGATCAAAGATGATGGCAAAGTTGTGAGCCTTGATTCCAGAGAGAACGGTGCTGAGCTCAACACCATGAGTAACTGAGAGAAGTCCCAGGTTGAGATTGAACTGACAGGGGAAAAGAAGGGCTACAGTAAGGACATTTGAATCTGATGGACTAGATGGAAAACCAAGGGGAGGGTTGTGAAAACTAAGGGGAGGGTTGCAAAAACCATCTCAAATGTTGAGTCAGAGTTAGGCGAGACCTCAGAGATGAAGTTAGGGCATTGGCTCAAGCAGACTCAAATTTTACTGAGCATGAAAAGACAAAGCTTAGTAGCTGGTAGACTGGGATCCTCATTGTGGTGCTCACTTCCTCTTTCCCTGAAACTCACTGCTCCTCTGTGTCTCTCAGAGGAAGGTGAAGGAGCGATTCCTGAGCTATCCAGCTGAATTGCTATCATGCATAGCTGATGTCCCAGAGGCAAGGAAGAGAGGAAGCAGCCTCAACCCAAAGTTTTATTCAACCTCGAAAGAATTATATTTATAAAAGCTTTCTAATGGTGTATTATAAATCATTGGAAATGGAGAGAATTTTCTGGAACAAAAATTTATTCATGAGTAAAATGTATTAACCATGTTAAGAAACCCTAGATTGTTCAGAGGAGTTTTAATCTGGCCCAAGAGACCCAATATCTCTAAGGAATTGTTTTGCTTTTTCTCTAAGTACACAAGACAAGATGTATTGATCCCAAGCTGACATTGTCATTGTTACTGATAATAATAGCACAGATCTTAGCTCGTCAAATAAAATGTTCTTGTGTTCTGCTCTTACTGGGTTTCTTGTTGTTTTTCTTTAGTCGTTCAGTCGTGTTTGACTCTTATGATGCCATGGACTGTAGCTCACCAGGCTCCTCTGCCCATGGGATTATCCAGGCAAGAATACTGGAGTGGGTTGCCATTTCCTTCTCCAGAGGATCTTCACAACCCAGAGATCAAACCCACGTCTCCTGCATTGCCTGGTGGATTCTTTACCACTGAGCCACTGAGCCTTATAGGGTTTACATGTTAGTAAGTTTGCTTATCTATGCTGAGGGTTAATGTACTATTTTCTCTTTCTGTAAAGGATTTTTAATTTTTTAAAAAACTAAATTATTGTAGGTTACTTCTCCAAAGAATAGCAAGGAGAGATAAGAAAGCCTTCCTCAGCGATCAATGCAAAAAAACAGAGGAAAACAATAGAATGGGAAAGACTAGAGATCTCTTCATGAAAATTAGAGATACCAAGGGAACATTTCATGAAAAGATGGGTTCAATAAAGGACAGAAATGGTATGGACCTAACAGAAGCAGAAGATATTAAGAAGAGGTGGCAGGAATACACAGAAGAACTGTACAAAAAAGATCTTCACAACCCAGATAATCACGATGGTATGATCACTCACCTAGAGCCAGACATCCTGGATTGTGAAGTCAAGTGGGCCTTAGGAAGCATCACTACGAGCAAAGCTAGTGGAGGTGATGAAATTCCAGTTGAGCTATTTCAAATCCTAAAAGATGATGCTGTGAAAGTGCTGCACTCAAAATGCCAGCAAATTTGGAAAACTCAGCAGTGGCCACAGGTCAGTTTTCTTTCCAATCCCAAAGAAAGGCAATGCCAAAGAATGCTCAAACTACCACACAATTGCACTCATCTCACATACCAGGAAAGTAATGCTAAAAATCTCCAAGCCAGGCTTCAACAGTAGGTGAACCATGAACTTCCAGATGTTTAAGCTGGTTTTAGAAAAGGCAGAGGAACCAGAAATCAAATTGCCAACATCTGCTGGATCATGGAAAAAGCAAGAGAGTTCCAGAAAAACATCTATTTCTGCTTTATTGACTATGCCAAAGCCTTTGACTGTGTGGATCACAAGAAACTGTGGGAAATTCTGAAAGAGATGGGAATACCAGACCACCTGACCTGCCTCTTGAGAAACCTATATGCAGGTCAGGAGCAACAGTTAGAACTGGACATGGAACAACAGACTGGTTCCAAATAGGAAAAGGAGTCCGTCAAGGCTATATATTGTCACCCTGCTTATTTAACTTCTATGCAGAGTACATCATGAGAAACACTGGGCTGGAAGAAGCACAAGCTGGAATCAAGATTGCCGGGAGAAATATCAATAACCTCAGATATGCAGATGACACCATCCTTATGGCAGAAAGTGAAGAACTAAGGAGCCTCTTGATGAAAGTGAAAGAGGAGAGTGAAAAAGTTGGCTTAAAGCTCAAGATTCAGAAAACTAAGATCATGGCATCTGGTCCCATCACTTCATGGCAAATAGATGGGGAAACAGTGGAATACTTAGTGGAAACAGTGGCAGACTTAATTTTCTTGGGCTCCAAAATCACTGCAAATGGTGACTGCAGCCATGAAATAAAAAGACGCTTACTCCTTGGAAGAGAAGTTATGACCAACCTAGACAGCATGTTAAAAAGCAGAGACATTACTTTGCCAACAAAGGTCTGTCTAGTCAAGGCTATGGTTTTTCCAGTAGTCATGTATGGATGTAAGAGTTGGACTATAAAGAAAGCTGAGCACAAAAGAATTGATGCTTTTGAACTGTGGTGTTGGAGAAGACTCTTGGGAGTCCCTTGGACAATGAGATCCAACCAGTCCATCTTAAAGGAAATCAGTCCTGACTATTCTTTGGAAGGACTGATGTTGAAGCTGAAACTCCGATACTTTGCCATCTGATGTGAAGAACTGACTCACTGGAAAAGACTCTGATGCTGGGAAAGATTGCAGGCAGGAGGAGAAGGGGATGACAGAGGATGAGATGGTTGGATGGCATCATTGACTTGATGGACATGAGCTTGAGCAAGCTCCAGGAGATAATGAAGGACAGGGAGGCCTGGCGTGCTGCAGTCCATGGGGTCTCAAAGAGTCAGACACAACTGAGCGATTGAACTGAACTGAACTTCTGGACCAAATATTTTGAAAGCTTAGCGTTCAACAACCCCGTCCTCACATAAAAATGATTTTGATGTTTTAGTTTGTGTAACAGCACAGGCCCACAATTTATTAACCCTTTCATTTCACGGAAACAATCATACCACACTGAGTTGGAAATTTTGCTTTTCTCCCAAGTTTACTTGTATTTCAAATAAAAAGGAAATTAAGAGAAAATGACCAAGTGTTTCCACTCTGGTGTCGTGCTTGCTCTGTTTGAATCCTGGGGTGGGCCCTGTGGTGGTTTCCTACAGCTGTTGTCACTTATCACCACAAACTGGATGGTCTAAGACAACAGAAAGGCACTTTCCCACCATTCTAGTCACTTCAAGTTCCTAAATCAAGCGGTCCGTGGGGCCTCGCTTCCTCTGAAGGCTTTAGGGACGACTCTTTCCTTGTCTCTTGCTCATTTCTGGTGGCCCCAGACATGTCCAGGCTTATGGCAGCATTTCTCCAGTCCCTGCTTCTATCTTCACATGGCCATTTCCCCTCTGTGTCTGTGTGTCCATCTGCCTTTTGTATAAGCATGCTCACATTACATGTAGGGCCCACCATAATCCAGGATAACCTTATCTCAAGATCTTCCGTTTAATTATATCTATGAAGACGCTTTTTCAAATAGTCACTTGCCCAAGTACAGAGGGTAGGACTGGGATATATTTCTTTTGCAGGGGCAAAATTCAACCCACTACATTACCAGCTGTGTGACTTTGGGCAACTTATTATACCTCTCTGTGCCTTTGTTTCCTCATCTGGAAAAAAGAGATGGTAATAGTAACCAGTAATTATATAAATAAATAGTATATACAAACCACTTAGCACAGTGCTTGAAACATAAATAGTGGCTGTTATTATTTGCTTGGCATAATGCAAAAAGCAAACAAGGAACAAAAGACAAGATCAAGTTATGACTCTGCTCTTTACCATGCACTACACTTCATGTTTCTGTAGTATGTATTTTCCATTTTAAGTTTTATTCAGTATTTATCTCACTCCAGCCTCACCCAGGCTCTGTGAAATGAAGGTATTAAATATCATATCATACCTATTTTACAACTTCCCTGGTGGCTCAGATGGTGAAGAATCTGCATGCAATACAGGGGACCCAGATTTGATCCCTAGATTGGGAAGATCCCCTGGAGAAGGAAATGGCAACCCAAACTCCAGTATTCTTGCCTGGAAAATTCCATGAACAGATTAGCCTGGCAGGCTATAGTCCATGGGGTCACAAAGAGTCGGACACGACTGATCAACTAACACACACAACTATTTTACAACGAAATAAGCAGAGGTACTGTGTGGTTATGTGCAGTAGTTAATATCATCACTGGATCTGGAACTCATGAAGACAGAATCCAACACTCTGTCTCTCTTAACAATGGAGACAGGCAAGTTATTTCATATTTTCATGAAAAATCATCCTTCCATGTCAAACACTTTATCTAGAAATAAAAGAGGGGTTGTGATAGAGATCTTGATTTGAAATATATCTATGATAATTAATATGGAAGAAAGGCAAAAAAAAAAAAAAGGAATTAGAAAAGGTGAAGAAAATATATTTACAAAGTGATGAAAAGGTCTTTATTTAGAATATCCTTTTCTTTTGGGTTTCATATTTAATATGTTGGTATGTTTGGTCTGGAACAGGTTAGCGATAGGCAACCTCTTCAGGCAAATTTCATCCAGTCTGTTCCTGTGGCCCCTGGGGTCACAGGGGGTTGGATCCGCCAGCAGATGTCCCGGGAGAAGCTGTTCTTTGCTCCATCCTTGTTCTAATCATTCTCAGTGGCTCCAGCCCAGTCGTTAACACTTCAGGGAACACAGGGGCAGAAACAAGTAAGAAACAGGCAATTAAAGAGCAGTAAGAAGAAACCGTGATTTAATTCTTTGCCAACCATGGTGAGAACAAACCCGCTCTGTTTTTTTCTTCAAAAGGTATTCCTTGATGGGGAAAAAATTAGATGTATAGAAAGGAAAGTACATGAAGGAGGGATTCTGATGTTTTCATCTAGATCACTCAGCCTCTTGTTATTAAATTCCCCTGTGAGCTCTCGCTAGAAGCCAGAAAGTTACTTCTTAGAATAAAAAGAACAGAAATAAAAGAAGAAAGAGGGGATGAGATAATTAAGTGGGGACTCATTCTTACAAATTTTATTCTTGAAATATGGGGTGTGAATAATTACTTACGAAGATGAAATATGAGTAAATATGGGTATTATAACCTCCTTTGGAAATTGGACTCATGCTGTTTAAAGTCATTTTAATAATCTTGTGGTTTATTCTGTAATGTATTTTCCAAATTGCTCTAGAAAGCCTCAAGGCACGCGTACAATGAGATCATTCAGCAAAGCTCTTTAAACAATTGATAATAGTAATAAAATGAAGCAGCCTGCATCTAATCCTAACCCACATTAAGACAATTTTTTGTCCTTTTATGGCATCTGCCTTGAAGTGACTGACCTGTGGGTAAAAATTAATTAAATCCCACAACTGCAATGAGGGGGAAAATTCCAGACAAGAACAATTAAATCCTGTTATAAAGAAACTTTTTGATTCACAGGTTGGGTTACAACTGGGTCAGATTATGCCCTTGGTGTACAAGAGAATGTAAAAAGCATCTTTCATTCTATAACCTGAAGACTTATAACACAAGGTTATCTTTTGTCTAGGAGGATGATTAAATGACTGACTCAAGAACATCTTGCTTTTGTTTTCTTCCTTTATCCTATGCTGCCTCTCAACAATTAGTCCCCAGATGAACTCCATCTAATCCTACGTTTAAAGCATTACAGCATTTGACACAATGATACAGTAATTAATTTCCCCAACTCAACTGCTTCTCATTTTTCCAATCTGTCTTCAATGAAGGAACTGAACAATATGTGTCCCACGTAGTGGAGGAAAAGCTATTTCAGCTAAACATTAGGAGACGGCTGTTTCTTCCTGCCTTCAGTACTGGATTTTATTTATTTATGTTGTATTTCTGAAAACTGTATTTTTTAAAAAGATGTAATTCCCCTCTAACTGGAACTTGCAGTCTGCAGGGCATATGTCTTCCAGGAACTGGACTGAGAACCCCAAGCAGGAAACAACCAAATATCCATCAGATGGTAAATGCATCTAGTCCCTGACTGATGCATCGAGTCCCTGCTGTTCTCTGTTATATTTGAACAGGAGCCCGTCAGTGGAGCGCAGTCCACTGGGATGGGATAACTCTGCCTTTTCTTCAGCCACCCTCAGGCCTTCATGTTTCATTTCCTCTCTGCCAAGTTCAGTCTGTCCACCCTTTTAGCTGATCAGTGAGACCCCATTAACATCATCTGTCACATGCATGACGTGCCTCTCCAGATTATGACGAAGTCAAAGACCTTCCTTGCCCACCTGGGACAGATACCAAGTCTAACTTAAATGCAAACACAGGACCGCATGCAAATGATAAACAGAAATCACAGATATGGCTTCTTATGACTTCAAACCAGCTCTAGCTGAGCCAACCAAAGTGAAGAATTTAGAGAGTTTTCTGAAAAGTCTTCTAGGAGGCCAAAGGCTTGAGGACGTGTTTTAAATGTTAACATTTAAAGGCATGAAAAGATTGGCTCACAGAGAACAGAGTAAGCTAAGAGCAAGGAACAATTTTCAGAAACACATGAGCCTGAGGAGGGGAGCTGTCGTGGGCATGCAAAACTTTGTTAGGCCAGAAAAGAGAAAAATCCAAAACAGGCTTTCCCACGGCCTCTCCAGAGAGCTGATACGCGGATATCTCCTTGAAAGACTAGCTGCTTTTGTGTTGTGTTACATTTAGTGTAGCGGGTTATAGATTCTCAGACGCTTCTTCAGACTCAAATGATGAAAACAATAGATATTATTTCCACATTGCTAATCTCTAAAGAATGATGAGTTGCTAAGTGTTATGGTTTATCTGGTTTTTTACAGGGACCACAGAAGCAACTGGGTGTCCATGGAAGTTTGTAAGCAAGCAAGGAGCTATTGAGGAGACAGTTCCTGAAGGCCGGTACCTCCAGTGACATAGCTGGTCAGGAAGGAGCCACCTGATAGTCTCTGAAGGTTAGCTATTGGAAGAATCCTGTGTGTTATTACCAAACTTGAATTCATGTTTCTGGGCATGACTGTTGGCCCTACAGCCAGAGCAGAGATCCACTTCTCAGACTGAGCCCACAGAATTCTCCACTCGATGTACAGTGTACGGTTTTTATCATTTGCTCTTTCAAGATGTCTCTTAAACAACATGGCCAAATCCTGAGTGGAACTGAGAACTTTTTATCCTTTGACTGCTGCCTTCTTCCCCGCCAGTGCTCTTGTTAAGGACGTCCAGGCTAGCAGAGCAGAGAGCCCAGGGTCCCAAGGAGCCTCCTTTCTGAGAGTTCTGATCCACTGCCCACACTTCAAAACCACGTCGTTATCAGTGGCCCTAGGAGCTCAGGGCTCTGCGGGAAGGCTTTGCTTCAGATCTCCTTGTTTGTTCTCCAGGACATAAAACAAATGCCTCGAGGCTTTCATCTCTGTCAGAGAATGTTCTCTTGGATTATCTTCACTCAGACTAAAAACGGGAGAGCGGAGGTGCCACAGAAAAGTGAACGTGTTTTTTTATCCACTTTCTCACTGACTCAACAAACAGTTCAGTCCTTCCTCTGCACAGGTCAGGATGCTAGATTTTCCTGGGAGTGGGGAGTGCGGGCGTGGGTCTCTGGGAGGGCTGGGAGGCTGGCCATATGTGTGGAGACCATGCAGCTCCTCTGCTGACTGCTCTGGTCTGAGAGTTCTTTGGGTTAAGTTTGTGTAGAAAACAGGAGAACTTAGCATCCTCAGGGTCCAAGACCAAGGAATGAAGGGACTGCGTGGAAGGGGAGATTAAAGAAGCTACTTATAAGTCATTTATTATATCATGTTCCAAACAGGTGCTTTCCCCTCCTGATTTCAGACACAACTTACTCCAGATGACAGTGCCTGAGCAGACCACCACCTCGCCCAGTCCACTGTCCCTAGCTACACCTGAGCAGGTATAATTCCTACCCAGATACTAGCAGAAGTTGTTGAATCAATAGATGAGTGTTAAATAAATAAACAGTAAATTTGTTGCTAAGTTGTTTCAGTCGTGTCCGACTCTGTGCAGTCCCATAGACGGCAGCCCACCAGGCTCCCCCGTCCCTGGGATTCTTCAGGCAAGAACACTGGAGTGAGTTGCCATTTCCTCCTCCAATGCATGAAAGTGAAAAGTGAAAGGGAAGTCCCTCGGTCGTGTCCGACTCTTAGCGACCCCATGGACTGCAGCCCACCAGGCTCCTCCGTCCATGGGATTTTCCAGGCAAGAGTACTGGAGTGGGGTGCCATTGCCTTCTCCGAAACAGTAAATAAGTGTTAAATAAATAGATAAAATGTTCCCACTGGCCCTTTATTAGACAGTATGTAATAAGCAAAAAGGAGAAATCAGAAGGTAGAAAAGCAGATGATCGTGTTCATTTGTTCTTGCTTTCCAAAAAGACGTGAGATGCACTGCTGTCTCTATTTCCTTAGAAAAGAAGTCAAAACTGAGTAGATAAGTGATATCACTTCTAAGAATGGTGCCAAGCCAGGTGAGAACCCACATCCCCTCTGAAGTATTGGCTTGTGTGAATTCCTCATCCTTACCTTGAGGAAGGTTCTCTTTCCTTCTAAGCCCCAGAGTAAGATAAGTTTGATCCCTGGCTTCTGCAAAGCATGTAGTCCTACAAACAACTGGTCATTAGAGTTTGGAGACCAGAAAGCAAGAGAAATTTTAAGTGAAAGTGTTAGTCCCTCAGTCGTGTCCGACTCTTTGTGACTCCATGGACTGTAGCCTTCCAGGCTCCTCTTTCCATGGAATTCTCCAAGCAAGAATACTGGAGTGGGTTGCCATTCCCTTCTCGAGGGGGTCTTCCCAACCCTGGGATTGAATCCAGGTCTCCCACGTTGGGGGCGGATTCTTACCATCTGAGGAACCAGGGAAGCCATGAGTTCCCTTAGAGGACGCAAAACTTAGCTGTGTGCAAAAGAAAAACCACCAAATACCCCCCCAACCCCCACCCCAACACACACACACACATGCTCAGTATTGATGTTAGTACCTTTTCTGAGGAGACAGAAATGACTGAATCTATCTTTAGATTAGGTTAGAATTTATCTTTAGAGAAAAACAGATGGTTATATAATATGCTTTGTGAGTCAGAAGAATTCCTAGAAAGAAAAATAATAATTAATTTACAGTACAAATTAATTGTTGCCACTTACCGCCTTTTTTTTTTTTTTTTTTGGATAGAAGATAATTAAGATGACACCAGGATGAACTGCCTTGATTGTTGACAGAAGTCAGACCTAACAAATCAGTTTCTTCCCATGTAGACCTGTGCTCTCTCACCTCTCTTCCTCCATTTCCTCCAGCAGACTTTCCCAGACTGATGCTGAGTTATTTGTTGAGTCAGCCTGGCGTGCCTTCCATTTGAAAGTGAGTTGGCAGAGTTGATGGACTTTCAAGATTCACTCCTATCTGTCAGCCTAAGAGGCTTCACCGGGCTAGACTTCAGTATCTGTAGCAGTACTTCCCCCAGGACCTCGGCACACCAGCCAGGCTACTATCAGAGAAAAGAAAAGACATCTATCTGCCAAACATTGCCCTATGTCCTTACACACTCACATGCCTGAGTCCATAGGGAATGCTCCAGGCCTCCCATTGTAACCTGAAGGGTGCTAACTTCAGCTTGGTTCACATCTGTGAGTATACACGTATACACATAAAGGCACACACGTGTACACATAAAGGCACACACTTGCACATGTGTGCTCACAAGGTAGGCTTAGGGGGAAAAATCCATTTTACCTATCTCTCTTGTGGTGAGGTAAAGAATCCACCTGCCAAGGAAAGAGATGTAGGAGATATGGGTTTGATCCCTGGGTCGGGAAGATCCCCTGAAGAAGGAAATGGCAACCCACTCCAGTAATCTTGCCTGGAAAATCCCATGGACAGAGGAGCCTGGCGGGCTACAGTCCATGGGGTCCCTAAGAGTTGGACATTACTGAGCACCCACCCACTTGCCTTTTTATTTCTTCAGCAGAAATAAAAGATGATTAGTCTCTTTAGATGGAAGTTCCTATAGTACTCTCAGCACACCTTTTCTCTTTCAATCAATAGCACAGAAATGAAGTCTGCTTTTTGGGCTCAGACTTTCTGCACAAGATGAAAAGATGGCAATCACATGAAAGTGATCAGGAGAAATGTTTGGAGAAAAAATACTTTCTTCTAGTTTCAACTCACTGAATAGGCAGAAACACTGCAAATGTGGATTGGCATGACAGCTCATTGACTAGACCCTGTGAAATTGCCTCCCCACCCCACCTCCTACCCCTGGGTTTCAGATCTGCATTCCCACAAAATTCCTCCAGCCCAGCTGTTTGGAAGATGGAAGAATATTATTAAGACACAATTTAAAACTCAATCATTTGCTGAAAGGATTGATATTTGCTAAACTTGTTTTTGTGGAGAAGGACGTCAAACTTATTTTAACCCTGGATGGAAGCTGGAAAGCAGATTACTCCCCAGTGTTGATTGCCAGGAAAGAAATATTTGACATTTATTAAGGAGAGCGCTGTGAAGAAAAAATGCCACTTGCATGACCCAGATGTTAACCAATGGTAGCAAAGTTCACCACTTGACCCCTTGGCGCCTGGTTATTTTAAGTGCAAAGACTCCTGGTGCTTTTCTTGAGAAAGGCAAACACATCCACTGCAGAGTGTAGTCACTGAATTCAGCGGCCCCTCGATGGGGTCAATCAACAGGTGCTCGGTCTACATGCAGTGTTCCTCAATGCCATTCCTGATTCTAAAAGTGTGTGCCTGGAGTCCCAGGCACTTATATTTTTAACAAGCTTATATTTTTAGGAGTGTTTTCAGCTACTATGAATAAAGCTGCTGTAAAGAACATTACTTTACAGTCTTTTGATGGATAAACTTTTTATACTGCTTAGGTATATGCATAGGAATAGAATTGCTTTGCCATGAATAGGCGTACATAACACTATAGGAAACTGCCAATGAGTGCTCCAAAGTGATTATAGTCCCACCAGCTGGGTAGAAATGTTCCAGTGGTTTCTCCTTCTTGCCAACATTTGATGTCATACTTTTAGTCAGTCTAAGTAGCTCTAAAATTGCATCTCATTGTGGTTTCAATTTGCATTTCTCAGATAAAAATTGATGTTGAGCACAACGCCATCTTCCTTGTCACTACCTTTTTGATTTTCAGTATTTGAGCTACAAGAAAGTTTGTACGTATTTTTGGTTCATCTTTAGAGTCAGCTCAATCAGGGTCCTGGAATTCAGTTACCATGGGAACATAGGTTTTCTGTTATTTCCTCTCTACTTACCATCCTCCTCCTTTACTGTTGATTTCTTGGTAAAATTTGGTTTGGAAGGAGAATTATTGAGCCAGTTCTGTTCATCAAGGCTTCCGTGTAACCACTGCTCTTTGCTTGCCCCATGGAAAATTATGATTTAAATTTTTTATGGATCTTTCTTTTTGTTACCTATGGAAGCAAAAGGCTTTCACATGTCTCTAGATCCTAACTGGAAGCAAAGTTATTTTCCTTTTACCTTTTTCTAGTTCCTAATTAGTTGACCATAATTAAAAATTAGGGAAACCCAAAGACATATGCAGATTTCCAGCTTCTATTGAAGGTAGGCTCTCTTGAACCCTCTAGGCCTGTAGCCCTTACTTGCAGTGATTAGTGAGCCAAGCTATGGCTTCTCCTTTACTCAAGGTGGAAACCCCCAACTTCCACCCAGTTCTTCCTACTCCTGTCATCCAGCCCAAGTCACATGACCTGTAATTCCTGATCTTTTGAATATTCATCACCAGATCTTTCCATCAAGACTGAAGGAGAGTCCTTCAGCAGAGTTTTTAACCAAATTCTGATTTGTTTGAACCCAAGGGCAATAAATATTAAGTTAAAAAAACCTCTTGCATGACTGAGAATCTTTTCTGGTTCAAGTCTCTGATCAAATTTGGCAGCTAATTTATTTTCCAGACAAAAATTTCAGGAATAATTCCTGAGTTAGGATAGAATGTTCTGCTCTGAAAAGACAGAGAAACTTGGAGACTACAGAAACTATGTTAAATTTCCATGCTCTCAGCTGTATCACTCAGAGAAGGCGATGGCACCCACTCCAGTCCTCTTGCCTGGAGAATCCCATGGGTGGAGGAGCCTCGTGGGCTGCAGTCCATGGGGTCAGGAAGAGTTGGACATGCCTGAGGGACTTCACTTTCACTTTCATGCATTGGAGAAGGAAATGGCAACCCACTCCAGTGTTCTTGCCTGGAGAATCCCAGGGACAGGGGAGACTGGTGGGCTGCCGTCTATGGGGTCGCACAGAGTCAGACACGACTGAAGTGACTTAGCAGCAGCAGCAGCAGCAGCTGTATCACTGAAGTGTCATCTGTTGATAGGTGACAGTTAAACATACTAGGCACTATCTTTGACCTTTCTTTCAACACAACATCAATATATCTCTCAGAACCTTCTCAAACTTAGTTTACAAGTCACCATTATAGGAGCTTCTTGCCATAAAATTCCCTACTCCTAGGACTTTCAATTAGTATCAATTTCAAGCAAGAAGTCCCAGCCCAATTCTTATATGTATATTCTTTTCATCTTCTGAACTTGGGATACTCCTAAACTATGCCTAGGCTTAGTACTTTTAAATGAAGTCAAGCAGGATGAATTCTCTGAAAAAAATTCTTTAATCAAAATAGTGCATGCATACTAAGTCTCTTCAGTCATGTCCATATCTTTGCAAACCTATGGACTGTAGCCCACCAGGCTCTTCTGTCCATGGGATTCTCCAGGCAAAAATACTGGAGTGGGTTGCCATTCCTTTCTCCAGAGGATCTTTCTGATCCAGGGATCGAACCCACGTCTCCTGAGGCTCCTGCATGACAGGAAGATTCTTTACTGCTGAGCCTCTAGGGAAGCCCCTAATCAAAATAGAAGTTAGCCTTACACTGGAAGATCACCAGCAAAGAAGTATCAGGAAAACAAAATTTAAAAGTCATAGTTAGGATGTAAATTTTGGTGCTTTAACTAGCACCAAAATTCATTCCTGTGACTAGACTATCAATTTGCATGACTGTTCTGCAACCAATCAAGAGCTTCCTAGAGACAGAGACTATATCTTACTCATTATATGACTTCAGCACCAAGCTCACTGCCAGGCATATAGTGGATGTTGAATAAATAGATGATAAGAAGTAGTCTTTTCTGGATTATGCTGGATGCAAGTTCAGAAAAAGTCAAGGAGCTCAAAAATTCACACTATTGCTGATTTCTGAAAGTCATGGATTAAAAGATTTCAAAACCATATGTGTGTTGTAATGAACCTAGAATGTCCTGGAATATGTTAAGATTTTGATCCTAGCAAAAGTTGTGTGGGGCAAGGGAGAACTCTGCCAAAAGAATCTTCTTATCCTTTGTTAACTATGAATCCAGAGCTCTCCAGGAACTGCTGCTGGTGCTGCTGCTGAGTCCCTTTAGTCGTGTCTGACTCTGTGCAACCCCATAGGCGGCAGCCCACCAGGCTCCGCCGTCCTTGGGATTCTCCAGGCAAGAACACTGGGTGCCATTTCCTTCTCCAAGGCATGAAAGTGAAAAGTGAAAGGGAAGTCGCTCAGTCGTGTCTGACCCTTAGCGACGCCATGGACTGCAGCCTACAAGGCTCCTCCACCCATGGGATTTTCCAGGCAAGAGTACTGGAGTGGGTTGCCATTGCCTTCTCTGTCTCCAGAAACTAGAGGCCCCTTAATAAAACTCAAGGTTCTAACTCAGAGGGCATTCACGGTCAGCCCATACTCTCTGGACAAGAACAGCAGGAAAGGGAATGCTGAGCTGATGTGTCCAGTATGCCTTAGGAATCCCAAGCCCTGAGAGATGACTATCTAGGCAGCTCAGTGGTAGCAGAAGCTGTGGGAAATGAACAAGTGGGCAAAATTAGCGTGGGTTTTCAAGCAGTATTCAATGAATTTTTCATGGTGATGTTTTACAGCATGTGTTTTTTGCCTGAGTTGGAGCCACTTTCAATTCACAGTAGCCCATTGTTGAAGCAGCATCTCTGCTTCCTATTCCTAAATTTTAAATACCTTGGTAAGGTCTGCACATTCTCTGCCCATGTTACACATAGATCTTTTTACTGGAGAGCCTGACATTTCTTAACTAATGCCTGAGATGACAAATTAGCTCTAATTGATTCCACTTACCTGTTTTTATGTAATGTTGATTTCAATTTAACCATAAACTTTTTTAATTGGGAAAAAGATAACTAGAGAAGTCTGATTGAGAATTTTAACAATTAAATCAGATTATAAGTGGGTAGAAGATTGAGCTTGAAGGCAAATTTTGGCGGAGTAAGTTGGGTCACTTGCTGCCTTCAAGCTCAGTCTTCTATCCAATTATAATCTGATTTAATTGTTAAAAGTCTCAATCAGGCTTCTCTAGTTATCTTTTTCTTTAGCAACTGTCAAAGAGTAAGATTGAACTTAAATAAAACACTGTTATTTTAGGCTTCAAACTAAAAAATGAGATTTTCTACCGGCCTTACATTTTTTAAATACATATTAAAGTTGAACATCTGTAAAGAAAATTATAAATTATAGTTCTCTTGCTTAAAGAATTATTACAAAAAGAATTCATCCATCTAAGAACCAACTTGATGAAGAAATCAAACATTCAGTTCAGTTCAGTCGCTCAGTTGTGTTCGACTCTTTGCGACCCCATGAATTGCAGCACGCCAGGCCTCCCTGTCCATCACCAACTCCCGGAGTTCACTCAGACTCACGTCCATCGAGTCAGTGATGCCATCCAGCCATCTCATCCTCCATCGTCCCGTTCTCCTCCTGCCCACAATCCCTCCCAGCATCAGAGTCTTTTCCAATGAGTCAACTCTTTGCATGAGGTGGCCAAAGTACTGGAGTTTCAGCTTTAGCATCATTCCTTCCAAAGAAATCCCAGGGCTGATCTCCTTCAGAATGGACTGGTTGGATCTCCTTGCAGTCCCAAGGACTCTCAAGAGTCTTCCCCAACACCACAGTTCAAAAGCATCAATTCTTCAGTGCTCAGCTTTCTTCACAGTCCAACTCTCACATCCATACATGACCACTGGAAAAACCATAGCCTTGACTAGATGGACCTTTGTTGGCAAAGTAATGTCTCTGCTTTTCAACATGCTATCTAGGCTGGTCATAACTTTCCTTCCAAGGAGTAAGCATCTTTTAATTTCATGGCTGCAGTCACCATCTGCAGTGATTTTGGAGCCCAAAAAATAAAGTCTGACACTGTTTCCACTGTCTCCCCATCTATTTCCCATGAAGTGATGGGACCAGATGCCATGATCTTCGTTTTCTGAGTGTTGAGCTTTAAGCCAACTTTTTAACTCTCCACTTTCACTTTCATCAAGAGGCTTTTTAGTTCCTCTTCATTTTCTGCCATAAGGGTGGTGTCATCTGCATATCTGAGGTTATTGATATTTCTCCCGGCAATCTTGATTCCAGCTTGTGCTTCTTCCAGTCCAGCGTTTCTCATGATGTACTCTGCATAGAAGTTAAATAAGCAGGGTGACAATATACAGCCTTGACGGACTCCTTTTCCTATTTGGAACCAGTCTGTTGTTCCATGTCCAGTCCTAACTGTTGCTTCCTGACCTGCATACAGATTTCTCAAGAGGCAGGTCAGGTGGTCTGGTATTCCCATCTCTTTCAGAATTTTCCAGTTTATCATGATCCACACAGTCAAAGGCTTTGGCATAGTCAATAAAGCAGAAATAGATGTTTTTCTGGAACTCTCTTGCTTTTTCCATGATCCAGCAGATGTTGACAATTTGATCTCTGGTTCCTCTGCCTTTTCTAAAACCAGCTTGAACATCTGGAAGTTCACAGTTCACATATTGCTGAAGCCTCGCTTGGAGAATTTTGAGCATTACTTTACTAGCATGTGAGATGAGTACAATTGTGCAGTAGTTTGAGCATTCTTTGGCATTGCTTTTCTTTGGGATTGGAATGAAAACTGCCCTTTTCCAGTCCTGTGGCCACTTCTGAGTTTTCCAAATTTGCTGGCATATTGAGTGCAGCACTTTCACAGCATCATCTTTCAGGATTTGAAATAGCTCAACTGGAATTCCATCACCTCCACTAGCTTTGTTCGTAGTGATGCTTACCAGCATTCAAAACCCTCCAAATGGTTCACCAAATCATGACCCTCTTGACACTCTTTAAACATAACCTCTGTCCTTATTTCCAACACCACAAATTACTTTGCTTTTGAACATTATAGATGTGAAATTATACCGTATATATTTTTATGTCTGTAAGCCATATACTGGTCTATAATTTGGTGATAATCAAAATTCAGGTTTATTAACTCTGGGAACCAGAGTATTGAGCCTTTGTTTCTGTACTTTTGTGTCATTCAGGATTATTCAGGAAGGCTAAAAAAATGACTATGCATTTTGAGTCGGGAGTTACTTAATATAGAAAACTAGAAAGATTTGGAAGAGTTGAGGGGGCAAAGGTCAAGAGTGCAGGCTAGGAGACCTGGAGATGCAGTGATGGCGGGAAACCGACATCAGTGGCCTCACTGCTTATCTGACGGGCTGCCCCTCTGCCCAAACTCTGTATCCTAGGGAAGCTGTCAGCAGTGATCTTAGCTCCCTCCACGGGGCTATCACAGGAGAAAACACATTCTCCTCTTCTCCTTCCTAATCTCACCTGAGTTCTTATCATTGGCAGACTTAACCCAGAATTCTCCTGGAAAGGAATTCAGGAGAGTGACATTTTAGATTTCCCTCCTGTGATGCAGGAGAGAACATAGAAAGGGGCAATGACGATGCTGAGCTAAAAGCATCATTTGGCAGAAGTTTCATTCTAAATTAGCTAGCTGAAGGAGGAGGATAAGCCTCACCGGCTTGGCTCTCTGTCTTCAGGTCCATTTCTAACAAAAATCCTATAGCGCCCTCCTTAGGGATACTTGAAAGCCTGTATTTTACTTTTTTCAAGACCAATGAATTAGAAGGCCCTCTTCTCTTTCAGATTGCAGGGGCAGCTTTTGAAGATAAGCAGGCGAGTGGATACTTATCATAGGAGCCCCAGAATTAAAGCAGGATGCAGTCCATCATATTGAATGAGAACACTTCTCATTGACCATGTTTCTGGGATGGCAAGATCATCTCTTAGGGGCAGATATAGTTGAAAATAATTATTATTTATTATGATTTTCTCCCTTCACCTAAGTTTCCAACCATAGAGGTTGTCCTGTCCTCACAGAGGAATTACCGGCGAGGTAAGAGTTTTGTTTGCTGTTCTGTGCATTTAAGCATCCTGAAAATCTAATCTCCAGAAGGTCCCAGTAACTAGGCAACACAAGACACGCTCCAATTACAAAGTCCTCTATCCATTTTTTTTTTCTGTGCTATTCTTGTTCGAAATAAAATACCAAAGGCAGAACAGCAGAAATTAGATTTGAAGCTTTATTACTACAAGCAGATAACTGAACTGCAACCCGTCCCGTTCTTACAGAAGAGAAATTCTAAGATACGTGCTTTTTAAAAGATTTGAACAACAAATCTCACCTAAGAATAAGATCAGATCTAGTTCCCTGTTTTTCTTACAGAAAAAAAGAACATGGAAAGAGATAGCTTTGGTCTGGTGACAGTTTATTTTAACCCAGACACTTTCTCCATTTGTAATTTAGTCTCACTTGTGTTTTCAGAAGTATTGCCAATTCGCATGAGTTTCTTGGGCAGGGACTAACAGACAAGGTTAAACACAGCTGCTCGGGTGACCGAAATCCCTAAGAATCAGGCAAGACCTGAGCTGGTAAAATAAACTCAGAGAGGACCATCTGGAACCACTTTTCTAGAGACAAAATGAACATAAATAAGCATAAAATCAACAAGCCCCCTAGGCCGAGGTCAGAGGCAACCTGGGGATGTGAATTGATAGATGCAAATACTGTCTGTTAGTACATTTGCTACAGGACAGCACAGAATCAGATGTTCTGGCTTTAAATCATCAGGATATCACAAGGAAACATGGTCCAGATTGGCAATGACCCTGTCAGCACTTTTTGGTAATAAATACTTCATTTACTGGGAACTCGGCTATCAGGTTGCAAAAGATAAAAATGACACTGAGATGCAAGGTCAAAGCAGAGTGTTTATAGAGCTTCAGTTAGCTAAGCAGAGCTCTGACTGTGCCGAGGAAGGGGACAGTTGCTTTCACAAGTGATGCTTCAGTCTCTAACAATGTACAAAGCACTTGTTTAAAAACGTGCGTTTATTTATTTTTGGCCGTGCCGGGTCTTCGTTGCTGCGTGTGGGCCTTCTCTAGTTGCATAGTGGGGCTATTCTGCAGTTGTGGTGCGTGGACCTCTCACTGCAGCGGCTTCTCTTGTCACGGAGCGTAAGCTGTGCGCACCAGGGCTTCAGTAGTTGTGGCGCACGGGCTTAGTTGCCCCATGACATGTGGGATCTTCCCGGATCAGGGATTAAGCCAGTGTTCCCTGCATTGCGAGGCCGATTCCTAACCACTGGACCACCAGGGAAGGCCCACGAAGTACTTTTATACACATCGTCTTATCACCATGGTGTGTACCCCGGTTACAGATGAGTTGAACTGAAAATAGTTTCATTCACCACTTTTCAGTATCTACCTTTCCCTTCTGGGCAGCGTTAGTGCCCCTTGAGGCCTAACAGATGTCACTGTCATTTGGCTTTTCCAGGCACAAGACACCTCTAGAGAGATCACCAGACTAGAGCGATTCAGTTCTAACATCTTAGATGAGAGTCCCTCAGTCTTCCTGGGTTTCAGCTTCTTCAGATGTATACTCTAGATATGTTGTCCAAATCGTGGCAGTTCTCACCTGCAAAGTATTAATAGATGATAAGAATGAGTTTGGGTGGCTATGGGACTTTTATACTCCATGGAGGTACAACTTAGTGTGACTTGTTGTTGGCATTATGTAATAAAATTTTAAATGTAAAATATCATACCTAATAAACAGCTTATTTATTAGGTATAAATAGTCTATCCCAGTGAGATAGTCACAAAAATATGCCAAGATATATAAAGACTTTCATCATCATTAGAAACCTAAACATCCACCAACATGGGCTCAGTTTAGAAAGATGTGATATATTCCCCTCCAGAGACTCTGTGCCTCCACTTAAGAGAATCACAGAGATTCACGTTTGTTGACTTGAGAAGAAGCACCACGACATTTTTGAGAGAAAAGGAATTACAAAGCAGCATAGTTGATATAATCCCATTTGTGTATAAATCAAATGAATCCCAGATCCCACTGTGATCCACTCACAGCTCCACAACCTTCACAGAAATGGCCCAGCTACCAAAAGACTTAACCAAGCCAGCAATTTCAGTCTTTGCTCTCACCTTCCAGAAAAAAGTAAAGAACATACAGCTCCTAACTCACAGCATCATATCTTAAAATATCTTCTGCACCCCACCTTTCTCATCCTGTTCTCTCACACTGTATAGCTCCTTCCTGAATCCTCTCTCTCCCCAGCAGCTTTTGCAGTCTCAGCCACCAGCTTTGCTCCCAAACTGATCAACCCATCTCTTCTTGCTTCTCTTCCCTCTTTCTTTCATAGTAATTACTGTAATCTGAATAACAAGGTAGAAGAAAATGATAAGTGAACAAAATCTCTTTCCTACAGAGTAGGAAAAAAAGATATTTATTGACTGTGTATATACTGCAATGTCTCAACCTGGTAGCAAATACAAAATTATTATACCAGTATCTAATATATATATATGCTGTGCTATGCTTAGTCGCTCATCATGTCTGACTCTTTGCAATCCCATGGACTGTAGCCCACCAGGCTCCTCTGTCCATGGGGATTCTCCAGATAAGAATACTGGAATGGGTTGCCATGCCCTCCTGCAGAGGATCTTCCAAACCCAGGAATTGAACCAGGGTCTCCTGCATTGCAAGCAGATTCTTTTACCAGCTGAGCTACCAAGGAAGCCTAGGTACACACACACACACACACACACACACACACACAGCCTGAAGTGTCTGTAAGGATGTTGACAAAATTCTTAACAGTAGTGATCTCAGTTGGCATTTCCCTGTGAATTTTGTTTTTAACTTAATATCTCTCCATCTCTTTAACTTATTCATGATAAAAGTGTTTTGTTTATAATGAGAAATAAACTCATATCAACATGTAAAAATGGATTGTCATGATGCTCACAGGATGTGAAATGCTAAATATACTAAGTACAAAATAAATGTACTTTAAGTGAACTGTCTCCCTGTTTTCAATATTAAGGAGCTTTATTAGTTTGGAATTATTTTAATTACTCCTACATGTTAGCAACGATAAGTTTCGTAACAGCTGAACATTTCCATTACTGGCTAATTTGTTCTTTTACCACGAATCTCTCTTGCTTAATTTGTGCATCCACTGCCTTGTGGCTTGTAGGGCGTCTAATGATTTAAACACCTCAAACTAACTGTGACCATTTTCCTCCATTTGCCCTGGAAGCCATTGTCTTCTCGGGGTCTTGTCAGTAAAGAGGAAGTTAGTATATATATATATATATATGTGTTTGCATCCATTTCAATCTCCCCACACTTAGACAGCCCTGTTTCTCTTTCAAAATACATCAGTCAGTTCAGTTCAGTTCAGTCGCTCAGTCGTGTCCGACTCTTTGCGACCCCATGAATCGCAGCATGCCAGGCCTCCCTGTCCCTCACCAACTCCCGGAGTTCACTCAGACTCATGTCCGTCCGAGTCAGTGATGCCATCCAGCCATCTCATCCTCCGTCGTCCCCTCCTCCTCCTGCCCCCAATCCCTCCCAACATCAGAGTCTTTTCCAATGAGTCAACTCTTCGCATGAGGTGACCAAAGTACTGGAGTTTCAGCTTTAGCATCATTCCTTCCAAAGAAATCCCAGGGCTGATCTCCTTCAGAATGGACTGGTTGGATCTCCTTGCAGTCCAAGGGACTCTCAAGAGTCTTCTCCAACATAGCATTTATTTATTTTCATGATTTGTAAGCCAGACAAGTTTCTCTGAAATTTCAAGATGGCTTCCCATGCAGTTCCTAAAATCCTGCCTCATGAGTCTCCTCTTGGCTGGGGGAATTCTGAAGAGAGCTCTGTAACACATCACCAGGGTGGTCCAGTTCCACAGCTGCTAATAACTAGTGCCAGGCAACTGTCATTCCTGGTTCCTGAGAAAGGAGCTTGTTAGTCAGACTCTCCATCCAGAAATGCTAACTGGCACCTTTGCTTATGGCTGGAAATTCCATCCTGGGATTCCAGAAAGCAGAGGGCGTTGCTTGACACCTGCATTTACCTCCCAAAGTTCCTTCAGCTTGAAAGTCAAATAACTCAATCCATTCTCATCAGAGACAGCTTAATGCAGGTCTCTTTGTGAGGAGAGAAATAGCTGCTGGTCAAAATCCCAAAGGACCTTGAAAAACTGGAAAAAAAAAAATGCTGGAAATGGGTTTTAATAGGCTGGTGACAGAACAAAACATTCAGAAGGAAAAAGTGCCCAAAGTAAGTGGAAAATGGCTGTCTTTTTAACTTCATAGATTCAGGTGTTAGGAAGGGACTGTACCCTTTAATAAGCAGAGCAGGGTATTTCTGCTTGCTGTCTTTAGTTGCTTATTTATTTCTGTCCTTCAGAGTTACTTGAGTGGCCCTCCGTTCTGTGACTACAGCTGCCTAAGTACCGTTGACCTAGAACTATGGTGTAACAGGACTCCTTTATTTCGCATTCTTTTAAAGTGACTTGGGAAATGTTGTTTCACTTTCTGGTAGGAAGTTCATCAACTTTGGCCAAAAGCCAGGCTGTTCTGAATAAAGAACTCGGCAGAGTCATCTCCCCAGCAAAGCCCTCTCCGACTTTCCCTGCCAGAGGATTCTCCTTTTATGTGACCTCTCTTAGCAGTCCATCATTGCCTTCTCACAGTGTGGCTTTGCGTTTTCCTGTTATTCCTTGTTTCATGCTTTAATCCTGCTCCCAGCTTCAAGTAACACGAGGGCAAGGCCATGACTCTCTTTGTTCAGCATTATGTTCCTAGTGCCTCACATGGGACCTGATCCACACAAGCACTCAACACACACAGTACTTGTTGAAACAGTAAATGATATGAATGAACGAATAAGTTGGAATGATCTATCTAGGGTGTTACCAAGCAAGGTAGGGCTTCCTAGGTGGTGATAGTGGTAAAGAACTTGCCTGCCAATGCAGGAGACAGAAGAGATGAAGGTTCAATCCGTGTGTTGGGATGATTCCCTGGAGAAACCCACTTCCATGTTATTGTCTGGAGAATTCCCACGAGCAGAGGAGCCTGGTGGGCTGCAGGGCATGGGGTCGCAAAGAGCTGGACACCACTGAAGTGACTTAGCATGTACGCACAATCAAGGTAAGTGGCAGAGAGGATAAAAAAAAAGTCCAACATAAAGTTACCACAAAGGTAGAAAGAAATGGAGCCAGTGGAGTGGATTTGAGTTAGAAACAGAAAGGGAGATAATTGTTTAATTTCTATGATGTGACCAACACTAGAAATGGTCTTGATCCACCCTTCCTGGGAAGGCCTGTCTTAGGAACTGGCTAGGTATATAATGAAAGAACCAGTCTCTATGAATGGTATCAACATGGGCCTCAGACTTATTGTAGATTAAAGCTATCTCATCTGAGCAAGTGATAGGTAGTGACCTTCCCCCCGAAGCTTTTTGGGGTTGTTAGAATAGGTCTCTTTCAAAGCAGAGGACTTCACCCAGCCCCACTGCCACGTTCCTGGACAGCATACAGTATTTGCCAACAAGAGCAGACAATATTCTGGACCAAAGCAGCACATAAATGATGCATGACCTCCCTTCCTGCCTCTTCTGCTGGAGAGTTTCTGGGCCACCTCCCCTAACATGAAGTATTGCAAGTCCAGTGATTGGTCCTCCACTGGACTCTCATCCCCCCTACATTGACATGGTGGTTTTCATTCAAGCCTGTCCTGGAGGAGACTGGCACGCTGTGACCCTCACCAGCTGAAGGAATCAAAATCACTCTGAGTCAAAGAGCCCAGTCCATCTGCCAGGAGTCAATGCCACTGAGCACGACGCAGGCCACCCTCACGTGACAACTGCCAAACTCCCTGACACCCTTGATACCCTCAGGATGGGGATTGTCCAGCTCTGTATTCCAGAAAGGCCCACCCCTGCTGGGAGGTTTTCTTTCCTGCAACACTATCTGTCCACCTGCACGACTCAGGAAGAGCCTGAATTTCCCTCTTGCTAAGACACCATAGACTCTTAATGGAGCTGGGACATGAAATGAGGGCGACTGCAGAGAGGAAAGAAGGGGCCGGAGCGTGTGGCCCTTCGTCTACTCTTAAAAGCCACGTCGGGACTTATTCACTATACCCTAGGAACCTCCAGCGCAAAGTATTTCCATCCAAAATTAGATAAGGAGTATTTTCATACCATAAATAAAAACCAAAAGATAACTAGTTTGTAAACTCAGTCTGCCTCTCACCAGTGCCTATAATTTTCAATCCTGTCTCCCAAAAATACCAGTTGACTCTCACCACCCTTAGAGGTTAAAAATCTCCATGTGCTTCTCATTATCGACAGAATCAAATCCAGTCTCTCAACACACCTTTGTCTCATACCCCTCCACACTTCCTTATGTTTGTGTTAGCCATATCAGTTTTTTAATTTTCTTTTTAACATAAAATACTAAGTGTAAAATAATATATACTTTACCAAGTATAACATAATATGCACTCAAACAGTATAAAAGGCACAAAGAAAAAGTATTTTGTCTTTTTCTATCTCCACCCCTTTCTCAGAAGTAAGCTGTTTGCTTTGGCACATAGCCCTTTGGATCTTTTTCTCCAAATAAATCTTTACCTGTTGTTATTGTATTACAACCTACCAAACCGATGAATGCACGTGTTATAAAAATATGTAGAAATGGAGAAAATTACAAAGAGAAAGCAAGACAAGTAGAGAAATTCAGACTACATATTCTACTCCATGGAGCACAGAGCCTTAACAGAGCCTGTGGAATACAAGCCAGGACTCCACTCACCCTCCGGAGAGCTGCTTCCAGGCCTGTGGAGGGTGAACCTGAGCTGGGTGTGTTCCTAGCCCTCATAGATCCAGTTCTGACTGGAGTTGATTCTCAGCTGATGAATTCGCTCCAAGACCGAATCCCCTCATTGGATATGACTCTATTGTCTATATGAATATATATTTTCATTATTATGAGGGCAGGCTTCCCTGGTGGCTCAGTTGGTAAAGAATCTACATGCAATGCAGGAGACCCAGGTTCGATCCCTGAGTTGGGAACATCCCTTGGAGAAGGAAATTGCAACCCACTCCAGTATCCTTGCCTGGAGAATCCCATGGACAGAGGAGCCTGGTGGGCTACAGTCCATAGCGTCGCAAGAGTCAGACATGACTGAGTGACTAAACCACACCACCAGTGAAGGTGTAATACACTGCTTTGTAACCAGGGGCATTTTTTTTCAAGACCTTATCTGTTTGTACCACTGCCTGATATGCCATTGCTTCGATGTACTGTAGCAGTTCATTCAAACTGCCCCCTGTTTATGGGTGTTTCGCTCCTGATTTTCATCAGTTTAGGTGATGGGCCAAACATTCTCGCACACCAGCCTTTGTGCTCTTGTTTGGTAGGATATGTACCTGGTACTAAAAATATTGGAATGAAAGGTAGGCACTTACACATTTTTGATAAATATTACCAAATGGTTATTGGAGAAGGAAATGGCAACCCACTCCAGTACTTTTGCCTGGGAAATCCTGTGGACAGAGGAGACTTGTGGGCTACAGTCCATGGTGTCACGAGAGTCAGACATAATTTAGCAATTAAATCACCACCACCACCTAATGGTTATATAAAATTTACAATTACTGATAATAGAGAATTGGAATATATAAATATCAAAACTTAAATGTGAAAAAAATCTACCTCTCCACAATCTCTTTTAAAGATAACAACCTTATGTTTCCCTTAAAATTTTTTGTATGCATGTAATAGCATTCTTACATGCAAATATATTATATAGATACTGTTTTAATAAAAAAGAATTATTATATACATGCAACTTTTCATTGTACTATTCTTTCCTTTGAAAAACTACATCTTTGAGATTCTTTCCATATCAGCATCCATAACCCTACCTGATTCTAGTGGCTTCATAGCATTCCATTTTATTGGTAATTATTTTATTTTATTGGTGATTATTTAATTAATCAGTGCCTTACTGATTGATACCTACAGTATTTCAAGTTTCATATTATTACAGATGATTCTTAACACATTCCTTATAAAAACACACCCATACTCTAACACATTCATTCTTAAAATTGAACATGACTCTTTATTCATATTTTATTATTAATACATACATGTAAGTGTAGTGTGATTATTTATACATGTCTTCCTCAAAAAAACTGTGAGCTTGAAGAAAAGAAACATGCTTTACTCTGTAGTAAATCCCCAGACTGAGTACATTGTTATCTGATTGGAGCTCATTAAATGTTCCATATATGAATAAAGGAATGAAAAAACAATGCTGCTAGTGAAGATCTATCTTTCCCTAGTTTTAATGTGAATTGAAAATATGTATTTTATGGGTCCATTGATACAAGGGACATTTGTGAAGCATCTATTATGTGCTAAGCCATTATGGCCCACATGACTGGGAATTAAGGCAGGTCTATAAATAATGGTGATAAATGGAGACAAGGGCCTCAGAGCATCACCAGGGAAGAGCCATAGAACTCCCTCCAATAAGAGGGAGCCAGATAATATTTCTAGAAAGTAGTAAAATCAGAAACCATAGCCCTGGTAAATCAAATCCTGGGCTACTGGGTGGGTGAATGGGGGCGTTGATCTGTTCAGTTCAGTTCAGTTCAGTCACTCAGTCATGTCCGACTCTTTGCGACCCCATGAATCGAAGCACGCCAGGCCTCCCTGTCCATCACCAACTCCCAGAGTCTACTCAAACTCATGTCCATCGAGTCAGTGATGCTATCCAGCCATCTCATCCTCTGTCGTCCCCTTCTCCTCCTGACCCCAATCCCTCCCAGCATCAGGGTCTTTTCCAATGAGTCAACTCTTGGCATGAGGTGACCAAAGTATTGGAGCTTCAGCTTTAGCATCATTCCTTCCAAAGACCACCCAGGACTGATCTCCTTTAGAATGCACTGGTTGGATCTCCTTGCAGTCCAAGGACTCTCAAGAGTCTTCTCCAACACCACAGTTCAAAAGCATCAATTCTTCAGCACTCAGCTTTCTTCACAGTCCAACTCTCACATCCATACATGACCACAGGAGAAACCATAGCCTTGACTAGATGGACCTTTGTTGGCAAAGTAATGTCTCTGCTTTTTAACATGCTATCTAGGTTGGTCATAACTTTCCTTCCAAGGAGTAAATGACTTTTAATTTCATGGCTGCAGTCACCATCTGCAGTGATTTTGGAGCCCCCAAAAATAAAGTCTGACACTGTTTCCCCATCTATTTCCCATGAAGTGATAGGACCAGATGCCATGATCTTAGTTTTCTGAATGTTGAGCTTTAAGCCAACTTTTTCACTCTCCTCTTTCACTTTCATCAACAGGCTTTTTGGTTCCTCTTCACTTTCTGCCATAAGGGTGGTGTTATCTGCATATCTGAGGTTATTAATATTCTCCCGGCAGTCTTGATTCCAGCTTGTGCTTCCTCCAGCCCAGTATTTCTCATGATGCACTCTGCATAGAAGTTAAATAAGCAGGATGACAATATACAGCCTTGACGGACTCCTTTTCCTATTAGGAACCAGTCTGTTGTTCCATGTCCGGTTCTAACTGTTGCTTCCTGACCTGCACATAGGTTTCTCAAGAGGCAGGTCAAGTGGTCTGGTATGCCCATCTCTTTCAGAATTTTCCACAGTTGATTGTGATTCACATAGTCAAAGGCTTTGACATAGTCAATAAAGCAGAAATAGATGTTTTTCTGGAACCCTCTTGCTTTTTCCATGATCCAGTGGATGTTGGCAATTTGATCTCTGGTTCCTCTGCCTTTTCTAAAACCAGCTGGAACATCAGGAAGTTCATGGTTCACATATTGCTGAAGCCTCGCTTGGAGAATTTTGAGCATTACTTTACTAGCGTGTGAGATGAGTACAATTGTGCGGTAGTTTGAGCATTCTTTGGATTGCCTTTCTTTGGGATTGGAATGAAAACTGACTTTTCCAGTCCTGTGGCTACTGCTGAGTTTTCCAAATTTGCTGGCATATTGAGTGCAGCACTTTCACAGCATCACCTTTCAGGATTTGAAATAGCTCAACTGGAATTCCATCACCTCCACTAGCTTTGTTCGTAGTGATGTTTTCTAAGGCCCACTTGACTTCACATTCCAGGATGTCTGGGCCATTTCAAGTAACAGTCGATTCTCTTAAGTCAATACGACCTTCTCCAGCATAGCACTGAGTCGGGGCATACCAGCCAAGCTTCTGGGAACTCCCTTTCTCCTCCTGTCACCACGGCCTCCCAATACCGCATCATCGGAGTTATCGCCACCCCTCCCACGTACTCGACAGGTAAAACAAGGTATGCTTTGGAGATCTTAGCAAGAGAAGTGGAGGGTAGCGGGGTGGGAAATAGAGAACGACTTCTAACTGCCCTGTCTAGGTGTCTACGCTTATTACCAAGTCTTGCTGGCCCTTTGAGCAGGGCGGGCACCCAGTCGTTATTGCGAGACCCTGAGCCGGGAGGTTAAAGGTCCAGCTCAGCCAATAGTCAGCTCCCAGTGGTCCTTGCCCCAGAGCATGTGGTAAGAGGTGGATTGAGACCTTCGCTCTGGGCCAGGCAGGCCTCTGGCCTAGGCTGGTGGGTGAGCTGAGGGCCCCAGAAGAGACTGAGGGCTGTGTCTCTAGAGCTCCAGGGCCCTCTCCATGGCCACCCCTGGCCGGGCCCATGCCTTGAAGCAGCAGCAAACCTCTCCCCAGGCCCTCACTATGTGACCCATGGAGCGCCCAGCAACTGGAGTATGTACAGACATGGCTATTAAGATAAGAGCTTCAACCAACCGCAGTCTCTCCATTCAAGTTTCAAAAACTGGTACAGCTTAGATCAGTTGTTGACGCCTAAGAGATAGCCGGAGGTCAGGGTTGAGTTGCAAGGGCATTGCACAGCATTACTTCAGGGCATTGCACAGCATTACTTCAGGGCATTGCACAGCATTACTTCAGGCCCACCTCTGTGGCTGGGGCTGTTTTCTAAGAAAGGCAATTGTGAGCTGGGAATTGACCTGACTGTATTCCTAGTGATCCCATACAACTGATTCTCTGCGGTGTAAATGAAAAGCCTGAAGACGGACTATGTCTTGGGCTTCTGCCTGCCTCGGTGATGAGGCTGGGTAGGGTCTGGAGACCTGGCCCCGCCAGCTGAGATCTGCCTCCTCAGCCAGGCCCAGTGCTGGCGGGTGAACCCAGTCCCGGTGCTGGACGAATGCTCTCCAGGCAGGGTGACTGGCCTGCATAGAGACCCCTCCTCCACTTAGCCAAGGCCTGGACCTCGAAGGGTGAAAGTTGAGCTTTGGGACCTTGCCCAATCTTGTCATAACAGAGAAAAGCATTTGTTTTGGTGGTGATTTGAAGGAGTATCATGACCTGACCATGACCTAACCTCAAGAATACAGGATCTGATACCAAGAAGTTTGCAACAACTAGTCACACCTCACGCCCCCCGCCCCCCTTACCCGCCCCCCCGCAACACACACCCTCACACACCTTTCCTAGAAAAGGGCTTGCCTGGAAAACATTTTGAGGAGTTCAGAGTTTTTAAGGCATAAGGCACCCAGCTCCTTGCGAGGCCCTGCAATAAACCCTTCTGTGCTCCAAACTCCAATGTTTTGGTATCGTTTGACCTCATTGTCGTGGGGCTCGATAACCTCCCCTCCTTTAAGGCCTCTTTCCCTCATTATACTGTCTAAACTGCTGAGTTCTTTGCTAAAGCTTCCAACTCCACCTTGTTAACTGAGCCAGAAGTCTCAGAAAGATAAGAAAAACAAATGGAGCTTGCAGATTATAAATAGGGCTCCCTGCTAACCAAGCTCACGTCCCCTGGGGCTTCAACATGTACTTAAATATCAAATTTATAGCAGGAATATAGGGCCTGGAGTTTGAGAGATGAGTCAGAATATATTTTAAGAGGTACTGGATACATGTTAAGATTATACTTTTCTTTGGAGCCAGGAAACAAAGTGTGTTAGCTGTGCCATGAGAAGTTATAATTTCACAATCCTGGCTTGGTTGTCTGAATTAGAATCTTACACAAGTTTCTAAAAGAGGGCCTTTACAGACATTAGTCAATCTTAGCCCGAAGTGTTTTCAGTATGATTATTTGGCTTTGGGCTTCACTCTTTATCAGAAATCTTGAAAACCAAAGTGAAAACAACCAACAGAAAAGTCACATCTACCTCTTTGGGAGTTTGAAATGTATTTTTCTGAATAGAACTTCAGTTTTTAATATTTTCATTCATCAGATCTAGGTAATGCAAATCAGTGTGATATTCTAATTTTCCACTTAAAACCAGGAAAACTAATATGTCAGAAGAGGTCCCTTGGAGAACTAAATAGTATCTTTGATGATCAAAATAAAATAGCATGGGGAATCATAGAGACAAAATTTAACCCAACCCAGTTAAAACCAATGAAGATGTATATATTTATTTTTTATTTATTTAAGAATATTCACATGCTATCCCTGAAAATTAGCCATACCTTCATTCCACATTTTCTATGGAAGAGTTCAGACATGAGAATTGTTAAAGCTAATTACTAACAAGAAAAAGAATGTGGTTTTAAATGAAGCACAAAACATCAAAAAACAGAGGCTGAAGCAAGAAATAACTTGGCACTGGAGGAAGACCCACCAGCAGATGATGGCCAGGCTGCACAACCTTGAACACAGCATTTCTAACCAAGGCCAGGTTCACGGGGATGCTACTGGTGCAGTCACAGTGTCGCATGCCCACAAGGGCCTTACGCTTGTGGTTAATGCCATTGTCTTAAAACTCTTCATTTCATCTCTGACTTAGTTTTAAAATGAAGTCTAGGAGTCTCTTGAGCATGTGCTGATGGCTCGGAGGCTTGGCCCACAGGAGGGCCCATCTCAGCTCCCCTCTCTCAGACAGGCTCTCAGCACCCACTCTCCCACTCCCTGGCACCTCAGGACATGCTCAGCCTCCTCTTCCTGCCCTCTCCCACCCAAAGGGTGGGATGTGCTCCACGCCACCTTCAGACAGGACATGCACTCCAGGGTGGCATCCGGGCTGGCAGTACCAAGTGCAGTAGGCAGGTGACACTGTGGGGAGTGAACCTCCCACCCACCCCTGACCCGGGTACTGAGTTTATCAGGGTGCAGAGGTCATAGCCCCTTGAGGGTACTTGTGGGAAGGGAGTTATCCTCCCTAATTGGGTATGATTAGTAACTTTTATATGCCTGTTTTACTTTTTCTTCACTTAATTTTCTCTTTACAGAAGTTAATGTTTTTAGTTGTTAAATCATCTGCCTTTTAGCAGTTCTCTGCCCAAAATCTCATCTCTCACTCTAGACCGAGGCTCAGAAAACGCCCCAGGAGAAAAACTGACACTGAAGTTGGTTCACTTCTCTGCCATTCCCTTTCCTTGGATCTTTATGTCTTGATTGCGTTGGCAAGGCTGCAGCAAGTCTTCTTCTTCTATTTTTTTTTTTTAATGGTTCTTTGTTTTCCAGCAGAAACACAGGTATTTCATCATAGCTGGAAATTGATGACATAGTTTGATGTCATAAGCTAGACAGCCATTCCTATAAACAGAAAGAACAAATGAACATCAGCCATTACAGAATCCTGTCATTTTGAGCTCAGAGATTCTGAATTTTAACTAGTTTGTATTAAATAGTATTTTACATTAGTTCTTTAAATTAGACTATATCTTTGATTTTTTTTTTTTTAATAGCCATTTCAGGTGATGTTCATCACTTAATGGAACCATTTTCCAGTGAAAATTTTGTGGACATGTATTAACCCATAGTGCTTCTGGCATGAATTGCCTGTGTGTTCAGGTTAAATAAGTAATTAGTTTCTGGGGAAGATCTTGGCCCTGCCTAAGGGTAACCCTGAGTGAAGTTGGGACTGCCACCGGGGCAGTCACATGTCCTGGTTAGACCCTTTATTATTCATAAAATGTCTAAAGAGATGTCAAACCTGCCCTTCTCTGTTTATTCTTAAAATGTATGTAGGAAACCGCTTTCTCAGTAACCTGAAAATTACGTTATAAACAGACTATATACTCTTCTTTGTGGAACTTTCTCAAATAAAACACTTAGTTGTAAAAAATGTCACTCAAAGAAGATTACATTAAGACTACAGGAGTCCACTCCTCCCCCTTGAATCTTAAAGAGCTAAGGGGAAAAAACATTGCTTTCGACTTTACTGCTTTGGCCCTTTGCTTACTATTAATAGCTATGCTTTGGCATTGTGCCTCTTTGACTTGCATACAGGAAGGTAAGAGGAGGAAGTCACTCTACGCTTGTCATTTTATTTATGGCAGAAACTATTGTTGAGGATGTTGATCTCCATGGGAAATCACAGGAGAGGTTTCTCTCAATTCTCAATATCAAGAGCTGTGCGTCTCTGAAAAAAAGGGATTTGTTTTCATTTTTAGACAGTCTACACGTTGTAATGAATTACATTTCATTTTACTTGGCAGCTAGGAAGTTCAGAGCCAAATCTGGATCCTCTTCAGGGAATATATTTCAAGGATTTTGTGTGTTAATCTTGTCTCTGATTTTGTTGTCTTTCGATTATATGGCACATGTGTACAGCAGCACTGTACATATGTTTTCACATAGAGTTTTAAATAATTTTTAGAATGAAACAAAGGATTGAAAACATAAATAAATGATCTTGAGAATGGAGATAGACTGTCCTTGTGTCTCCAGTGTTTTTATCTTTTGAATCTCCCCTCCGGGAGTGGGCAAAGCAAGTAGCTGCATCTCTCTGCCCTCCTATCCCTGTCCCTAAAGCAGCGATTCGCTGGGAACTTTCCACTGGCAATGTCAGGGTAAGAGACGAGAGGAATGCTGAAGAGGGCCACCTACCAAGTTCATCAGTAATCCGTAACAATTGATGGGTTAGAAATTGGTTTAAAATGTTTGTGACAATCCCTTCCAGCTCTAAACTTTTATTTGTTTCCTATAATTATATGAGCAGTCATGAAACTTAAAGGTTAATTCTAGTTTTGTAAGTTTTGACATTCTTGTTACTACCTTCCAGGTTTATTGACGCCCTTATCTTAAGAGTTCCTGGTGCTCAGACTCTTCCAGAAGGTTCTGTCCCACATTAAAATCTAAGTGAAGATCCCCTGTTCCTGCTCCCACCTTTCCACAATAAAAACGAGGTTAGCAGCACACTTGTGTCACACTTGTACGTTCCCGGCCCCCTAGAAGTGATTCTTGAAGTGGGTAGGAGCTGGACATTAAATGTATCTGCCCCTTTGAGAATCCTAAAGAATTAGGATTATATCAAAAAGATGTAATCAACTTTAGAATCCTTTGCTTCCTCTAAAAGTTTTCTGTGAATCTTTACTTGAGGCAAGGTAGGAATGAGTGAAAATACTGTCCTCTTTCACCAAACACATCTCACACTTCATATGATAAACCGTATGTGGAGGTTGGTATGAGAACATACTGGCTGTACCACAGACCAGTCACAGTGCTAAACTCCTGATGATAACTCCTGAAAGGAGCTGAGGGTCTGGGAGAAGGAGAAAGAGAGAAAACTAATGTCACTAATGATGCTGTAGTTAAAGGTCAGAGAAGACACAGTAATGCCTCAGAGGATGAACTTGGAGAGCATTATGCTAAGTGAAATAAGTCAGACAGAGAAAGCTAAATATTGTATTACATCATTTATATGTGGAATCTAAAAAAACAACAAACTGGTGAATATAATGAAAAAAGCAGCAGACTCACAGATAAAGAGATCAAACTAGGGATAATGGTGAAGAGAGGGAAAAGGAGAGGGGCAATATAGGGGTAGGGGACTAAGGCACAATTGTGCATAAAATAAGGTAGAAGGTTAAATTGGACAACACAAGGGAACATAGCCAGTATTTTATAATAACTATAAATGGAGTATAACCTTTAAAAATTGTGAAACACTATATTAGTACACTTGTAACTTACATAATATTATACATCAACTATACCTCAATTAAAAAAACCACCAGTGGGGAAAAAAAAGAAGATAATGATTCCTGGTGAAGGATAAGTGGTAGTTTGCCCATAGAGAGGGCGAGGGGGCAACTCAGGCAGAGAAGACTGTAAGTGCAAAGATATAGCAGAAAAACAGGCTGGAGAACTTCCCAGGAATGTGCTTTCTTTTTTTCCATAAAGACTGAGAAGAGACAAAGAAAAAAAAGTGGAAGAAAAAGGGAGGGAGGGAAGAAAGAAAGGAGGGAAAGGGAAGGAAGGAGCAAAGACTTAAAAAGCATCAAGATTGCTACCGATCTTGAGTTTCGTATGGACTTGAACTCCAAGAGAAAACCAGAAGCTACATCTAAAAGAGGGGAAACTAATGTACAGATTTAGGGAGAAGCTGAATGGAAAACCTCGTCTTTATAAAGTTACAAAATGCTTAAGGCTCTCTCTGTCTGAGCTGATAAGATCTAAACTCCTTTGGCGAAATGCATAGCTATTCATTCCCCATTGTGCGTAGTCTTGGTGGAGTAACACATCAGAATGGAATTATTACCATAGCTTCTGAATCCCATCTCTTGGTATTTCAGCGCTACCTTGATTTCTGACCGTGGCCAAGCCTTTGTTCCCAAGCCTCTGATCTGATCTGTGAGAACCACAATGCTCTTTTAATATCCTGTTATGTTCAGATAAGCCCAAGCAATAGATTTCAACCAAACATATCATGTTGACCAAGTACATCTATTTACAATTGCTGCTGCAGTGAATTATCAAAAACTTGAGGGCTTAAAGAATACTCAGTTATTGATATTATCTTTACAGTTCTGTAGGTGAGAAGTCTGATAGGATTCTCACTGTGCTAAAGTTGGACTCTGCTGCTTTCTGGGGACTTCCTGGGAGATGCCATTTCTTCGCCTTTTCCGTCATCGTGAGGCTGTCTGCATTCCTCGGTTCCTGGCCTGTATTTCCAAAGCCAGCCATGGTGGATTGCCATCTCACACCATCATCTCTCTGGTTCTCTATTGACTTAATAAAGTCTCTTCTCCCTGGTGGCTCAGACGGTAAAGAATCCACCTGCAATTTGGGAGACCTGGGTTCAGTCCCTGGGTTGGGAAGATCTCCTGGAGAAGGGAACTGCTACCCACTCCAGTATTCTTGCCTGGAGCCTAGCAGAATACAGTCCATGGGGTCACAAAGAGTCGGACACAACTGAGCGACTTTCACATTTTTCTTTATAAAGGACTCATGTGATTAGATTGGACCCATTTGGAAAATCCAAGATAACCTTAGCAACTCAAAGTCTTTAACATTAAATACATCTGCCAAGTCTTTTCTGCCACCTAAGGTGAGATAATGCAGGTTCCTGGGGTTAGAGCTAGGACATCTTTGAAGGCCTCCCACAGAAGGTGATCAGTGTTTACATCACCATGGTGGAATGGGTCAGCATTATATTGTCTCCTGTGTGGTGCCCTGAGAAGAGCAGGGGTAGCATCGTTTCTGGGGGGTATTGCTTTCAAGAATGCATGGGCATTATTGTTTGAGCATGAGGAATCATTGCACAGACTCAAGTTGAAGGACATTATATAGAATGAAGATGGAACTAAATACAGATACAGAATTTAAAACGTCAAGGCCATGGTAGACAGGGGAAGAATGAGAACTGCTCTAGAAAAAAGAGAACTAAATGTAACACATGATTCTGGATTGGATCTTGAATGAGACAGAGGAATAGACATTTCGGAGACAGTTGAAGGAATGTGAATGGCATCTGTGGATTGTGGATCAGAGAGTAGTGTTATCAGTAGTATGAGTGCCAGCTTCCTGATTGGCAAATGTGTATGGTAGAATGTAGAAAAGTGTCCTTGTTTGCGGAAAGGATGTGCAAAAATATACACCGAAGGATCCAGATATGATAGAGCATCATATTTGCAACTTCCCCTCATATGATTCAGAAAAAACTTAACACTGATGGGTATATCTGTATCCATATCCTTATCTATAAAGACAGAAAATGAAGGAGCAAATGTGGTAAAATGCTAGTAAGGGAGAATCTGGATGGGGGGATATGGTGTTCTTTAAGTTTGAAATTATATCTAGATAAAGTATTTTAAAAACCCATAGGATTTATGTATATTGAAATGCAAAATATGTCTATGATTTATTTGTGTAGATTATCCATATTTTTATATGTTAACAGGAGTAAATGTCTTCATCCAGCAGACTGGGAAGATAGGGGAGAGGCTAAGAGGGACTTTGTTCTCTCATAAACTTTATAAATAAGCATTTTCCCTCATTATAGGAAAATCCAGCTCATGGAAATTAACATACCATTTACATATAGAAGGCAAAGAAGTCAATCCTTCTCTGAAATGGCTTATGCAAATAACAGTTAACTGAAAAATACAGACTCCACCTCTGTTACTAATTCTGTTTTCTCAATGCTTAGATATCTCTGGATTGAGTGTTCTCCTGCTTTTTTGATGCTTTAGGTTGGTCATTAATTTAAGAGAACTAGTTCCACCAACATTCACGTACACAAACTGTCTTGTGCAGTGGATATCTGTAGGGCTTTTTATCTAGTACCTTTCTATCATTGGAAACTTCTGAAGAAACCTGTGTTTTTTCAACTCTCCTCAAAGATTTGCCCCCTCCTATCCACCTCCATGGATGCTGTAGAGTCCACTCTGTTAGCCCAGTGCTACCCTCCTCTGACGTAGTTATTCACAGGATAAGACCTAACCCAAGCAGAGCCAACAAGCTTTTTCTTCCGGAGTTTTACACTTGGGTTGAGAGCATCACATTCTCTATCTCTGTATAAGTGATTAAAGTTCTGAGGGCTTTCAGCAGCTGTCTTCTCTGTCAGGTAGATGGAACTGTTTTTTAAAAAAATAGTCTGGGGAGTCCGGGTTTTCAAAAACCTCACCCCGTTGTTCCAGAAGCCAAGCCGTCTTTCTGATCTTGATTTCCAGGAGACATATATGCTTACAGTAAACACCCTTCTCCATTGCAGTGATTCAAGTTGGGTTTCTGTCGCTTGCCATCAAGGGAGTTTTATGTGGAAAAAGCACAGCATCTATGGAACCTGCTCTCCATTTAGGTCTCATGGCAGTTTGAGTGGCTTTTCTCAGACAAGGAGACGCTCACCTTATGACACCAGGTTGCTGCTTTCAAGCCACTCCAGGAGTACACTGTATGATGGAGAAAAACTCCAGATCTAGGTTCTTATCCACCATCAAGAAACATATTTTTCTTCAACTCTCCAAGGAAAGATATTTACATACATAATTTCCTAGAGAGATTACCATTGTCTTAGACACCTGCCTGGTAGGTAGGCTTTCAGAGTCAACACTGCTGAAGTTTAGAAAAATATTGGTGGGGGGTGGGGGAGTACCTGGGTTTTAGAAGGCTAACAAGGAGCAAAAAAAAAAATGAAATCTGAAATGCTCAAGTTCTGATTTTCTCTCCTTCTTCTTCTCTCCAAAGTTACTTTGAGGAAGAAGTGTGGAAGCCTCTAAAAAAAGTTTGTTTTTTTTTCTGTGTTCCACTCTGCTTCTGCTCCATCAAGGCTAAAACTATCAGTTTTCTTCCTCTGTTGGCTTTTCCTTTATGAGGAACTTTTCCACATTTAAAATAGAGTAAAATAACCTCCTTATCCATATTCCCATTCAACTCTTGTTTCCTCTCATCCATTCTTCACATAGCAACCAAAAGGCTATTTTAAGACAAAATCAGAGCACCAAATCTCCTATCTGAAACACTCCATTTGTTCCTCGCCATACTTAGACCAAAAGCCAAATTTCTGACGTGACATCCAAACCCTGTCTGATCTGTGCCCTGCATACTTCCTAGCCCCCAAGTCTCATCACCCTTCCCCTCACTGGCTCATGGCCACCCTAGTTCCTCTCAGCCTTGTAAAAGTGACTGGCCCAAAAAGTGCTATTCTAAACTAGACAAACTGTGCTTAGGGGAAGCAACCTACAAAATCCAAGTCTTCCAGAAGCTCTCAGAAGGGCTGATGTGCCAGCCAATAAGGCAAATTCTACCCTGGAAAACAGAGATACATATGGTATCAAACCAACATTCATTATTCTACAGTCAATATATGAGAAAACTAAACAGGCAACTGCCTAATTTTCCCCTTGCTCTGAGTGCCGTGGGACCCCTGTCACCACTCAAGTGAGACTGCAAAGCTAGAACCGGACTCCTGACAGTAGAGTGTCGTGGTTAATAACATGAGTTTGATTTAGACAACATTAAATTTGAATCTGCATTTAACCACTTAGTGCTTGTGTGACTTAGGCAAGTCACTTAATCTTACTGAACCTCAATTTTTATACATTATATAATGTGATAATTATTTGACTTTGTGAAAATCAAAAAAGAAAAAGTACATACAGCCCTTTCTCATAGTAAGTGCTCAAGCACTGCCAACTCCTGAACAGTAACTAAACAGAATCATAGTCCTGGCTTTTAAGTTTGCTTTTACAAACTTCACAGGTGCAGAAGTTAGAGGTTGGTTAAACAGAGAAAGAACCAGTAAAGCAGTCAACTTATTGTTCATTCAGTTCAGTTCAGTCACTCAGTCGTGTCTGACTCTTTGCGACCCCATGGACTGCAGCATGCAAGGCCTCCCTGTCCATCACCAACTCCCAGAGTTTACCCAAACTCATGTCCATCGAGTCAGTGATGCCATCCAACCATCTCATCCTCTGTCATACCCTTCTCCTCCCGCCTTCAATCTTTCCCAGCATCAGGGTCTTTACAAATTAGTCAGTTCTTCACATCAGGTGGCCAAAGTATTGGAGTTTCACCTTCAACATCAGTCCCTCCAATGAATATTCAGGACTGATTTCCTTTGGGATGGACTGGTTGGATCTCCTTGCCATCCAAGGGACTCTCAAGAGTCTTCTCCAACACCACAGTTCAAAAGCATCAATGCTTCAGCACTCAGCTTTCTTTATAGTCCAGCTCTCACATCCATACATGTCTTGTTCATTATGATCGTGTTAAACTTTACATGAAGCTTTGCAACACCTACTGCAGTCCTAGGTACACCGTGGGGTGATGCTTCTCAAGTGAGGCCTGTAGAGCCCTGTATCAGGAACACTTGTCATACGGTACATTCCTCAAACCCACACAAAACCTCTCACTCAGAATCCCAGGGGTTGAGGGCTGAAATGGACATTGTAAACAAGCTTTCTAGATAATTATTACTGTACACATAGGTTGGCAGCATGGAACTGGTCCTCAAACCAAAACTAACTGATTTATTGAAGGATAGAATCTACAACTGTGACCCCAGATGCAAACAAATTCCATTTAGCTTTGAGTTTTTCAAAAAATCTTTTTCCAAACATAAGCAATATATTAGATTTTGTTTTAAAAGAAATGCAGTGAACAAAAGGTCAAGAGTTCCTGGGATATTTATTTCAGAGCCCTGGAGACTTCCTCTTTGACATTCCAAAGGCCCTCGATAGGCCTGTAAATTGAATGTTATATAACTGCACGCTTATGAAAATCCATTCTTCCAGATACCTGCCTCCTACAATGCAGGTTCTATCAGGTGGAGGGTTATAGCTCATGTATAAAATATTGACAGCATTCATTTGGCACTTCCTACCTTATGTGTGCATTACAGTGAATCAGACTCCACTTTTGATGTCTGCTGACAACTTTCCAGCCACATTATTATTCCCCTTCTCCTTCTGCCCCACATCTGAACCAGCTAAAAAATAGCCTGGGTGCTCCCTCCTTTGGTACAGCAGGAAATTCAGATCACACAAGCCTCAGCACATGTGAGAGGACGCTCACTCCATCCCTATGCTCTCACCATCCTAAAAAGTCATGCCAGTCAGACCTGCCTGCTCTCTCAAACCTTTAGACCTGCTTGGGAATTTGTCCTGTACTCCCTTAAAATCTCCATTGTGTGAGTAATAAAGCTTCTTGGACTCTATTTGTGTGTGGTGTCATCATTCTGGACCCCTGAATTGAATTTGGGATGGTGGCAAGCCCATCCCATTTCCCTGGAGGGACCTAAACAACCTGGGAAATGGCCATACCTTCTAAGCCATCTCAGTGTCTGAAGTTTTCTCTGTGCAGTCTGCACACAGCTGAAAGGGTCACCTTTCCAACATGCTGCTCTGATTTTTCACTTCTCCATTGAAGGTTAGAATTTAAATCTTTCAGTGGTTTCCCTGTAAAATCAAGTTCTAAAACCTTAGCCTGGCATCTAAGGCCCATAATTTTACCACAGTTTTTCTTTCTTAGGCCTATCTCCTCTACCCAGAAAGTGCGTTAGTTGCTCAGTTGTGTCCAACTCTTGGCAACCCCATGGACTGTAGCCCGCCAGGCTCTTCTGTCCATGGAATTCTCCAGACAAGAATACTGGAGTGGGTTGCCATTCCCTTTTTCAAGGGATCTTTCTGACCCAGGGTTGGAACTTGGGTCTCCTGCATTGCAGGCAGATTCTTTACCATCTGAGCCACTAGGGAAGTATACCATCTTCAGAAACTCTGTTCTTTAGCCAAATAGCTGAACTGCTGCTGCTGTTGCTGCTAAGTCGCTTCAGTCGTGTTCGACCCTGTGTGACCCCATAGACGGCAGCCCACCAGGCTCCCTCGCCCCTGGGATTCTCCAGGCAAGAACACTGGAGTGGGTAATAGCTGAACTACTGATTTCCAAAGGAATTTTAATGTCTGACATATACTCACAGGTGGCCTTGTATGTGTTTTTCCATTGTTCTCTTTATTACTTATATCTTATGATACTATTTAAACTTTCAGTTCTTAACTATGTTCTTCTACTAGATTTTAAGACAGGAATTTTTTTTCCTCCCATAAGACTTAAGGCAAGGCCTGACCCATCATATGTGTTTACTGAATATTTATTCTTCTGATTTTATAGAGTTACAAATCTACTCTAGGATTTCTCTAGGATGAAAAACTAAAGAATAATTTTTTATGTAGAATTTTGAACCATATTTTATGTTTTAATTAAGCATGACTTAATGGATTGGGTTTGGGAAAGTATTCCTTAATATAAAAATGAAACGGATCTGTCCATTAGTCTGCTGTGATAAACAAATCCGGACTTTTCTCTCAATTATAAGTTATCAAGGATAAAATTTCCTTAGGCTGAGTTAATAAATCAATTGGTTTGTTTCAGATTTACTGATTTTTACAGGAATTTTTCTAATTATAGGTTTTAGTACATATTTTAGCCATTTAATTAGCACTAGGAGAAGGCGAGGAGAAGGCAATGGCACCCCACTCCAGTACTCTTGCCTGGAAAATCCCATGGACGGAGGAGCCTGGTAGGCTGCAGACCATGGGGTCGAGAAGAGTCGGACACGATTGAGCGACTTCACTTTCACTTTTCCCTTTCATGCATTGGAGGAGGAAATGCCAACCCACTCCAGTGTTCTTGCCTGGAGAATCCCAGGGACGGGGGAGCCTGGTGGGCTGCCATCTGTGGGGTCACACAGAGTCGGACACGACTGACGTGACTCAGCAGCAGCAGCAGCAGTAGGCACTTTGTTGCTAAGACAGGCAACATGGTAATTTTTTTTCCATTGGATTGGTGTTCACATGGGCAAACACAACAGAGATTTGGGGCTCCTTCAAAAAAAATATTTTTCTTCTTTAAACCAGCGTCTTTCCTGGATGGACAATAACTCAAGGAGAAAAACTTGGGGCATCACAGTTTTCTCAGTACAAGTCATCAATCCAGTAAAGCTTCTATCACAAAAACAGGCTATGCCATGGCAACCAATGGAATTCTGACTATTTGTGGGAGGGCCAAGAAACACAGGTGGATCATTTTTCCCTTAAACTTCATTAGATACAAAGAAAAGGATAGTCAACAGAAAACCTGTAATCCAGAATCTACTTAACAATGTTTATACCAATACCTTTCATGAAAACCTGCTGATAATATTGGAAACTCTATTCTCATTTATTAGGCAATTTGCTAAATAATGACAGGAGAGTCAACATCCCTGTGCACGTAGCATGCTGGGAACTGTGGGCTGCAGGTTAAAAAAGACTGTAGTTAAATATGCTTTGAGTCACATACCTGGGCTTCCTTGAATATTTTTGAGAAGCATATTAAAGCTTGGATTGCCTATTCTACTTTTATAAAATGCTTTTGTAAAGTGACACAACTTAGGCGTTGGATCACATGCGTCACAGTTTCTAAGTAATACGTCAGCTCCAGACTCTCAATTCTACAGCACTTTCTCAGTTTTTCTGCTACATCAGCTGCCATTCACTAAGAGCTCACAGTTCATGCACAACACACAAGATGCTGTCAGTGTCTAGGCTTATCCCACCCAACTCAGTGCACTTCTCGGGTCTCCTTCCTCTACTTAATCCTAATTCCCTTCATTCCATTTTCTCACCCCCAACTCCTGCCTACAGCCACACATGTCTGAAATAATTCCCATTCAGCTAGCTCCACATTCCTCTCCTTTAAATGCTCCATGTATTTAGAAGGTCTGAAAAATCTCAAAACTTCTGAAGTCTTTTAAAAGGAGTTTTATATCTACCCTATTACTTTGCTAGACTCAAACATACTTTCCATGTTTTCCTCCCATCGTCTACTTTTTCTGGCCATATAATATTATAGCAGCAGCTAAGTCTGGCAGACTATCAACTTTTGATGCTAAATAAATCTTCATAATGATGGAGGCTAATAAAGCAATTATCTAAGATCAGACTCCGGCAGTCACTAATGATGGCATGTGAGGAGAATGTCACTAAACTCCCTCAATTACAAGGATTTATTTCATTCTTTAAAAAAAATGTAGCCTGACTTTCCAGCTACACAAAACAGAATGGAAAAAAGAAACCACTATCACAAATTGGTGTCAGGCTTCTTAACAAATGTGTGCTTGTTTTGTGATAGTGTGTTTTGTTTTTTTTAATATCCAGAATCACCACTGGTGACTAGTAACAGGAGGGATGTTTATCTGTAAAAACAGAAGTAATTCCATGAAGACCAAAAAGCATAAGTAGAATATATTTAGAATATGCTCATGTACTTGGAGGATTTCTGGTAAATAAAATTTGAATATTCCATTGAAATCTCACATTAGGTTTCTAGTCTTTGCATCAAATGAGTAAAATAATCATTCCTAATGATTGATAATTATTTTGATGATCAATGTTTGATAATTATTACATGTTTGATAATTGTTGCATTCTGTTGGGTTTTTTTGTTCTTTTCCTGTAATAATAAGCCAACAAAATCCAGAACAACAGTTTTATATCATAATGTTGCCACCTTTCTGTGGGGATTTGATCTTAAATATGACCAGAAAAGTTAGTCCCAAAATGTCCCCTTGGCAATGATCTATTTCTTGATTCTCATTTCATTATAAAACATTCCCCAAGGGGCATACCGAGTGTGGGTGCTTTTATTTGTCAATCTGCTCTTAGAACAACAGTGAAAAAGTAGCAATTCTTATTTATGTTTCAGAGACATCCAGAGATGATTTTAAATTCTTGCATATTGACAAACTGGCTTTCAGTTAAAATGTGGATTGAGCACGAACATGTACCATTTTTCCTCTAGAAACTTCAGTAGGGAGGCAGTAAAGGCAATAAAACATTTAAATCCACAAGTACACAGAGAATGCCATTGTAGTGATATTACTCCTCGACAGAAAAGAAAAATTGTTTGGGGGAGATCCTCCCCCATCCTCCAAGCTCCTTCACCTCCTCACGCTTAAGTCTCCATTTCACAGCTGCGGATGATTTCCAGCACTCACCCACCCACGGCCCGTGTGTCCTGTTTACACTTGACATCCAGACGGAAAGCTGGCTCCCCGTCGTTCAGCCCCTTGATTCTTCCAGTGGCAGCACCTTGTACATTCTCTTCCCGCAACCACCCAGAAATTAGAGTTTAACCATCTCAGCCTTAACCATCTCATAAGTATATACTGTTCCAGACATCCTGGGCTTCAGTCAGTCCTAAGTAGGATGTCCGCCTTGGGGAAAGTGCATAGACTGTTTTTACGATTCCATGCTGTCATCTTACTCCACATTCTAGGCTTGCTGAAGTCCTCCTTCCTACCTCATGGCCCAGAAAAGAACAAAGGAAGAAAAGAAGGAAAAAGATTAGAAGACGTGGCTCTGTGAATTTCTAATCTCCTTTCTTTCCCCTGCTAGCACAAATTTTATTTTAGTTTATTATAATCCTCATATTTTTTCTGCCTCTTCCTTTCCTTTACACTATTCTTATTACTTCTTTTTTCTCTACCTGTACCTGCTATAGTTTAACAAGATGTTAGAAAAATGGAATCGTTTTGGAATGATTGACATTTTAAATTTTTTATTTTTTTAAATTTGTTGAACACTAGCATTTACTGAGTACTGGAAACCAGTTTTAGCAGAGATCCAAAGTGGTGGCCCATAGACTGTATCCACCTGAAGTTTTGTCTTCAAGTATTTGAATTTTTTTGTTTGTTTAAGTTTTTGACCATGCCACATAGCATGTGGGATCTTAGTTCCCTGACCAGGGGTGAAACCCATGTTCCCTGCAGTAGAAACATGGAGTCTTAAGCACTGGACTACCAGGGAATGCTGAATTTTTTATTTAATATATTTGGTATGTAACATCGAAGCTGGAGCTTCAATTCTTTGGCCACCTGATGCAAAGAGCTGACTCATCGGAAAAGACCCAACTCATTGGAAAAGACCCTGATGCTGGGAAAGACTGAAGGCAAAAGGAGAAGGGGGCAGCAGAGGATGAGATTGTAAGATAGCAACTTACTCAATGGACATGAAAATGAGTGAAGTCGGGAAAAAAGTAGAGGACAGAGGAGCCTGGCAGGCTGCAATCCATGGAGTCCTGGATTTGGACCCGACATAGTGACTGAATGACAACATTGTGTAAACTTAAGATGTACAAGATGTTCTTTGATACACTTCTGTATTGTAATATGATTACCATTGTAGTGATATTTATCACATTACATAATTATAGGACAATATTATTGTCTAGATTTAGAATGATTTTTTAAATTAATGTACTTCTTAGAGCAGTTTTAAGTTTATAGAAAAATTGAACAGAAAGTACGGAGTTCCCACATAGTCTCTTTCTAAGACATCCCACCTTTTGCCCACAGTTTTCCTATTATTAACACCTTGCGTTGGTGTGGTACAATCAGTGGACCAATACTGACACATTATTATTAACTGAAGTTCACAGTTTTACACCAGGGTTCATTGTGTTGTACGGTTCTGTGGTTTTGATAAACGCATGGTCATATAGCCACTGTTATGGTATTATGCAGAATAGTTTTCTTCCCTAAAAATGCTCTGTGTGCCAGCTATTCATCTCCTTCCCCTACCCCACCAACCCCACTAACCCCCCGGCAACCTCTGATATTTCTACTCTGTCTATAGATCTGTTTTCCAGAATGTCATAGAATCATACAGTATGGAGCCTTTCAGCCTGGCTTCTTTCATTTGCAATATGCACTGTTTCCTCCATGACTTTTTCACTAGCTCACTTCTTCCCATCACTAAGTAATTTTCCATTGTCTGAATGTACCACAATTTGCCTATCCATTCATCTATTGAATTACATCTTGGTTGCATACAATTTGCACAGGTTGAAGTAAAGCGGCTATAAAAATGTGTGTGCAATGTTTTATGTGGACCTGAGTTTTGGCTTATTTGGGAGCATGATCGCTGGATCATATGGCAAGATTATGTTTAGCTTTGACACAGACTCACTTTTTTTAATATTTTAAAAATAAAGAAATGAGGCACTTCTAAATAGGACACGGGAAATAGCCTTCCTTCCATTGCTGCTCCAAACCTGCTCGAGAGTAGGTCTCGTAATACTTAACATGTTAACCTTTTATCCTCTACATGTCTTCTCTTGAAGATCCTCTGTACCAATCAGAATCTTATAGACCTGGATGCTGACGGCGAGAACCAAAATGCCCTGGACAAGATTTCCTGCATAAGATCTTTTTCTGGGGTTAGTGAGATTTGAAAGGAGAAAGGTCAACTTTGACTCCAAGATCTGCTATTTATCAGCTCCTAATGGCAGCTACTTAGCCTCCCATAGCCTCAGCTTCCCGTCCATAAAACAGTGATAGAAGTAAGAGCATAATGGCATTGGAAGGGATTTGATGAGACACCATGTGCAAAGCTCAAAGGACAGAGTCAGGGACTTGGGACACTCAACAAAAGTTTATTTCCCCGCTTTGATTAAGACCACTTGAATGCTGTGCTACATTTTTTTCTCCGCATTTCATTTCATTGGTGATGCCAGTGGTTAGCCTATCTCCACTCAGGAGACTAGGAAATCACTGATAAGACTTTTAAGTGAATTCTTGAAAAAGTCTTGAAAAGCCTTCTAAGAATGAGTGACATTTTGAGGAATTCAGATAGAAATTGACCTTGGCCTCGGCTCTCTTGATAGCGTTTCTCTTAAGGATCTTTAATGCATTACCCTCCCTAGAGTATCTGCATTTTAAGCGAGGGTTCCAAAAGATAATGCAGAGGAATTAGTGTCCAATTGAATTTTAATTGATCTTGTAGTTTACTCTCTTTAACCTGCCCTAGGAAATACCAGTCTTTCTGCAACATAGCCTAACATGTCTACAGAATTCAACTCAGACTCTTCAAACAACCATGGCAAGTCCCACAAGGATCGCAAGGCTCAAATGAAAGGAACACCACAGTGTTGAGACTGATCAGGGCCTTGTGAAAAGAAAATGTGACTGCTGTCTTGTTTTGTTTGTGGATGTAAATATATAAATTATTTTTTGTGGAAATAGATTTATCTTTAAGCATGTTTTAGCCCTAGCTAGCACAGGAAGGATCCAAAGTTAAGTAACTTTACAGAGATAGAAAGTGCTGAGATCTGCTGATCACTTTTAGGATGTGTCTTATCTCTGAGAGTTAGCTCAGTGCTTTGAAAGTGAAAGTGGAAGTTGCTCAGTCGTGTCTGACTCTTTGAGACCCCATGGACTGTATAGTCCCTGGAATTCTCCAGGCCAGAATACTGGAGTGGATAGCCTCTCCCTTCTCCAGGGGATCTTCCCAATCCAGGGATTGAACCCAGGTCTCCCACATTGTAGGCGGATTCTTTACCAGCTGAGCCACAAGTGCTTTAGCATCATAAGAAATTATATCTCCCCTTTGTCTCTCTGAATGGCTACTGAGGGATTAGCCATTGTTTAAATGCACCTATATTATGAGCATCTGCCAGTTACAGACCCCAATATTATTTCCCGAGGACAATTTACCCTCCCGATTTTCAGGGTTATGTTATATTTGTATCATGGAGCCAGTGTTTTCCCTTCCTCAAAAGAGGGCATGTCTTATTTATCCCTGTATTTTGTGTATATGATGCTGAATATCTATTGACAATCACCATGATCTTAGTGTAAATCAGAAAATGAAAGATGCCAATTCTCTCTTTACAGTGTAACCCAATGGTTAACAATTTCCACTTCACAATTTACAAATTCCCCAGATCACAGATACCATTATAGCACAGAATTTTTTCCATAAGGTTCAGTCAGATATCGTTAAAAACTCTTAATTGACCCCCTAAGACCTTTATAATTCTATAAATAGAGGAGTAGACTCATTTATAAAGCAACTAATATGAATGCTGTCTGGAAAATTTATTGAAATCGTTTTTGAATTGCCTTTCCTTATTTCCTTACGGGACAAATAGTAAAAGCATTCATATCATGGCTCCAAGCCACCGCCAATGTGGCATTCCCACGCCACAAATTAGTCTAAACTCCTATTTTGCTGCTTAATCATCATTATTTCCTAGATTTCTTATTTTTGCTTCACTTTCATGCCAACACTCTGCATTGGTTGGTTTGAGTTATTTGTTGTTTTTCTGTCTGTGCCTTTGTTTAGCAGGAACATTTTCCATAAAATATAGAGGTTCTCTTGCTTCACAAAAGCTGCATGGATTAGGCCCTATGAACCAAGGACCCTGAAGTTAGGCTGAGATGAGGGCCTTGCACAGGTCTCACCCCGGGAACAGGACTCACCTGCCAGTGACCCTCCCCTCAGTGTGCAGAACTCAAAAGCATAGCTCAGGCAAGTTCAAATGACTATGTTCTGTGGACCACTGGAATTACTTAGCTGTAGTGGAAACTGCACAATTCTCTAAACGCCAGTGGTCTTATAATGATGTTTTAAATTTTAGTATAATTTGTGAATATACAGCTTGTTTGAGTCCAAACGAGAGGGAGACTAAATTAGTGCGCCCCAGTGTGAGTCAGGAGTTGGGCAGCTTGCTTTATGCTTGAGAGACATGACATCGTTTAATTCTCTCAGTAACTTTATAAAGTAATTGTATTGTTCCCGTTTTAAAAGAAACGAAAGCTCTGAGATTTAAATTTTACCAGCTTTATACAGTTAATAATTGGCCAGGAAATAATTCAAAATGGGGTCTGTCTGACTGAAACCTTGATGCTCTGACCACAGCATCAGTGTTACCTGGGAGGTGGCTGAAAATGCAAAATCTCTGAGAAACTGCTACCAGTTTATAGGCAATTATAGATGGAGGGCTGACAAATGTCAAAATGCCTAGGAAAGAATGGAAAACTGGAAACTGAGGCAGAGAAGGATGGCAAAGATCAGCAAGGTTGAATTCACTACTTAATTAGGTAATTAAACTTTGAATCTATTCTTTTCTCTAGAACCTTATACCCTACCCTCAGATTGCTTTAGATTTCCTCTCAAACATTCTCCTCTGTTGTATTGCTAGTCTTTCAGATCCCAGTTAGTGAAGTGGCCCTATATGCTCATGGCCTATCCTAGGGGTCATTTTTAATTACTCTTTTTTCACTCTCCTACACCTAACCCATCACAACTTCTTTTAGATTCACCTCTGAAATAAATAGCAAAATCAGTCACACACCACCATCACCACGCTTGCCCCAAACACTGCATTTCTTTCCTGGGTGGTCTTATATCTCACCATCCTTCCCGATTCTCTTTTGAACATCAGCAACTCATTCACTATGCTTGCAAAGTAGAAGTCAAAGTAATACTTTAAATTATCACTAATAATACTTTACCATATTTAGAATAAAGTTCAGACTCCATATGTGGCAGCTTTTTCTACCAGCCCATTTTTTGTTTATCACACTTGTGTTAACACTGGCCTTTTTGGGGAACATATCCAATTCATTCTTCCCTTAGGGTCTTCATACATCTGTCTGTCTGGAAGGCTCTCCCCCAGATCTTTCCATGCCCTTTTTCATCATTCACATATTAGCTCAAATATCAGCTCCTTGGAGGAGTCCTACCTGCCTGTCTTGAATAGAGCATCCCCTCCTGATCTGTGCTCATCTGTGTCCAATTCTTTTGCAACCCCATGAACTTTAGCCCATCAGGTTCCTCTGTCCATAGGTTTTTCTTTGACAAGAATACTGGAGCAGGTTGCCATTTCCTCCTCCAGGGGATTTTCCCAACCCAAGGATCGAACCTATATGCCCTGCATCTCCTGCATTGGCTTCTTCACCACTGAGCTACCTGGGAAGCCCAGCCCCTCCTGATATTTATTCCATTACCCTGTTTCAAGTCTTTGTGACTCCATGGACCGTAGCATGCCAAGCTTCTCTGTCCTTCACTATCTCCAGGGGTTTGTGCAAATTCATAATCCATTGAGTCAGTGATGCCATCCAACCATCTCATCCTCTGAGTCAGAAACAACCTAGTTACTGAACAACAACAACCCTGTTTGGTTTTTTTCATAGCGCTGCTGCAAGTTAGGTTTCTCTGGAACCAGAAACTGAGGAGTAGTTTTCATGGAGGAAGTTCATTATTGGTTGTCTTGATCAACACCTGAGGAAGGGAAGGAAGACAAAAAGGGAGATATTAGGATACAAATGACACCCCACTCCAGTACTCTTGCCTGGAAAATCCCATGGAAGGAGGAGCCTGGTAGGCTGCAGTCCATGGGGTTGTGAAGAGTCAGACACAACTGAGCGAGTTCACTTTCAGTTTTCACTTTCATGCATTGGAGAAGCAAATGGCAACCCACTCCAGTGTTCTTGCCTGGAGAATCCCAGGGATGGGGGAGCCTGGTGGGCTGCCGTCTATGGGGTCGCACAGAGTCGGACACGACTGAAGTGACTTAGCAGCAGCAGCACAGTCTTAACAAAAACCTCAGCAAACCCCACAGTTGAGTTCTGAAGCTGCAAAGTACAGAGATAACTGTTTCAGCAAGAGGCAACAAGTCTGACATCCTCAGGTCAACCTGCTCCTGGATGCCAGTGGCTGTCTTCAGTTCAGACTATTCCAAACAAAGTTGACAGCCAAAGCTATCCATTTGCAGCACTCTCAGCAGCTTGGGGAATAAGCTTTTTGGTACTGAATGAGGATCTAGGCTGCACTTGACAGAGTTCACAAGTCCACCCTTTGAATATACTTTGTAGACATTCTGGAAGCAGTTTTGTTAAGATGCTGGTGTATCCTTTCTCAAGTAAAACTTACTGAGGTTTCGGACATTAGGTACAGCCCCAGCTTAGCAGCCAGTCTTGGAGTCCCAAGGGAAACTCACTGTCTGCTCCTCCACCACCCATTCTATATTCTCCTCAATCTCATCTGGTACCTCCGCAGGGCTGGGTGTCTCACCTGCTGGCAAAAACCCACCCACCAGCAGAGTCCGAGCTCCCAGTCACCATGTTCTTCTCTGACGAGGGTTTCTGAACTTGTCTATTACGGTTAAAAATGGGCAAAGCAGCACCAAGAGGCACCTAAAAAATATGGGTGTCAAATAGATTCTTCCCTGCCTGCACTGTATGACAGGCTCCCAGTCTCCTGATGCCAGGAGACATCCCCTTCTGGCCTGTCGGTCCCCTGGCACAAGGAACCCAGAGGGCCCAGCTGTCAACTACGGTTACAGGACTCAGCCATGTCCTCTGGTGGAAGGACCAGAGGGAATCAGGGCCATTAAACCCACAGAACCTAGACATTGAAGGAGAGGAAGAGAAATTCTCCAAGAAGGTAACCAGGGTGATGGTAAGCAGGGCCAGTCCTGCCTCTACTAATTCTCGGAACTCTATTCTGCCCGCTGAGGATGCCACACCATATAACAGCCATTAATACCAAGTAGACACTGCACCCCGGATAAGGACCCGCACCTCTTTATGAGGTATGGTCTCAAAACTGATGCCTCAGCTGTGTCGTGAGTGTGGCGTTGTGTTGTGTGCCGAGTCAGGCTCTGCTGTGTTGTGAGTGTGGCGCTGCAGCGTGTGCCGAGCCGGGCTCTGCTGTTGTGAGTATGGCGCTGCGGCGTGTGCGGAGCTGGTCTCTGTTGTGTTGTGAGTGTGGCGCTGCGGCGTGTGCGGAGCCGGGCTCTGCTGTGTCGTGAGTGTGGCGCTGCGGCATGTGCCGAGCTGGGCTCTGCTGTGTCGTGAGTGTAGCGTTGTGTTGTGTGCTGAGTCAGGCTCTGCTGTGTTGTGAGTGTGGCATTGTGCTGTGCGCCGAGCCGGACTCTGCTGGCGCAGTACATGGTAAGACCAGAGCATGTCACAGTCTTGGGCCCACTCCTGCGTTTTGGTGTGTCCATGTGGCACTCACCTGAGGGAGCAAGTTGCTCCCAGCATCCCTGCAGTGAAGCCTATGAGCACATCCCCTGTATCTGGAGCCATGATAGTTTTAACACCTAGAAGACTCACCTTTGTGAGGCGAGAGCTGGGACTAAGTCGCTTTCAGAACACATTTCGAAGTCAGTTCTTTCTTCAGCCTGGGGCAAAGTTGTAAGAGTGAAGGGGCAACCCTTTTAGGACTACCACAAGCTTCAGAATATTATAGAGAACCCCCGCCCACCCACCCACCCCCACTCCCCCCCACTCCCGCAAAAAACAGTCGGATTTTGATGACTGGAATTTCTGGATCAGTGTAGACCTCCAGGGCTAGGGTTCCAGCTACCGCAGGCTTATCCCATTAAAGTTTATGGAAGGTTTTGGGCCTCCACTGATATTCATTCTGTCTTATTCCAATCTCAAATTGCATGTTAAAGAAAACGAAAGGAGAAATCATATCCTTTAAATTCATTTATTAATTATGTGCATTTGCCAATTGGATGAAAAACAAGACGCCAACCTCTTGCCAAAAGCCAAGTGGAACCAAGGTTAAGTTATATTTACTTACCTAAAGAAAACTTCATATAAATACAGTTAATATTTTACACCTAGAACTATTTATCTATATGTGTGCTCAGTTGCTCAGTCATGTCTCACTCTTTGCTGCCATATGGACTGTAGCCCACCAGGCTCCTCTGTCCATGGAATTTTCCAGATAAGAATACTAGAATGGGTTGCCATTTCCTACTCCAGAGGATCTGCCTGACTCAGGGATCAAACCCATGTCTCTTGCTTCTCTTGCGTTGGCAGGTAGATTCTTTACCACTGAACCATCAGGGAAGCCCATCTATCTGTATATCTGTGTACATTTTTATGTCCTGATATATATATATATATATATAAGGACATAGCAGATGTCACCTGATTTCCAGATAATGAACCTTGCAATATTTCATTACAAATACACTCTTCAAAAGCATAATTTTTCACTTAATGACTAGGACCAGTCTATCCAAAATACACTCTTTGTAATAATATGAGATATGTGGGAAAGACAAGGAAGAAAAATCTGGGAAAACCACTAATGCTGAAATCGAACTGAAAATGCAAGACCTGCCAAGGTCATGCAAAGGGCGTGGTATGTGTCCATGGCCGCTGATGCGGTCAGCCAGGCTCCACGAAGCGGCTCTCAGCTCAACTGCAAAGACTAGTATAGGATTTTCTCACCCACCCTTCTTTCTACTTTGGTTTCTGCGTGAACCTAAATAAATACATTCTTCATCTGGAGGGGTCTGGTTATTGGCTTCAGAGAGAAACCAGAGTATTGAACTTGGCCATGGAAACCGTGGTTTACGATGCCTGTGAGCCACGGTCCTGTTTACACAGGGAGAGGAGCTGGCTGCAGGGATCAGGTAGCTTCTTTTGCTGCTGAATTTCAATGAGCAGAATCGATCAACAGAATTGGGACGTGGAAAGCCCTGGCAGGCTCCAGCCTCCTCTGGGATGAGGCCAGTGTGGGGACTTGAGCCTGACACAGAACTTTTACATTTAATATTAAAGACACCTGAGCAACAGCACATTCCCAGGAGGCTCTTTCTCTGAAGAGTCAGTGTCAAGGCTGTGTGGCCTTCTCCTTCCTGACCTATTGTCTGAGACCACACAGATATAAAAGGCATCTTCTTTTGAAGACAGTTAAGGAAACAATGCATAATAGTCGTTACCTAACTCTGGGAGTTGGTGATGGACAGGGAGGCCTCACGTGCTGTGGTTCATGGGGTCGCAAAGAGTCAGACATGACTGAGCGACTGAACTGAATTGAACTGAAACATCTTACTGACATAATTAGCAGACAAATGCAAGCAGAAGGTTGTAAATTGAGTGAGTGAATTTAGAATTTCATTTTGTCCTTAGATTTCCCTTTCTCAAACCTGAGAGCCACAATAAATCAACTCCACACTCTGGAGGTGGGACAGGGAAGTCTTGAGTACAGTCACCAGGCAAGCAAGATTCAAGGATACTGGTGAGACCCCAGTGTGTTTCTGGTTTTATCTGGTTGTGCTTTGGTAGGAAAACATTTCACAGCAGCAACTCCTTCAATATTACTCCTTGTAGGGTGTCTCTGATTCCTCTTGACTTATTTCACTGACAAAAAGCATGTTTTTAATCTGCTTTGCATCACTGAGCCAACTGAGAAAATGGGTCCTGTTCCTCATGAATTATTGAAGCTCGTTGTCAGCAACTATAAACCCCAGAGGCAGATGACAGCCCCAGAAGCTGAGAAAAGACAGCCCAATCTGTGGAGCCCAGTGGGGGGAAAAAGGGAGAAAGAAAATCACTCTTGAATGGAAAATTGAAGAAACTCCTGTTTCAGTTTAGAATATGGATGTGAGGGAGCTCTTCACAACCAACCCAAATCAAAACTGATGTATAAGTCTTCTTGGATAAAGTTTTACGCTATTTCTCTTGTACTTGTGCTTTCCTTAACATATTACTTGGTTGGGATCAGAATCAATTAAAGTGATTAAAATGATAAGTTTCAGAGGTAAAGCTTGTGGGCACTTAACATACATATTGATTCAAAAAAGTTAGTATATAAAATAAAACAAGTCTGTTTCTCACCAGGTGGAACTAAAATGAAGAGCACTGAGTATTTTCATGGGGTTTGTGTGAGTCCGGTTCTCCCTGTTGTCAGTTTTAATTCGTTATCTATTCATTCAGTATTTGCTGAAGTCTCTCAGTAACTTTCTCTCTGTTCTTTTTTTTAGCATTTACTTGGCCGCGTTGGGTTGGGTTGCGCGCACAGGGTCCTCGTTGCGGTGTGTGGGCTTCTCTCTAGTTGTGGTCTTTGGGCTCAGTAGTTGCGGTGCTGGTGGGCTCAGTTGTCCCAAGCCATGTGGGATCTTAGTTCCCAGACCAGGGGTCGAACCCATGTCCCCTGCCTTGGAAGGCAGATTCTTAACCACTGGACCACCAGGGAAGTTCCTCTCTGTTCTTCTCGAAGAAAATACTCTTAAGAGAGAACAGAGGCCATCGGGTATCAGGGCCATGTGCTCAGCCTTGTGTAGGGAGGCGCCTTCCCCTTTCTGAGTCCCAGTGGCCTGCATCTGTATGACCCAAAGAGTGAATGCCCCCTTAATTCTGACACCCTTGGTACCTCACTCGCCCACCCTAGTCTAAGCCCTGCCTCCATAAAGGTCACTTTGGTGAATTTAATGACTCCAGAGACATCTTAGGTATAAAGATCTTGTCTCTACTCTGTCTCCTCATAGTGGAAAGCTAGTAAAAGTGTAAACAGCTCACCCTGACTCCAAGGTTAATTGCACCCCCAAGCCCAGCTGTAGTGGCTGCTTTCCAAAGGAGCTGCCCACATCGGGGGCAAGGAAGAGCCCTTGCACTGAGGGAGGTCACGAGGGCACTTGCTGAATGCTGACACTGGACATTCTTGCTCAGTGCTGATTGCTTCTTTGGTTCCTGTCTTGTGCTTTGGCTCTGAGCTTTGCTAACTGTGACTTTTGGCTCTGGTTCCTTTTGGGCTTCTGCCCGCTGGCCTCCATGTTTTCTCAGTAGCTGACCTTGCAGCTCTGACCATCAGCTGTGTCCTTGCTCTGGCTTGTTGCATTCATTCCCTTTAGGCCTCCTGCTCTCTTTTCTCCACAGTCCTGGGCTGAGGTCCTAAGGCCATGCCATAATCCAAGGTTTGGTCACTGACAGTGTGTCCTGGGAAGGAGAAGGGAGGCCAGAAACATTCGTTTTCTATTATTCTTCATGAAAAACAGACTAAAAAGAGTCTGCCCTTCTGGACTACATAGGTATGTTATAAAGATTAACATCCGTGAAGCCTGTGTGGATTAATGTAAAAAGCAGCCATGTAGAAGATTGCCAAGCTATTGCCTTGGCAACATCCCCACATTAGGAAGAGACCTAAAACACAAGCTGTCATTATAAAGTAAGGAGGCTTGTTTTTTCCCCTACCAAACGCATCAAACTGTATACTTGTAGATAACTCTTGTCCCTTTCAAATTAATCATTGTGGGGAAATGGTCACTTATTACAGCAACTAATGCCCACTCAAAAAAATTTTTTGACTCAACTTTTGGTGTTTCCTTTAAGGACAGAGGCTTTTTATCTTTCCCTCAAATCTCCTTAGTGGTACAGTGTCTTTATTTTATCAAGGTTGTCCTGAATTTAAAACAACCAAATCTGGAAGGAAAGTCAGCCATGAGTCAGGGAAGCATTGGAGAGAGAGAGATACACAGAGCGAAATTGACTGATTCCACCTGAAACTAAGAAGAAAAAAAGACTTGACTCTGTAGTAGTAAGGTGGATGTGCATGTCTGCAGGCATGCATGTGGATGGTGGAATGATTGTGTATAGGAAAGTCAGAGAGAAGAGCCTTGGTATTTCAATTTGTTGGTAGTGACTTTGCATCCCACTGAACAAAGAATGCAAATCGAACAGGCCATGCATGCTACAGCTTCCATCCCTGTCAGGACAATTTCTCAGCTTCAGTCTTGATTAGAAGCATAATTTTTTTTTTTTTTTTTAAACAGACGATGCTGTCAGCTGGAAGGAAAAAGTCCCACAGGGCACATCACGGGAATGTCTCTCCACCCAGGGTTCACATAGCTTTGTCATCATATCTGATCTCTGCTGCCGCAGATAACAGGCCAACAGAACTGGACGTGCAGACTTGGGAAGGCTTTCAGTTGAATTTTTGAGTAAAAGGTTACTATACAGACTGGTCAGCTCCTTTTGTACCACTGCCGCTATTCTTTAGGTCCAGCATTTCTTCCCTCAGGCCTCTCTGTGCCTTTATAAAGATCAGCAATTATTTTCAGCTCCAAGCAGGATGCTGCCATGCAGGGGCTCCCCAGAGGCAATAAGTCTGGGAGAGAAGGTGGATGATTTACAGATCAACAGCTACCTGGTAGATACTGTGGGATACCTTGCTGTCAACACCAAAGGATTCATGAGCATAGCTTTGTGAGCCATAAAAAAAATCTGTAAGAAAAAAAAAAAAAGGAATCAAAATCCTTTCTCCTCCTCTTGAAAAATCTGGTGGTTTCTTTCTTTGTCTTTGGAGGCTAATGCCATTTTTAGTTTCCTATGAAAAAGACAGAAACATTCTTGCTTTGTGAATTCTGGTATTTAAACTCATACTGTGTGTAATCTAGCCAACATTAACAGTGGAATGAATTCCCTGTGTTTGCAATATTTCCTGGATCCCCAGGGGGGTCTGCCTGTCGGATGCTACTGAGGACCACTTAAGGCTAAGTCAGGACGGAGGTGCTCAGCCCCCCATGCCTGCTATGACTCTCAGCTGTACCGTTCACCTCCCCACCCTGTAATGGGCATTTCTCCCTCACCAACCGGCCTGTACTATCCACTTGCCACATTTCAGGAGCTGAAATGCCAGAGTATCGTGAGGTCCCAGGTTCAGGTTTTTCTTTTTTTTCCTAGTTTTATCCCTCTGGTAGATACCACATTATTTTAGAATGGATTAGCTGAATCTGTTTTGCCCTGTCACCTGAATTCAATTAAGCTTAACAATTACTTATGGAATCCTTGCTAAGGACAGATACTAAAGCTACAGAGGGTAAATGAAAATTGAAGACATCATTCAGTATCTAATTGGGTGGATATTCAAGCACAAAAAAAGCAATGTGTTAATAACACAAGGTAGAATGAGATAGGTGTCTTAGGATACATGAAACATCGTTCCTTGACCACTGTACTGCGAAATACTGGCCATCAGGAATGGGATACTACTGATGAGGAAAAGAGTGAAACACAGAAATCAGGAAGCCGCTCCATCAAACACTTGTGCAGTAAATCCTTTGCCTATACTGGTAGTTTCTGAATGCTACTAGGTAGGTCAGTCTGTTTTCAGGGTATAAGTGCGACGAGGCTGTTATTTACTTTTTTAAATACATTACCTTTTAGAGCAGCTTTAGGTTTACAGCAAACTTGAAAGGAAGGTACAGACATTTCCCCTATGTTCCTACCTCAACAAAGGGCCCTCACACCACAATGGAAATCTCCTACGTTCTACAGCTAAGACCCCATGCAACCAAAAATAAATGAATAAATAAATACTTTTTTAAACATTAGGAAGAAACCTCATAGGCCATCTGACCTAGCCCTCCAGAAAAGGCTGAATTCCTTCCTTCAACAGAAAACTTAATCAAAAGACACAGTCCAACATTTCTCTAAACAGACCCATAAGTGATTTATTCACTTCCTCATGACCCAGTAGTCTATTCTTTATTCAAACAACACTGCTCATTTTTCCCATATCAAGAGAAAGTCTGCTCTGCTGCAGTATCCCCCAGATGGCTTTATAAATCCTCCATTAGGAAAGCTCTCAGGTGTGGAAACAGGTATCATGACCCATTACCTCTCTATTGCCCACCTCACCCCTCCACACCATTCTCTTCTGCAGCCCAACACTATCAAGTCCCTCAATAGGTATTCCCTCAATTATTTATTTTGTTAGAATGTAAAAATAATCAGTGACTATAGTAGAAAATGGGTTTCCCTGGTGGCTCAGATGGTAAAGAGTCTGCCTGCAATGAGGGAGACCTGGGTTTGATCCCTGGGTCAGGAAGATCCCTGGAGAAGGGAATGGCTACCCACTCCAGTATTCTTTCCTGGAGAATCCCATGGACAGAGAAGCCTCATGGGCTACAGTCCACGGGGTCACAAAGAGTCAGACATGACTGAGTAACTAACACTTGCACTTAATTCACTTTTCATAGTAAAAATACACTAAAAAAGCATAGAGTAACAACTCCAGATGCATGTGGTCTACTTAAAAAGATATGTGATATGGACACTATAAGAACACAAAAGAGGGACATCTGAATGAAATTGGGTGACAATGACACTGAGCTGACATGATGAATGAGTCGAAGGATAAGAAGATCATCTGAAAAAAATCTTATAATGTTCAAAGCTTGCACCACAGACCAGGGGTAGGAAAGTACACAATATTTAGATGGTGATAGGAGTTCTACTTGGTAAATGCTTTGTATGAAGGGCTGGTAAAAGACAAAAACTAAAGAGATGTCTGAAAATCAGATCATGCAGGGCCTTACATGCTAAGCAAAAAAAGAAAATGTTATTTTTGTCCTAAAAGTTAAAGGACTACATAACATGTGTTTAAGAAAGGGAGCATTTTTATTACTGAAATGTCACTCCACAGAGAGGTGTAAAAATCAAAAGGAGCAACGTAGGATCAGGATGAAATCAGTTAGGCTGTTGCAGAGAGAAGTGATGAAAACCAAAGTGGCAGCAGTGTTGGAAAGAAAGAGAAAAAAAATATATATATATATAAGAGATTAAATCACTATTACTGGCGTTTGATTGAAATATAGTGGTGAAACTTCTGTTCAACATAGTATGGAAAGTCTTAAAGCAATTAGGCAAGGAAAAACGAAAGGCATCCAAATCAGAAAGGAAAAAGTAAAAGCATCTCTGTTTACAGATAATTTGCTCCTGCTGCTGCTGCTGCTAAGTCGCCTCAGTCGTGTCCGACTCTGTGTGACCCCATAGACGGCAGCCCACCAGGCTCCCCTGTCCCTGGGATTCTCCAGGCAAGAACACTGGAGTGGGTTGCCATTTGCTTCTCCAATGCATGAAAGTGAAAAGTGAAAGTGAAGTCGCTTAGTTGTGCCAGACTCTTAGCGACCCCATGGACTGGAGCCTACCAGGCTCCTCCACCCATGGGATTTTCCAGGCAAGAGTACTGGAGTGGGGTGCCATTGCCTTCTCTGAATTTGCTCCTATACACAGCAAATTCTAAAGATTTCACACACATACAAAAATCTTAGAACTAATTATGAATTCAGGAAACTTCAGGATAGAAAATCAACAGACAAAAACAAATTCCATATGGCCAAAATCACTACAATATTGTAAAGTAATTAGCCTCCAATTAAAATTAATTAATTAATTTAAAAAACAAGGTCCATTTCTATATATTAACTATGAAATATCCAAAAAGAAAATCAAGAAAACAGTCCCGTTTTCAGTAACATCAAAAGCATAAAATACTTAGGAATAAACTTAACCAAATAGTTGGAAAAACTTGTACACTGAAAACTGAACTACATTGAAGAAAGAAAGAAGAAAATAAAAATACAAATAAATGGAAAACACCCCATGTTTAGACTCAATATTGTTAAGATATCCATATTATCCAAAGCAATCTACAGGTTCAATACTATTTCCATCAAAATCCCAATGGTATCTTATTATAGAAAAAAAATCCTAAAATTCATATGAAATCACAAAAGATCTTGAATAACCAAAGCTATTTTGATCCTGAGATCTTGAGAAAGAAGAATAAAGTGGAGGTATCCTAATTTCAAAATATATTACAAAGCTACAGTGATTAAAATAGTATGATACTAGAAGAGCAAAACTATCTGAATAATGAGTAGGAAAAAAGTACAGAAAGGGAAAAGTCACAGAATAGATGCTGGTCCAAAGGAAAGAAAAGTCTAACCATCATAAAATAATCAAATTATTGGGTTTGCCAAAAAGCTCATCAGGTTTTTCCATAAGTTTATGGAAAACTAGCCTTTTGGCCAACCCAATATATCTAAAGATGTCCAAGTAAATTAGGAACACTCACCATAAGAAGAAGTTTCCTTCATAGGAAATTAATTTTAATTGGACAATTGGCTAAGCAGTTTGGTTTTACCAAAAGAAAGAAAAAAAATAGAAATGATCTTGGAAACTTTGGCCATTTCAACATTTTTTATAATGAGCCAAACAAATTACCTTCTAGCTAGAAGCAAATATATGAAATTCAGATGGAGAAAAGTCAAGTTGGTGTCATGGAAATGCTTAAATTGATCAATTCCAGCCCTTAAAAACAGGCTGAGGAAAATTTCAAACATAGTCATGAGGTAATATCCATTATTGGCAAAGAAACAGGCTGAGTGTTCCCATCTCAAATTGTTCTAACTTTTTAATTTACTCTTTCCCAAATAATTTGCTCCATGATAAGAGAATGTTTACCTTCTGATCCAAAGGAAGAGGGCCATATGTTTTTCCATCTACTTCTCTTTTAAAAAATAAGACAAAAGAAAAAATAAAACCAATAAAAAGAGAATAGACCCTAGTTGCTAGATAGTAATAATAAATAGATCCTAATAGATCTAGTTCCTTATACCAGGGGCTTGCTCACACAGGTTCATAGACAAACCATTCTAACCTTGCCTTTCTTTTATGTAAATAAATATCCTCTCCAGAGAGAGAAACATCTGAGATTCTGTTTCTATATCAAACACACACGTGGGAAGGGCTCCTAAAACTGTAAGGATATTTGCCCACTGTAAATAAAATATTCTGAACATCTAGACCTGCATTGGGTGATTTTTTTTTTTCCTTGTCATTATTTTCTAGATTCCACCAGAGGTCTATTGAAACTGTGTTCCAGCAGATTCAAGAGTGAAGGCTACCTGAACAACAGGCTCAACTTGGTTCCAATGCTCCGTCATCAAGGTGGGGAAGGCACACCTGCAGATTTGCCAGGGCCTTTGTTAACGAAGGGACTTCCAAGGTGGTTCTAGTGGTAAACAACCTGACTGCTGTTGCAGGAGATACAAGAGACGTGGGTTCGATCCCTGGGTCGGGAAAATCCCCTGGAGGAGGGCATGGCAACCCACTCCTGAGACAGACTTTTAATACTGAGTTTCCATGGAAGGGCTTGGGAATTCGGAAAGGAGGGGAGAATTGAAGTAACAGAATACTGGCATTCAGCATTATGCTAACTAGAACTGAAGTAAAACAAAATCCAGACCTCAAAGAGACAATACAAAACTCACTATAAGAAATGAACAAAATGCAAACATCTCCAGTGTAAAACAATGGCACAGAAATGTTGTCCTGATTGGTCAAGCTTTCCCGTCCTTCTTAGTTTTCATAATTATCCCAGTTCTTGCCGGAGCATTAAATGTGCTCATTAACTTTCTCTCCGATAGGCCACACAAAATTAAGTCTTAGTGGTCAGGTTTGTTTTTGTGCCCTTCATATTCCCCAAAAGTTTGTTTTAAAAACTAAAGTTCTATTAATCCAGGCTAGTAGTCACTAGAATTTTGTCCTACTTTGGACTTTTCCAATGATTTATTACTGTACCCAAGTGAAGTGCATATTTTGTTTTAAATTTACTATATATTTATTTTAAATAAACACTGATAATTGGTCTGTGCTTTTCATTCAGTTTATTTTTTTTTGGATTTTTATTATTTTTATTTTTTATTTTTTAACTTTACAATATTGTATTGGTTTTGCCATATATCAACATGAATCTGCCACAGGTATACACGTGTTCCCCATCCTGAACCCTCCTCCCTCCTCCCTCCCCGTACCATCCCTCTTGGTCGTCCCAGTGCACCAGCCCCAAGCATCCAGTATCGTGCATCGAACCTGGACCGGCGACTCGTTTCATACATGATATTATACATGTTTCAATGCCATTCTCCCAAATCATCCCACCCTCTCCCTCTCCCACAGAGTCCAAAAGACTGTTCTATACACGAAGTGCATATTTTTATTTCCTCCTCTAGTTGGATTTCTCTTTCTTAACACAGGAACAATAGTATGGTACCTATAATTTACCTTAACAGAGTTATGGTAAATGTTCTGCAAACATTTAGCTCATGGACATTTTTCTGAATGAATATGAAGAGCCATTTCATATTAAACTGTTATGGCACACTTAATAAATACTGATATAGGACATTATAGTAATAGCTCCATAGTGGCTAACAGAGCTGAAAGTTGTAATTGTACATACACTCTAACTCTCAGGATACCATATGACTGCCCACAATACTTCTTACTTCTCAGGAATGGAAGACCTAATGATCCATTCAGTTTTCCCTTTATCATCAAAATACTATCATCATTATATTAACAAAAATCCAACTCACTAAAAGGCTATGACCTATGACTCAGATATTTTGAAAACTGACCAACGTACCCTCCAGGGGACACCTCATATTTCTACTAGCCCAGGATAGATATGCAAATCTAGCTCTCTACTTAATATTACAAATGCTAGTTTGATGGACAACCTGCCAATGGGTAAAAAGAATAGACTTATAAACCAAGACAAAGCATATGTAATCCTCCGTTTTACTTTCATCATCTATGACCAAATTCACCAAGACGTTGACTTTGTGCTGAAGGATGCAAGGATTCCAGCATCCAGAGAGGCACTGGGCTGGATCCCCTCTGCTCTCGCTTTCTGAGAAAGGTTGTATGGAACGACAGGTAGGGTTTAGGTGTTAACTCCCTATCTCCATGCTGGATTTCAGTTTTGTCTGTTGTACAACACTGAACAAATCATTTAATCCTGAGTCTTGGTGTCTCATGTATAAAGTGGGAACGAGCAGCAAGCTTGGAGAGCTGTAAATGCTTTTGTGGCATTCATTCCCTGACATTTTGATTTGTTCACAGTTCTGTCCTGGGGCTTCTTGAAGTCAAGGCCCGTGTTTTATCCATCTCTAAATTTTGAATGCCCAACAAATACCCAACAAATGGAAGACACTCAATAAATGACCTGTGATCTCTCAGTAACATTTGTCACAATAATAATAGTGACTTCCTGTTCAGGGGCAATACCTCTCTCTTTTTTTCATTTTTAACTTTTTGAGAAACCTCCACACTGTTTTACAAAGTGCCTGCACCAATTTACAGTTTCATCTGCAGTACACAAGAGTTCCCTTTTCCCACACTGTCGCCGATACCTGTTGTATCTCGTCTTTTTGATAATAGCCCTTCTGACAGTGTGGGTGATACCTCACTGAGGTTTTGATTTGTGTTTCTCTGATGATTAGAGATGTTGATTAGTGACGTCATTTTCCATTCCCTTCTCCTGCTTCTTGTTTTTTCACAGCACTTAACTCTTAAGCAGTTACTTTATATTATATATCTGTTAATTTATTTGTTTATTGTGCCCTTCCTGCTAGAATGTAAACTCCAGGAGGGCAGAAACTTGATCTTGTTTTTGGTTGTGTCTCCAGCACCTGGAAAAGGATCTGGTATCGTATGTATCAGGTTGTTGTTGTTGTTGTTGCTAATTTCAGTGAAAGTCACTCAGTCGTGTCTGACTCTTTGTGAGCCCATGGACTATACAGTCCATGGAATTTTCCGGGCCAGAATACTGGAGTGGGTAGCCTTTCCCTTCTCCAGGGGTTCTTCCTAACCCAGGGATCGAACCCAGGTCTCCTGCACTGCAGGCAGATTCTTTACCATCTGAGCCACTGTTGTTGCTAAATTATGTCCAGCTCTTTGTGACCTCATGGACTGTCGCATGCCAGGCTCCTCTGTCCTCCACTATCTCCCAGAGTTTGCTCAAATTCATGTCCACTGAGTTGGTGATGCTATCTAACCACCTCATCCTCTGCTGCCCTCTTGTCCTTTAGCCTTCAATCTTTCCCTGCATCAGGGTCTTTTCCAGTAAGTCAGCTCTGCGCCTCAGGTAGCCAGAGTATTAGAGCTTTAACAACAGTCCTTCCAATGAATATTTAGGGTTGATTTCCTTTAGGATTGACTGGTTTGATCTACTTGCAGTCCAAGGGACTCTCAAGAAGATCACCACAATTTGAAAACATCAATTCTTCAGTGCTCAGCCTTCTTTATGGTCCTCCACTCACATCTGTACATGACTACTGGAAAAACCATAGTTTTGGCTGTATGGACCTTTGTCAGCAAAATGATGTCTCTGCTATTTACTACACTGTATAATATATTAGGTATTCAGTAAATACTAGTTGAGTGAATAATATCCACATTCACTCTTTCAAATTATTCAACACCCATTTATTTTATGTAACAGTGCCAGGCAAGCAATAGCTTTAGATCTCAGGGTGGGATTGCACGGGCTGCTGTGTTATTTACTACTCAGGTTGCCTGAATGGAGGAGATTGAGCTGAGGGGCACCATTAAAAGAGGGCTGGTGAGTGGCAACAATTCTAAATTGTATCCAAACCAGAGAAAGGCAAACCCAGTGCAGTGCCCTGCAATTGTTGGTGTTAGGGTGGGGAAACAATGGGATGGGATAGCCCTATCATAAGGGCAGAGCTTCCCACTATCAGGAGAAGAGTAAAGACCACAGCACTCCAAACAGCACACAAGGTTAACTGGGGAAGCTGTCAGGTGTACTGGAGCAGAAGATTTGCAAAGCTCCCAAGAAATCTATCAGCTGATTGTGTGTTTCCTTAATTTCAGTGCAGGATCATGGCTGCCTGTTGGCTTGACTGATGCTCGGTCCAGTACCAGACATGGGGAGGGACTGGGCAAAGATAAATGAAGATTGTAAAAAGATAAAATCTATCTTCAAAGTGGTTGGAGACTTACAGGAAGAGAAGACACAGCTAATAGGACTAAGAGCATTACATAACATGTATGTGCTCAGTGGAGCCATGGAATCATAGCAAATTACATCTGTAAAGGAGGCTATTTCTGGACTGTGTTTAAATATAGAGCTAGTCTCTTGGGTACAAGAAGTACAATTTACCAGGCACAGATCTCTTCATCTGCTAAATTGTAAGCTTTAAATAGAATTCATTTTTCTGTGTCCCTTCAGTTCTAAATTGCTATCCTTATTGATTTACATACATGTAACCCTATATACATACACATGCATATGTGGATAATAAAACCTCATTAATTGGACTTTGCCAATTTTGGGTTTATGATCAACCATCAGAGTACGGCTAGCTGAATTTTAATTTTGGTCTATCAGATATATTAGTAGCTTGTCCAACACAAAGTGTCAGCAAATTATAAAAGGAATGTTCATCAACCTTAAAGAATGGACTGTTTTCAGAGTGTTCAGAACTCCCATTAGAGCACCGTAGCTGAAGTGGAGCCAGCCGCTTGGACTAATGTTTTGATATACTTCTAACAGACCCCTGAGCTAGGGACCCTGGAAAGAAGGGGGTTGACACACAAGGCCTCTGACCCACACCTGCTCTCACAGCCTCGGGAGTCAGAGCTTGACTTAAGGAGAAGCCAGAGGAATCGTCTCAGAAGAAGTATGACCTCACCATGTATCTCTGGAGCCTCTACTGTATTTGTTGTTGTTCTGATGGTAAAAAGTGATTTTGAAAAGTATATAACATGGGACTTCCCTGGTTCTCCAGTGGTTAAGAATCCACCTTCCAATGCAGAGGATGTGGGTTTGATCCCTGGTCAGGAAACTAAGATCCCACATGCCATGGGGCAACTATGCTGTATGTGGCAACTACTGAGACCCTGCACGCTGCAATGAAATAGGTAAATTTTTTTTAAGGTGTAGAACAGAAAAGACGTATTCTTTTTTAAATAGGTTATTACATAAGATTAATTCATTTACAAAAAATTATCAGATGCCTCTGTGCAGGAGTCACTATTACGTGTCTTCCTTACATTATGGATTTTTCAGTACCACACATTTATCTATCCATTATGCTAGAAGAATACCTCACTGTTATACAGTTAACTCTAATGGGAATTCCAGTAACACTGCCTCAAAAGACTGTGTGTATACCTCACAGGAAAACAGGAATCTTACCCAAAATAGAGACTAAGGTGACTAGGGAATCCTACAATCTAGCAAAAGCTTTTAGGACTCAGGTCAGAAAAGCTAAAATGCAGAATGAGATGCAAATGGGAAAAAGCCAGAAAGGGGATGACAAAAAGAAATCCTGGAATCCACACAACTAGAAATTTTCATTCTATCATAGAAAAATGATCACATATGAATCCTGCTGAGGAGACGGATATAGGAAGGCAGAAATAGGCGTCACAGCACCCAGCAGCCTCTCCTTGTGGCTGAGCCAAAAGACAAATCAAGAAAGGTCATGGTCCTCCATCTCCCTCGGACACGGTGAGGTCATTTCCAGTTTGGCTCCTTTCCTAAGGCGACTCTCCTCACTCAGGGTCAGACTTTCAGATACTGCTCAGCCTTCAGAGTTTTGCTGCAGTTCCAGCTTCTCCTCGGTGCAGCCCTCTCTGCCCCAAAAAACAGATGCTTTCTGTACACTACAGTTGATCACTAAATGGTTTCCCACTGGGTGTCGAATTCTTCCTCTGGACTAGGCTACAGATTCCTAACTAACAGGACTCAGATCTTAAACCTTTTAATTATTTATGGACTTACTTATGAGAACAGTCTTTACAAGAGATAAAAAGTTAAATCATATTAATTATACATTTAATGACTTGTGTTTATTAAAAAGAATAAAACTGTAGGAAGTAAAACTGTCTTGGAAAGTTTGGGATGTATGTTCCACAATACCCATTCCACTTAACCCCTAAAATACTTTTGACAGCATATTGATTGATTGATGAATGGCAGCAGGCGATTTTTCTCTATGGAATCTTTCATTCTAACCTGTGTATTAATAATGTATGAAGCTGATTAGTGCAAATAATTGGATAATATGTCCTCAAGTAGACTCAAGACGTTCATCATCACTACCTCCTAAAAATTGCTCAGCCTCCTGTATCCTCTACCCTGATTAATAACATCATCACTCACCCAGTGACCTAAATCAGGAAACTGTGGTCACAAAACACTCTCTTTACTCTCAAGTCTGATTCCTCATCAAATTCTGTTGAATCTCTCAGATTCATCCCTGATCTCCTTCAGACAGCTTCTGGCTTCTACCCTGGCTCAGGCCTTCACTTCTCCACCCAGGCTCTATGCCCTTTTCCTAGCTGGTTGCCTCGTATCTGATCTCACCTCTCTCTAATATACGCCACACACAGTTGCAGATGACATTTCTAAAGTGAAAGTCTGTGTCATCCCCCCTTCTAAATATTTCAGTGACTCCAAGTGTCTAAACCATAACATTCTCCCAACATAGGAGTGCCCAGTATGTAAGTCGTAACACTTCTTTGCGTGTAATTCAAAGGCCCTCAAAATCTCGTCCCTGTCTTTCTTCTTCACACCGCATTGGCCATTTGCCTATATACCTCCTACCTTCTATCCATTGTCAGACTTTGAAATACCATGCCTTTTCATCTCACTGTGTAAAACTATATTTAACTCTGTATCCAGTCCTAACCCAAGGACCATGTTCTTTCTTGACCATCTCTACAAGGCCAGTAATTTGGCCACCATAGTTTCTGGCAAATGCTTTCAATCTATTTGTTTATAAAACCATTTTATCAACAAGATATTCTCTACCCTCAGAAGGGTAGGGAGGGACATAACAGTGTGAGGAGAGAGTATGTAGTTTAGGACTTTTTTATATTAGCATCACCTTAATGCCTACTTAAATGTTTGTTCAACATTGGTGAGTCAGTAATGAAAGAGTTTAGAGGGGGAATTTCAGGGAAAGAGAAAAGCAGAAGCAAGGTCCAGAAATGGCAGTGAACTGGCAGTAGGCTGAGACCAGCCCAGGTGTTTTTCCCCTGACACGGCCAAATTGGAGGCTTTTATGAACTACCTTGCCTGGAAAATCCCATGGACAGAGGAGCCTGGTAGGCTGCAATCCATGGGGTCGCTGAGGGTCGGACACGACTGAGCGACTTCACTTTCACTTTTCACCTTCATTCATTGGAGAAGGAAATGGCAACCCATTCTAGTGTTCTTGCCTGGAGACTCCCAGGGATGGGGGAGCCTGGTGGGCTGCCGTCTATGGGGTCGCACAGAGTCGGACACAACTGAAGTGACTTAGCAGCAGCAGCAGCAGCGTGAACTATCTACAGGTGAGGGAAGGAGCCAATTTGAACAAGCAGTGACTCCATAAGTAAAATGTGAAGTGAAACAGAAAAGTAACTCAAAGATTTTGCTGGAAGGCTGGAAGATGCGTAGCACCTTCACAGAAAATGATGAACCTGGATAACACATTCAGACCAATTCTCACTGTCTGAATTTGAGAAAAAAAAAAAAAAAGTCTGAAAGAAAAAGCTGAACTGGTTACCTATAAAATACTTCCAAATGTTCTTGCCAGTCTGAGGGTTTGTGCCACCTGGTGGAAGTTTATCTACTTTTAGATTCAATTCTTTTAAAGCGGTATAAACTCTCCAAAAATTTAAATACCTGCAAATCCTAGCAGAGTGACAAGTAAGGAGCAGTTACGCAGGTTATTTTTTGTTGTTGTTGTAGAACAAATGAATGAGTTGAATGCATAAGTCAGTTATTAAATGAGGCAAAGCTCTGTGGTGAAAAGAGCTCTGATTCGAAGGTCAAGAGAGTAGGCATCCAGTTCCATTCTGCTAACTAGGGGGTGACCTAAGGAAGTCGCCGGATCTCTGGGCCTCAGTGTTGGCGTGTGTAGAATCGCTAATAGGGCCAGAAGAGAAGCTACATATCAGTCCTGAAAATACAAAAAGATTCATTGGGATGACTGAATTTTCTTTTTAATCAAAGTATAATTGATTTATAATATGATATTTGTTTCAAGTGCACAACACAGTAATTCAAAATTTTTATAGTTTCTACTCCCATTTAAAGTTATTATAAAAGATTGGCTATATTCCCTGTGTTGTATGATATATCCTGTAGCCTATTTACTTTACACATAGTGGTTTATTTCTTAGTCCCCTACGTACATCTTGCCCCTCCTCCCTGCCCCTTCCCCACTGGTAACACTAGTTTGTTCTGTTTATCTGTGAGTCTGTTTCTGTTTTGTTATATTCATTCATACATTTTATTTTTTTAGTTTCACATGTGAGTAATATCATATATTTGTCTTTCTCTGCTTGACTTACTTCACTTAGTATGATAATCTCTGAGTCCATTCATGTTGCTGCAAATGGCAATCATTTCATTCTTGTTAATGGCTGAGTAGTATTCCATTGTATATATGTGCCACACCTTCTTCATCCATTCATCTGTCAATGGACATTTAGGTTGCTTCCATATTTCGGCCTTGTAACTAGTGCTATGTGAACATTGGGCTGCATGTTTCTTTTCAAATTAGTGTTTCTCTTTTCTTTTAATATAAATAATTGAATAGATAATAAAAGGAGAAGAGTAGACAAATCTCCTCTGCATAAATCTTCAAATAATTTATGTAGATTCTCTGCCTTCACAGAGGTGGAACATAACTCCCTACTCAGTAAGCATCAGTTCAGTTCAGTTCAGTTGCTCAGTCGTGTCTGACTCTTTGCGACCCCATGAACCGCAGCACGCCAGGCCTCCCTATCCATCACCAATTCCCGGAGTTTACTCAAACTCATGTCCATCGAGTCAGTGATGCCATCCAGCCATCTCATCCTCTGTTGTCCCCTTCTTCTCTGCCCCCAATCCCTCCCAGGATCAGGGTCTTTTCCAATGAGTCAACTCTTTGCATGAGGTGGCCAAAGTACTGGAGTTTCAGCTTCAACATGAGTCCTTCCAATGAACACCCAGGACTAATCTCCTTTAGGATGGACTGGTTGGATCTCCTTGCAGTCCAAGGGACTCTCAAGAGTCTTCTCCAACACCACATTTCAAAAGCATCAATTCTTCAGCGCTCAGTTTTCTTCACAGTCCAACTTTCACATCCATACAAGACCACCGGAAAAACCATAGCTTTGACTAGATGGATCTTTGTTGGCAAAGTAATGTCTCTGCTTTTCAATATGCTATCTAGTTTGGTCATAACTTTTCTTCCAAGGAGTAAGCGTCTTTTAATTTCATGGCTGCAATCACCATCTGCAGTGATTTTGGAGCCCCCCAAAATAAAGCCTGACACTGTTTCCACTGTTTCCCCATCTATTTCCTATGAAGTGATAGGACCAGATGCCATGATCTTCATTTTCTGAATGTTGAGCTTTAAGCCAACTTTTTCACTCTCCTCTTTCACTTTCATCAAGAGGCTTTTTAGTTCCTCTTTACTTTCTGCCATCAAGGTGTTGTCATCTGCATATCTGAGGTTATTGATATTTCTCCCGGCAATCTTGATTCCAGCTTGTGCTTCTTCCAGCCCAGCGTTTCTCATGATGTACTCTGCATAGAAGTTAAATAAGCAGGGTGACAATATACAGCCTTGACGTACTCCTTTTCCTGTTTGGAACCAGCATAACTGTGCTCAGACCACCAAAGAGTAAAGCATGAACTGCAAAGAGTGACTTTACAATGGAGAAATCTAACAAACACTACCTCAGCCAGGTGACCAATGGTGCTAAGTCATGGGGATAGCACTTACCCATGAAATGACTTCACCTCTGTGGTCTTCTTCCCCCAAATCCATAATCTAAGTTTAATTAATAGAAAAACATCAGAGAAATACCAGTTGAGGGGCATTCTACAAAATACCTGACCAGTATTCCTCAAAGCTGCCAAAGTCATGAAAAATAAGGAAAGCCTAAGAAATTTTTGTAGCCAAGAAGAGCCTAAGGAGATATGACAACTAAATGCAATGGAGTGTCGTAGATGGGATCCTGGAACAGAAAGAGGACATGAAAACAAAGGACATCTGAATAAGGTTTGAACTTTAGTTAAAAATACTGTATCAGTATTGGTTCAGTAATTGCAATAAGTGTACCAAACTAATGTAAGATGTTAGTAATAGGGAAAAGTGGTTATGTTTTGGTTTGTCTTGTTTTTTACAATTCTCTGTAAGTCTAAAAGCTATTCTAAAATAAATCTTTAACAGGAAAAAAAAAAAAAGCCTGAGCCAACCCTCCCAAAACACTCAGCACCTTGTGGTTGTGCAAGGAAATTTCAAAATATTATTAAGTACCTTTTGGAAAATTAGATGGCAGAAGGATATACGAAAGAAAAAGGTTTTCAATCCAGGGCAGAGAAATAAATATGTTTTAGACACAGTTACATATAATTTTTTCTTTTGAAAAAAGTATGTGCTTAGTTGCTCAGTAGTGTCTGACTGTTTGCGAGCCCATGGACTGTAGCCCGCCAGGCTCCTCTTTGCATGGGGGTTCTCCAGGCAAGAACACTGGAGTGGGTTGCCACTTCCTCCTCCGGGAAAAAAGTATAGTTCGTTAAAATAAATAGAAAATATTAAAAAGATACAGAAAAAAGGAAAGGAGAACTGAGTTTCCATAATTTCACCATCTAATGCAGCTACTATTACTATGATTTTATTTTCAATCATATATATACATATATATAAATTTTTGTGAGTTTTCTCATATTGCAATCAGACTTGACAAAAAATTTAATTTCTTGGAAGTTTTTCCTTTCTTTTTTTTTTTTTTCAAAGTTTTAGAAACAGTAGAGACAAGGATGGCTTTATTTCAAAAATAAAACACTTTATAACAAAGTTGTCCCTTGCGTATCAGGATGGTAGTAGTGGTTGCTAATACGTTCTTGAATTGTTTTCTATGGTGAAGGCTTATATCTCGTCTCTTTCTCTCTTGAGAGAAGACATCACTGAGAGTGTTTTCCACTATGAATGTCAGAGTCTCATATTTTGCAGAAGAGTTTCTCTCATTGTAAAACTGGCCCATATGAATCCATAAGCTATAAACCTGACCTTAGTTAGGCCTCATTTGTGGAACTAAATTACAGTAGTATATAAAAATTACATTCTAAATCATATTGAGAAAGCTGCTTATGAGGTTTCCCTTTCTTATATTGAAAATAAATCTTTCACGTTGTTGTTCAGTCACTAAGTCATGTCTGACTCTCTTGCAGCCCCATGAACTATATAGCCCACCAGGTTCCTCTGTCCATGGGATTCTCCAGGCAAGAATACTGGAGAGGGTTGCCTTTTCCTTCTCCAGGGGATCTTTCTGACCCAGGGATCAAACTCAGGTCTCCTCCTTTGCAGGCGGATTCTTTTACATCTGAGCACCAATATCTAAATCCATGAGGCAAATATTAACAGACATAAAGGGTGAAATTGACAGTAACTTACAGAAATTGACTTTAACAGCCCACTTACTTCAGTGGACAGGTCATCCAGACAGAAAGCCAATAAAGAAACACAGGCCTTAAATGACACATTAAACAAAATGGCTTAATATTAATAGAACACTCTATACAAAAGCAGCAGAATATACAATCTTTTCAAATATACATGGCACATTCTCCAGGATAGATCACATACTAGGCCAAGTGCTCGTCAATAGATGAATGGATAAGGAAGATGATATGTACATGTATAATGGAATATTGTTGTTTAGTCACTGATTTGTGTCCTACTCTTTTTGTGACCCCATGGGCTGTAGCCCGCCAGGCTCCTCTTTCCATGAGATTTCCCAGGCAAGAATACTGGACTTGGTTGCCATTTCCTTCTCCAGGGGATTTTCCTGACTCAGGAACTGAACCTGCATCTCCTACCTTGGCAGGCAAATTTTTTACTGCTGAGTCACCAGGGATGCCCGAAATCTTACATACAGCTAGTTAATTAGTCTCATTCTACATTTTGTACAGTTAAGTCAAGTGCAACTACATAACTTTCCAAGGCTGAATATCCTGAATCTGCTCTCCTTATCTAGGATGTAGTAAAGAACCAGAGTGGATATCTGTCAAGTTATATAGGAGCTTAATGATGTGTCTCTTGATTTCACTATGAAGGAGATGTGATATTTAAGAAACAAATTGGAAAAGAGGAAAATCCATTGTCAGGCACAAGCCACAGAAATGAGAGGTAGGGAACTAAGAGTGTTGGGGTTGGAAAACAGTTTAGGGGAATACAGAAAGGGCATATGTGTGTTTAAGGAGTGAGGTATGAATAATTATAGAATGGCATGGACTGAGAAGAGCATGAGGGATCATCTGTTTTGCAAATGTGTGGTCTGTGAATATATTGGGAGGAGCATGTGGTTGAGAACAAATGGTCAGGTCAGTTCAGTCGCTGGGAGGAAGTATTAAAATTATTAAAGTCTCTGTAGGTAGAAGCTTGAATTCAGGTAATATTGTTTCATAAGGTTTGATACAAGGCCAGTTTTCCAAATAAAAACATCTGATGTCAAATTCAGTTAGATTGAGGGAACGAGAAACAGTAAATATCCCTGAGTACACATCGCCACCCAGCGGATGAATGTGTGTGATGCACAAATCATATGCAAAGAAGAAGACAAAGAATGTGAGCTTACCACAGGAAGCTTGTGTTAAAACTTTGTGTTCAGGGATATCATATGTGATGCAAACCTGAATCACACCACTCATGCAAAAGCCAGACTAGATTTTAATAAATATTTTTCAAAGTATTCTGATAAATGAGAGGCTTTTAGCAGTGAAAGAAAAATATTATGAGTGTGCTTACCACATTACATACTAGAGTTTCACTAAGGCTAATAAAACTGAAGTTCATGAATTTCCAATAAGACAAATAAGAGACATTTAGCTTCTTATATGGCAGAAAGAGGGCTGCCAAGGCAGAGATTCGAGATTCAAGTCTTGACTCCTCAGGGTGCCAAAAGTTTTGATGAAAAGTCAGGGATGAATTAAATTTTGGCTCAATACTTTTTGAGTTTTCCTTCATCTGCTACCAAATAAAGATTTATGAGATTAGGGATATGTAGGGACAGTGGGTGGAAGTTGGGTATTTAAAGATGCATTGAATCATGTTTATACAGGGATTTCCTAATGGTTCATCTTGGAGGGATACAGCAATATTCTCTTGGGATAACTCAATAAAAGTCTTCTGGTATTCTACAGAGAAGTCTAAACCTATATACTGTGTTCCCTAAAAAGAAAATTTACTCAAATGGAATGACATTAAAAGTCTAAGGAAAATTAGTGTGGGGCTTTAGTTTTTGCTATGTCTATGCAGTATTCTAACATAAAGGTTTGTGCATCCACTTTTGAACACCTTTCAACAGGGAACCCACTAACTAATGTGTTTTTCCTTTGTTGGGTCTGGTATTTATTTATCTAATCCTACTTATGAACTAATAAATTAGTCTATTACTGTTTCACCAGTGTTGGCAGAAGATGTGAGATGTCTGAGTCAGAGACAAAATTTTCCATTTTTCATAGTTAACAAGTAGGATAAACATCACATTTGAGTTAGTTTCCCTTATGGTCCAAGGTCAATGAGGGCACCAAAGAGGGGCCCAGGTATATTATATGCACACAGTAGGGTTTTGTCCTAGGTTAAGAACACTGAGCTTGGGGAATTCACCGCTTTTATAATAAGTAGTGAACAAGTCTGTCTTTTCTCCAAAGTGGGATCTCTAACTTATCCCTCAAAGGCTGCTTGCTTCAAACTATCCTGATAAATGGTCTGGCGGGGGGAGGGTGGCAGGGAGGAAACAGCAGATGGGGCCTTGCTGGGGTACTTAAGGATTATGGCAGGTTGCCTTTCTATAATTTCCACTAATTTGTTCTTTTTTCTTTCTATCCCTTCAGCATTTTGTACATCAGATACCTGTAGTGTGTTTGAATTCCATTTAGACTTCTTTTCTCCAAACTAATCATTTCTAGCCCTTTGACCATGCCTCCCATAATCTGGCTTTGAGTCCCCTCACCAGTCAGTTCACTTGCTCAGTTGTGTTCAACTCTTTGTGACCCCATGGACTGCAGCACACCAGCCTTCCCTGTCTGTCTCCAACTCCTGGAGCTTGCTCAAACTCATGTCCATTGAGTTGGTGATGCCATCCAACCATCTCATCCTCTGCTGTCCTCTTCTCTTGCCTTCAATCTTTTCCAACATCAGGGTCTTTTCTAATGAGTCAGTTCTTCACATCAGGTGGCCAAAGTATTGGAGCTTCAGCTTCAACATCAGTCCTTCCAATGAACATTCAGGACTGATTTCTTTTAGGATTGACTGGTTTGATCTCCTTGCAGTCTAAGGGACTCTCAAGAGTCTTCTCCAACACCACAGTTCAAAAGCATCAATTCTTTGGCACTCAGCTTTCTCTATGGTCCAACTCTCACATCCATACATGACTATTGGAAAAACCATAGCTTTGACTAGATGGACCTTTGTCAGCAAAGTAATGTCTCTGCTTTTTAATATGCTGGCTAGGTTGGTCATAGCTTTTCTTCCAAGGAGCAAGTGTCTTTTAATTTCATGGCCGAAGTCACCACCTGCAGTGATTTTGGAGCCAAGAAAACAGTCTCACTGTTTCCATTGTTTCCCCATCTATTTGTTATGAAGTGATGGAACAGGATGCCATGATCTTCATTTTTTGAATGTTGAGTTTTAAGACAGTGTTTTCACTCTCATCAAGAGGCTCTTTGGTTCCTCTTTGCTCTTTGCCATAAGGGTGGTGTCATCTGTATTATCTTGAGGTTATTGATATTTCTCCTGGCAATCATGGTTCCAGCTTGTGCTTCATCCAGCCCGGCATTTCTCATGATGTACTCTGCATATAAGTTAAATAAGCAGGATGACAATATACAGCCTTGACATACTCCTTTCCCAATTTGGAACCAGTCCATTGTTCCATGTCTGGTTCTAACTGTTGCTTCTTGACCTGCATACAGATTTCTCAGAAGGAAGGTAAGGTGTTATGGTATTCCCATCTCTTGAAGAATTTTCCACAGTTTGTTGTGATCCACACAAAGGCTTTGGCATAGTCAATAAAGCAGAAGCAGATGTTTCTCTGAACTTTCTTTCTTTTTACCCTCACCATTAGTATTGCTTTTCTTTGACCTTATACAAGGATTATTTCCCAAAATATAATGTTCCAAATATTGTCTAATCAATTTATTAGAAGAAAAAGACATTACTTTGCATATTCTAGAAGTATACTTCTATATGGCAACCTGGGATCCCATGAGCTTTTTTGGCAGTCCCATTAATTCTCATTGGAAAACACTGACTTTTATCATAAACTCCTATTAAGCCATACATTTTTATTCTGTCCTAGTCTATTTTTATGCTAGAGGATAGACTCTTCATGTAGTTTTTCATTAAAGTAATCATTGTATCAACCAGATTCCATTTCATATAATAGAAAAGATGAAAGTAAGCTTATTATTTTAAGATAGCTGTTATTTAGCAGAAAAGGCAGTTCCTTGTTGTCTGATATTTTGTGAATTATTCCTCCTCTATATAAGAGAACAGTCATTTAATATAAATGACATACAACCCTCAAACTCTTCTTTTAAACAAGAGTTCAACCGATTTTTGCTATCTTCTTTCCACTCTCCACACCATGTATGTACAAGAATGAGTTGACATTGTTCATCTTCTGCTTTAAAAAAAAGAAAACTGAAACACGTACATATTTTTTGAAACAGAAATGTTACTTTAAATATTACTAGCAGGGCAAGAAATTATGGCTCAATTGAAAACATTCAGGAAAGCAGAGTAAATAGTACAATGCACCCCCAGATAACCATCATTCAGGTTCAACAATTATCAAGATACTGCCACACTTGCATCATATCCGTTTTATTATTAAAATATTTCATAGTAACTGGCATGTAACATATCAGTTTACTCCTACATAGTTCAATAAGGATTAACAGACATTTTTAACAAGACTGCAATATCATTAACCCCTAGAAAAATTAAATGGCACCCCACTCCAGTACTCTTGCCTGGAAAATCCCATGGGCAGAGGAGCCTGGTGGGCTGCAGTCCATGGGGTCGCTAAAAGTCGGACACGACTGAGCGACTTCACTTTCACTTTTCACTTTTCACTTTCATGCATTGGAGAAGGAAATGGCAACCCACTCCAGTGTTCTTGCCTGGAGAGTCCCAGGGACGGGGAACCTGGTGGGCTGCTGTCTCTGGGGTTGCACAGAGTCGGACACGACTGAAGCGACTTAGCAGCAGCAGCAAATTAATAATTCCTGTCATTTAATACCTCAACCATATTTAAATTTTTCCCAATTGCCTCAAAAATGTAGGAACCGCTCATTACATGGGATTGTTAGGTCTAATAAACATACTTTTATCTAGAACAGTCTGCCTTCTTTTTTTGGTAAAATGGTATAGCCAATTTAGTTTTTAAAAAGTTTTACTGAAGTGTAGTTGACATCTTGGTTTTGGCTGTATCTCCTATCCTTTTTACAGTTCTTGACCAGTTGGAAACTGTGGATCACTTTTTTACTTCCTCGAATTTGTGGTATCAACTTAATCCTCTCTTCCACATATTTCTTATACACCGATAATTTAGCTTGAGAGCACTAACAGACTAAAACACATGCTTAAGGAAAGTGAAGGAATAGGGAAGCACTGGTAAGATGTAAATGTAGTAATGAGTGATGCAGAAATAAGAAAATAAAGGATGAAAATGCAAAACTCAATTGTCACATAAATCCATCTAATTTACACTCAAATGTTTCTCATGAAATGAGTACCCTTTTTTATTGTTAGAAAGGACTGTAGTAGTTCGAGCTATTGAATCGGCTAGAAATTTTAATTGCTTAAGAAGATAGAGTAACTGGACACCCCAGCCTTCTGAGAATTAAAAAGCTTGCTCCAGATACAAAAAGTACATAGTTCACCTCAGGCCCCTGACACAAACACAGGGGGGATGTGACATAAGCATATCTTTTTCTACACAGAAAATGCATCTGTGGGGAGAGTATGAGAAGTTTGTCTCCACATAACTGACATGTGATCATTGAGTCCAAACTAAATTAAATCCAGAAAAAACAGTACTGGCAGATTTCCTCTTCCTTAGTTACAGGATGACCTAGCATGGAACAGTGCATTACTTACAGGAGCTGCCTCATCTTTGCCATCACAAGTAAAGTTTAAAACATAGCCTACAATGGAAACGGGCATGCTCTAGGCCAGAGTTCCCATAAACACTACAGTGAGCACAGGGACCACGCTTCCATCCTTTACTGCACGATTCACAAAATTTTTATACAGAGAAACCTGATCCACTGCATCCAGTGTATTTTGTGTGAATTTACACTAGCTAGGGCGAACAGGCTATGTATATGGCACATAGATATTTCTCATTTACTATTTAGCACACACACAGATCTATGTCTACACACACAAATACACAGATAACTGAGTGGACTTCTATAGATTGAAGGCATTCTCTAAAAGTTCACATAAAGAAGTAGGATGGATACATTGGAAGGATAACTTCAGGAAAACCAGGTGAAAAAAATGTAAAATCCCACTTTGAGATATAAAATGATGTAATTCATATGTCATTGTCCTCTTAGTTCCAGCTTATGAATCCATGGGTATTATCTATTTGCCACGTGATACAGAGTAAGCTTCTCTGAATTTCCTCCCTCAAAATCTACTTACAGAGAAGCAGTTACTGGAGATTCTGTAGAAGTGAGACCCAGGGAGGTGAGGATTCCTAAATGTTTTTATCTACTTGAAAGTGTAAAGAAGTTGTATCTAAAATGAGAGCTTTACAAGTATTTTGTACAAACACATAGGTTAAGATTGGTTCAACTTTATACCAAGCAACAGAACAGAGCTACTTGTAGAAAGTAGCAGAGCTACTACCTCGTCATGGAAAGACCATTTTTTTGCATTGCTTTGTAAAGCAATGGAGTATAGCATAATTAGTCACTATGCTACCCCTTGGAATTTCAAATTACAATTAGATAAATTTTAGTTTGATAATTAGTACCTCTAAAAAATGATCTCCTGAACTCTGATTTAAAAATTTATCGTCTCACTAAAATGATAACTTGTATTTTCTATGTGCAGTTAGAAGCAGTACTGAGATTGAAAACAGAACAAAACTTACTAAAAGTCATCATTGTAGTTACACCCTGAAAGTCCCAGAAACCTACATACAAATGCTTAAACGTGAGAGAGACTCTTGTAGAGGCAATAAGACATGACTATTTAACAGTAACAGTCTGTTTCTGAGTTATTGAATCAATACTTCTCACTCAGTAAAATTGCAAGGAGACAACTTCTCTTTATATGCTTTGACACAGATAATCCAGTCATAAATAATCAAATGTAATTTTTTTCAAAAATAATTTTTTATTTGGCTTTGGAATATTTTGGTACATAAAGTAAAACATGGCTACCTAATACTCTGCATTCAACAGATTAATATAGAGCGACAAATTGGAAAATTACCCATTTTTCTCAGTGGAATTATTCTTTAATCTTATAATCGTGAAACAAAAGAGTATTTTGCATGAGTTTGAAATTGCTCTTATAATTTGTATTTAATGCCTTCCCTGAATTGGAAGACATGAGGTATTTTAAAAAATGTATTTATTTTTTAACTGAAGTATAATTGTTTTACAAAATGTTTTCTGCCAAATATCAACATGAATTAACCAGAGGTATACATATGTTCCCTCCGTCTTGAACCTTCTTCCCATCTCCCTCCCCAGCCCACCCCTCTAGGTTGTTACAGAGCCCCTGTTTGAGTTTCCTGAGACATACAGAAAATCCCCATTGGCTATCCATTTTACATATGGTAATGTAAGTTTCCATGTTACTCTCTCCATACATCTCACCCTCTCCTTCCTCCCCCAATCTGTCCATAAGTCTGTTCTTTATGTCTGTTTCTCCACTGCTGCCCTGCAAATAATTTCATCAGTACCATCTCTCTAGATTCCATATATATGCGTTGAAAGTCAAAGTGAAGTCGTTCAGTCGTGTCCAACTCTTTGCGATCCCATGGACTGTAGCCTACCAAGCTCCTCTGTCCATGGGTTTTTCCAGGCAATAGCACTGGAGTGGACTGCCATTTCCTTCTCCGGATATATGTGTTAGTACCCGACATTTATCTTGTCTTTCTTACTTTGAAATGAGATATTTTATATAAATTTCTCATGAGTTTCATAAAAGAATTAAACAAACAAGGTATCAGGTTGTCACAACCATACAACACATATCACAGTATTGAAATTGTTGTATTGACTGTCACCTTTCACTGGATATTAAAAAAATATGGGCTACAACTGTATTTTTTAATCTACCCTAGCACCTCAACAAAATTTTGACTGAGTATAAGAATACTGACATTAACAAAAAGTCGTAAAATTTTAATTTAGATAGCTTTGATTAACTAAAATCTGAAATGAGATATGGGGTCACAAGACATATAGGTTCAAATCTTACTTTATCACAATTTATGTGATTTCAGTCTCTAACTCATCGAGGGTCATCTGAACAAAAGGAATAGCACCTGACTTATGTACTTTAGAGTACCTGTAGGGTAAAATGAGGTAATGGATGAGAAGTACCAAACAAACGTAATTTTCTGCATATTCAGGTAAGAAATACATGTACGAAATAAGAAATCCTTTTAAGGTTCACTGTGACAAAATTCATGGTAAAAATAGGTACCATACCATTTCCCCAAGTGAAAACACCTTAACTTTTCTCTTCAGCCTACACATACGCTTAAAACTACTCACCCCCGCCCCTCCACACACACAGTATACATATACACCCCTTGTGTCAAAATACAGCCCCCAGCGTTTTATGTCCTCTGGACTTCCCTGGTAGCTCAGATGGTAAAGCATCTGCCTACAGTGCGGGAGACCCGGGTTCAATCCCTGGGTCGGGAAGATCTCCTGGAGAAGGAAATGGCAACTCACTCCAGTATTCTTGCCTGGAAAATCTCATGGGCAGAGGAGCCTGCTGGGCTACAGTCCATGGGGTCGAAAAGTCAGACACACCTGAGCAACTTCACTTACTTCAATAAATACTAGCAAAGTAGTGTTGACACTGGTGCATCCTCTTCCTCAAAGCACTGAAATCCATCACCACAATGACCCATAGAACAGCCTCAACACAGTAATCTACTAGCTTCTTATTTATTTTTGTGTTTTGGCTGCAACCAACGGCATGCAGGATGATCCCTCCCACCCCTGGCCAGGGATCAAATTCAGGCCTCCGCGGTGGAAACACCAAATCCTAACCACTATGCCACCAGGAACTCCCTGAAGATTTCTTTTTGAGTACTTCTCATATTTATGCTGGCTTCTCTCCCCAAAATGACTGTATATATTTTTTTTTTCTAGATTAATCTTTTTTACTGGTTCAGTTTCTGGCTCTTCAAATGCAGGTGTGTAAGGTTTCATCCTTGGACCTCCTTTTTTCTCACTCTGTGTTTCTGTGAAGATGACTCAGCCTATTCTAGTAGACCCAGGCACTATCTCTGCACAGCCAACTCCCAAATCTCTCTTTCTTCATGGCTCCTTCCCAGGTTCCAGGTCTCTATATCTAATTGTTGATCACATATTTCCATCTGGAAGCCCTTCAGTCTATGTGTCAAATTCATTATTCCTCCCGTGTCCCAAACCTCTTCCCCATCTTGGCTGCCCCTCCAGATAGTCATCAAGCAGAGACTGGGGAGTTATCAGGGATTTCCCCACTGGTCCTCACCTCTCACCTCCATGCTCTAGGAACAGGATCTGCAGATTCTGTCTCTGAAATGTCATACTATTTCATTTACTCTCAATTTTAATTTCCACTGCATTCGGGCTTCATTATTTCTTTTTTAAAGTATTCTGATTGTCTCTTAACTAATCTCTCTGCTTTAGTCTCTCACAAATCCATCATGTTAATATAATGCCAAGGACATAAAAACACTCTCCTACTTTCTATACCTACTCTTTGCCTGGAAAATAAACTCCAAAATTCTTTGACATAGCAGTCAAGACCCTAATTTGTTTCTAACCTGTTTTTCCAGTAACTCCTACCCACACCCTCCTCTTTCTAGAACACTTTCAGTTTCATGCCCTAGTTTATGGTATTCCCTTAACCTGTTATGGTTGTTCTTTTTTTGCCAAAAGTCTGTATGTCTTTCAGATCCATGTGACAAGTCATTTTCTCTGCAATACCTTCTCCAGTCTGTGTTCCAGATAGAATTAATCCTCCTTCTCCTGTACTCTTCTGCTGTTAAAATTAAACTTAAGTGTTAGAAGTGTTTATCTCTTTCACTACATTAGACTCAAAGGGAAAAAGTATTACTCATCTTGATTTCATCTATGATTCACGGAATGCTTGACAAATAGAGGCTACCCAATAAATACTAAACTGAATAGACTTATTCCTGATGTATGTAACAAATACAGAGGACAAACTTTAAGAATAATTCTTATCTGTATAACATACAAACTATATCATATTGATTTTGTGTCAGTTATTGTTAAAATCAATAAATCATTTGGCTTTGGATAATAATGAAAGTATATATGAAAGTTGAATTATTCATTGTAATCCTTTTGGTTTTAAGAATATCAAACAGCTACATTTCTTTCTTACAGTTGGTTTGGAAGGAAGCAGGAAATAGTTATGCAAAAATCCAGTCAAGTATCTGTAAAAATACATAGAAATCAAATATGAGACCGTTAGTAGTGCTATTAAAGGAATCACTAAATTTATTAAAGTCTTTTGTATATTAAAGAGTTAAAGACATTGTAAAGACTAAAAACAATATTCAGTTAAAATAACCTTAAGGAAAATCAGATATATGCTAAAGAGTTAGTGCCATATCACTGTCACAAAATTTTGTATAACCAAAAAAATCCATCTCTAAGAAATACTAATTTAATGAAATTACACTCAATCCTGCTCTATGATTGTAGCTCAAGTGTCAGCAAACTATACCCTGTGGACCAAATCTGGCCCCTCACCTGTTTTTTTGTCAACAGAATTTTACTGAAGTACAGACATATTCATTCATTTCTGCTTCTGTCTGCTTTTGCTCTACAAAAGCAGACTTGTATAGCTGAACAGAGACGATGTGTCCCACAACACCTAAAATGTGTACTATCTAGATCTTTAAAAAAATTGATCAACTCCTGCTACAGATAACCAGTTGGAAGTTTGGTTGTAAAACTAGGCTGGTCTGTGTATGTATTATTACTCTAGAATTTAGGTTTTTTAGCAAGGATTTCTTCTTAAAACTCAAAAGAATTTAAAAAATTATAAAGATGTTATGATAAAAATAGAAGATGTTGAGCATATAGGAGAGTTAAATGGCATACAAAAAGGATTTAATGAAAAATTGTTTTACTTTTATACTCTCATATATACTTATACTTTCCTTTTATATTAGAGTACATCACTGAAAATGAACTGTTCTACCATTATTGTTTCACTAAAAAGTAGAAAATTAATTCTTCCTACAGGAATAAAGGAGTGAAGTTAAGTACAATTATTTTTCAAAATGAGGGGAGGGAAAGGTGGAAGCAGGGAGGAGAAGGGAGAGAGAAGCTACTGTACCTCATTCTCTAACTGAGATGAAGCCAATCTGTGTACCAAAGTTAGGGCCATCGCGGACATGGGAAAAATACTTGTCAGGATGACAAGATGTACAGAGGTTGAGATCCTGGTTCTGGTCCTGAATATTCTGTGGTAGAATTCCTCCCCGTTCTAGAAGAATCCTTAGGATAAACATTTTTCGAAAAACAGAAACTTTACTTTACCAACAGACAAAGCAGCATGGAAAAAGCATTGATATTAGTGTAAAAGAACTCTGGAAAAGATCTGCTTGGAACAATGCAAGTTGTCATTCAGTTACAGAACAGGGACACAACAGGAAATGGTAGATTTCACCATTACAATTCTGGACTGAAATCAGTCGTTATTGTTGTTTAATCGCTAAGTCCTGTCTGACTCTTTTGTGATCCCATGGACTACAGCCTGCCAGGTTCCTCTGTCCATGATGTTTCCCAGGCAAAAAAACTGGAGTGGGTTACCATTTCCTTCTCCAGGGAATCTTCCCAACCCAGCGATCAAACCCACATCTCCTGCATTGGTAGGCGAGTTCTTTACCACTAAACCAACAGGGTAGCCTGAAATCAAACATACCTAGTGGCTTTACGGATGTCAACATAGGGATTTGGTGAGTCCAACAGCCGTACACATCCAGGATCAAGATTATGAAATGCCTTTGCTGATTCCCTTGGAAGAGTAAAACAGCACGGTCCGACTGAAGGCCCCAATACAACAATAATGTCTTCCAAACTGCAGCCATATTCTGCTCTCATAGCGTTCACTGTAGCCATAGCAACACCTAACATGGTACCTCTCCAACCTAGTAAATAGGAAGAAAGAGAGCTAAGCAAAGTCCTAACATAACAAAATGTCATCTTAATTTATATCTAAGTTAAAAATGAGCAGGGTCAGTTTATGTATTTTTCCTAAGGGTCCTTTCACTTCTTAGTTATTGTGAATAATTTATGTTTTGAGCATAGGTGTGTAAATATCCTATTGACATCCTGCTTTAAATTCTTTGGATATATGTTCAGAAGTGGAACTGTTGGATAATATGAATTCTATTTAAAACTTTTTGAGGAATCATCACAGTTTTTCATGGCAGCTGCATCATTTTATACTCCCACCAACAGTGCATCATGGTTTCCATTTCTCTTCAACAAAACTTATTTTCATTTTTTAAAAAATATCAGCCATTCTAATGGATGTGAGGTGATATCCTGTGGTTTTTATTTGCTTTTTCCAAATTAGTGATGTTGGGCATCTTTTCACATTTTTACTGACCATTTGTATATCATCTTTGGAGAAAGATCTACTAAAGTCCTTTACCCATTTTTCAATCAAATCTTTTAGTTTTTGTTGTTGTTGAACTGTAGGTATTCTTTTTGTATTTTGAATATTAACTCCTTATTAGATGTATGAACTGCAAATATTTACTCTCAATCTGTTGGGCTGACTTTTTACTTTGTTGATTGTGTTCTTTGATGCACAGAAATTTGTTTTTGATAAAATCCAACTTATCTATTTTTACTTCTGTTGCTTGTGCTTTTGGTATCATATCTAAGAAACCATTGCTTAATCCAAGATCACAAGGATTTACATTTAATCTTTCATTTTTAGAGTTTTAGCTCTTACATTTAGATCTTTGATCCACTTTGAGTTAGTTTTTATATATGACGTAAGGGTCCAACGTTGTTCTTTTGCATATGCCTATCCAGTTTCCCCAGTACCATCTGTTAAAGAAATTGTCCTTTCCCCATTGTATAGTCTAGGTACCTTGTCAAAAATCATCTGACCCTATTGCAAGGGTTTGTTTCTGGAATGTCTATTCCATTCCATTGCTCTATTGTCTTTATGCCAGTACTATACATACTGTTTTGATTACTGTAGCTTTATAATAAGTTTTGAAATTAAGAAGTATGAGACATCTAACTTTGTTCCTTTTCAAGACTGTTTCATTTATCTTTCATAATTTTAAATTTAATGTTTCAAAACCCAGGAAGTAACAAATAATATTCACGTTTTATATCCAGGAACTAAGACTCATATTTTAAATAACTTTTGACAATGTTAAATAGTAAACCTGACTTCTAGTCATTCAATTCCATTACTTTAGTTAGATCAAAACAAACAAAAAACCACTTTATTTGTCTATAGTCTAAAATGCAAACAAAGTAGCCATAGATTTACAAGCACTCCTCATTTTACATAGACTCATTACCACTGGATAATCTAAATAGTATTTTTAAAAAACTTCCAACAAACAAAATTCCAAAACCTTAACAAACATAGCACCTAAAAATTCTTTGTTCTTATTTTCAGAGAATAGTTAAAGCTAATCAACTATAACATATTAAACTACATGCAATTTTCCAAACATATCTTGTTTTTTATCTTTACACTTGCTGCTGCATTTCAAAAACACCTTCTATGACATGTCTAACCTTCCTATTCCCTATTACCTAGACTTCAAGGGTAGACTTCTCAAACCAGAGACAATACAACTCAGTACAACTCCCTGGGAATGTTTTGAAAAGCATAAGGGCTTTTCTTTTTGGTTATTACAACAAGTACAACTGGCATTAAGAATTTTGAAAGCCAAGCAAACTTAAGTCTGCAATGTAAGACTATCTTGCCCCAAATGTTAATAACACTCCTGCTGAGAAACATTGGTACCTAGCCAAATCCTACAAATCTCCCAGGAATCAGCCTAGGTAACTGCTTTCTTTAGGGATTATACTCTGAGTCACATAATTTGACGTAAGTACTCCTTGTATTTGCTCCTGACCTAAGAGTCTACTAGCCCTCTTCTATCTTTACTTATCACCATGGGTAGTAATTAACTATTTAAATGCTGGGAAAGACTGAGGGCAGGAAGAGAAGGGGATGACAGAGGATGAGATGGTTGAATGGCATTGTCGATTTAATGGCCATGAGTTTGAGCAAGCTCTGGGAGATGGTGAAGGACAGGGAAGCCTGGAGTGCTGCAGCCCATGAGGTCACAGAGAGTCAGACCATTACTTACAGAATGAACAAAAACAATGTCCATCAGAGAAAAATTATAACTTTCCCCCCAAATTGGTAAAAATCCTAGGTGCTTAACTAAGTACACTTACCAGAGTGAGCAACCCCACATGCTTTTTTGACAGGATCTGCAAAAACTATCGGAATACAGTCAGCACCAAGAGCTGCTATTGTGACTCCTCTTTGATTTGTGGTGATTCCATCATAAGATTCAGGCTCCTTCCTTCCCATAATCCAGACATCATTGGCATGATCAGTCTAATACCAAAGATGTGAAATAAAAATGTTTTTAAAATAGAATTTCTCATACCATAAGCTTTTCTGAAAGTATGTATTTTGTACAAAATTATATAACCAGTTTAAGGTTACTAGCATTCCTTAAATACATCAGGTCCATATATATATAATAACAAATTTATTTAACTCTATGATATGATAATCTCTATGTATTTTCCTCAAAGGAAAACAGACTTCAACATTTAAAAAAAAATCAAAATAGTACTGATGAACCTATTTGTAGTGCAGGAATAGACACGCATACAAGTGTAGTATTCACAAGTGTTCACAAGTGTAGTGAACAGACTTGTGGTCACAGCAGGAGGGCAGGGAAGAGAGGGTGGGATCAGTTGAGAGTAGTATTGACATATATACACTTCCATATGTAAAACAGATAGCCAATGGGAGGTTCAAAAGGGAGGAGATATATATATACTTGTGGCTGATTCACATTGTGGTACGGCAGAAACTAACACAACATTGTAAAGCAATTCAGTTCAGTTCAGTTCAGTTCAGTCGCTCAGTCGTGTCCGACTCTTTGCGACTCCATGAATCACAGCATGCCAGGCCTCCCTGTTCATCACCAACACCCGGAATTCACCCAAACTCATGTGCATCGAGTTGGTGATGCCATCCAGCCATCTCATCCTCTGTCATCCCCTTCTCCTCCTGCCCTCAGTCCCTCCCAGCATCAGCTGACTTTTCCAATGAATCAACTCTTCACATGAAGTGGCCAAAGTATTGGAGTTTAAGCCTCAGCATGAGTCCTTCCAATGAACACCCAGGACTGGTCTCCTTTAGGATGGACTGGCTGGATCTCCTTGCAGTCCAAGGGACTCTCAAGAGTCTTCTCCAACACCACAGTTCAAAAGCATCAATTCTTCGGCACTCAGCCTTCTTCACAGTCCAACTCTCACATCCATACATGACCACTGGAAAAACCATAGTCTTGACTAGACGGACCTTTGTTGGCAAAGTAATGTCTCTGCTTCTTAATACGCTATCTAGGCTGGTCATAACTTTCCTCCCAAGGAGTAAGCGTCTTTTAATTTCATGGCCGCAATCACCATCTGCAGTGATTTTGGAACCCCCCAAAATAAAGTCTGACACTGTTTCCACCATTTCCCCATCTATTTCCCATGAAGTGATGGGACCAGATGCCATGATCCTAGTTTTCTGAATCTTGAGCTTTAAGCCAACTTTTTCACTCTCCTCTTTCATTTTCATCAAGAGGCCCTTCAGTTCCTCTTCACTTTCTGCCTTAAGGATGTTGTCATCTGCATATCTGAGGTTATTGATATTTCTCCCAGCAATCTTGATTCCAGCTTGTACTTCTTCCAGCCCAGCATTTCTCATGATGTACTCTGCATAGAAGTTAAATAAGGAGGGTGACAATATACAGCCTTGACGTACTCCTTTTCCTATTTGGAACCAGTCTGTTGTTCAATGTCCAGTTCTAACTGTTGCTTCCTGATCTGCATATAGGTTTCTCAAGAGGCAGGTCAGGTGGTCTGGTATGCCCATCTCTTTCAGAATTTTCCACAGTTTCTTGTGATCCACACAGTCAAAGGGTTTGGCATAGTCAATAAAGCAGAAATAGATGTTTTCTGGAACTCTCTTGCTTTTTTGATGATCCAGCAGATGTTGACAATTTGATCTCTGGTTCCTCTGCCTTTTCTAAAATCAGCTTGAACATCTGGAAGTTCACAGTTCACGTATTGCTGAAGCCTGGCTTGGAGAATTTTGAGCATTACTTTACTAGCGTGTGAGATGAGTGCAATTGTGCAGTTGTTTGAGCATTCTTTGGCACTGCCTTTCTTTGGGACTGGAATGAAAACTGATGTTTTCCAGTCCTGTGGCCATTGCTGAGTTTTCCAAATTTGCTGGCATATTGAGTGCAGCACTTTCACAGCATCATCTTTCAGGATTTTAAATAGCTCAACTGGAATTCCACCACCTCCACTAGCTTTGTTCGTAGTGATGCTTTCTAAGGTCCACTTGACTTCACAGTCCAGGATGTCTGGCTCTAGGTGAGTGATCACACCATCACGATTATCTGGGTCTTGAAGATCTTTTTTGTACAGTTCTTCTGTGTATTCTTGCCATCTCTTAATATCTTTTGCTTCTGTTAGGTCCATACCATTTCTGTCATTTATTGAACCCATCTTTGCATGAAATTTTCCCTTGGTATCTCTAATTTTCCTGAAGAGATCTCCCCCAATTAAAAATAAATTTAAAAAAATTCGAAATAGTCCATCCATCACGAACAGCCCTCACTAGAGATCGGTAAATCTCTAACTGCAGTAGTTGTTTAGTCACTCAGTTGTGTCCGACTCTCTTTGATTTAATTGACGGCAGCACACCAGTCTTCTCTGTCCTTCATTATCTTGTGGAATTTGCCCAAACTCATGTCCATTGAGTTGATGATGTCATCCAACCATCTCATCCTCTGTCACCCTCTTCTCCTCCTGCCCTCAATCTTTGCCAGCATTAGGGTCTAAACCTAATAGCAGTACCTTCCACGAAGTACTAATTGACTGAAAGAAATTAAATTTCCAAGTCAATATTTTTACTTTTCCTGGAGTCAGAGAAATCTAGAATCCTGTAAGAAACAATTATCAGTTTTACCCTAGTTCCTCCTAGTGTTGATATAGAAAACAATGGCTTTTCTCTCCCACCATTCAGGAAACTTACCTCTAAATCAAAAAGGCAGTGGTACTATACTCTGGGGCTTTCCTCATGGTTCAGTGGTTAAAAAACAAACAAAAAAAACTCACCTACCAATGTAGGAGACTCAGGTTTGATCCCTGGGTCGGGAAGATACCCTGGAGAAGGAAATGGCAACCCACTCCAGTATTCTTGCCTGGGAAATCCCATAGACAGAGGAGCCAGTGGGCTACAGTCCATGGGGTCACAAGAATCGGACACAACTTAGTGAGTAAAAAACAACTATACTTTTAGATGTAAGGAGTTCCAGATGTGTGTGTGTATGTGTGTGTGTATTATATCACAGAATTGATCTTTAGAATATGATATGTATCTCTAAGAAAAATAATCACAAACACTATCCTAAGTTTTAGATAAAACATTAGATGTAAACATTAAATAGCTTATTTAAAGTCCATATAGTCATTGTCAGAGTCAAGAATATACTTTAAATCTTCCAAAATATGAAACAAAATTGTACCTTTATTTGGTAAAATTTATTCACATTAAATCCTGCAGCCTTCCCCAACCTACGCAGATTTTCTTGAACAACAGCCTTGGGATCTCTCCGTTTGGAACTACTGAAGAGATTGAATGAGCTAAGGGTTGGTATGTAAGATATCCCACCTGTTCTTGTAGTAAATCCATGTATGAAAGTATCTGTTGAGGATAAACAATGAAGATTAAAACCAGGCTGTACAAAAGACTATAAAGCCTTACAAAAACCCAGTCTCTCATTAAGACTTTCCCTAATAACCTCACCCTGCATTAGTTTATCCAGTTTCTAATTTCTACAGCTCTTTATAGCTTCATCTGTTCTTATGACACAATGTTTTGAGTTTGTTTTACCTTCTCCATGGGATTACTGCTCTTCAAAGGGTATCTTTTCCCCATTAGTTTTTGTTATCCCAATAGCATATAGCTCACAGTAAATATCCTTTTACTAATAAGTGAGATTGACTGTTTTAAATTTCACTCTTCTGTGAAGGCACTACGGAGTTAAGGTTTCAGAATTTCTAAGTAGGAAATGCTTAGGGTCATAAATCTCACCTAAAACCAAGGCTGGGGGACTTGTCTTAAAGCTGAATTTGCATAAAGCAAATTTATTTAGAGTGGCTTTGAAGGGACTATCCCTTCACACTCGTGACTCTATAAGGCTGTCCATGACACTCCCATGTTGTAACTGATGCTAAGGAACACAAAATCTCACACCAGTCTACAAAAGAAGCAAGGTTAAAAGCGATGAACAACCTGTAAAGAAAGACTCGCTTTTCATATTCAAGTAAAACAACTGATAGTGTTTAACATACCTGGGATCAAAGGAGATGTGATAATGGTTAATTCTCCCTTCAGTGCCGGCAAACTTCTCAAATATGTTTCTATTTCATTCTGGATTGCTTCTAGTTCTTGAGATGTGATTATGTTTACTTCAGTAGACTGTTTCAAAAGACCTCCCTTCAAAGTCATCTGTAGATCTTCAAACTCAAAATTGTAAACATCAGTAAAGAGTTGATCAATGAAAGCCTTCATTAATGTCTTCCGGTGCACAGGCACAATTACCTTAATGCAACTCAAATTCCTTTCATCAACTTTTTGTTTAATTGTATACAAAGAGGCAGCCATGCTGGGATTGCTAACAATCTCAAATTCTCTCAAGAGAGCTGATAATCCATTGCCTGTTTCTAATTCACAGTTATCATGGTCACAGCTGATGTTACTACAACACATTATGCAAAAGAACTTGGCCTTGGCACCATGGTGATATCGGACTGCATTCAATATCTTTAATAATGTCTGATGACAGTTTTTCTGAGAGTTCAGTTTCAAACCAAAGAGATCAATCAACACTGCTTCTGCCATCCTTCAATTCTGTACAAAGTTCTTGAATGAAGTTTGTGTGTCCCCCAAAATTCACCTGTAAAGAAAAATTAGCATAAGTAAGAATGCAAAATTATATCAATATAGTTATAGTTACAACGGAAACTTGTGGATGGGTAAAAAGAAGAATTGCATTGATTTAAAAATGTAACCAGAATAGCGAGCCTGTACTCCTCCCAGAAAAGCTAATCCACTGTTTATCAGAAGAAAACCATGACAATGAAAGCAAAACCAGCTCTTAATTCATTTTGTGAGTGTACTTTATCTCTTTCCAGTAGAACAACAGGTTTGGTTTTGTTTTCAGATAATAAATTTTAAGCGAGGAATTACTTATTGACTTGGAGGAAGTCCTGTTTTTTAATTACAGGGTGTCAACGTTTCATTGATATATCATTAATCCTGACATGATAGGCTTGTTAGGTCACATCCCTTCCTAAGAGATACCTGGGCCTTCAGTTCAGTTACTCAGTCATGTCCGACTCTTTGCAACCCCATGAATTGCAGCATGCCAGCCCTCCCTTTCCATCACCAAATCCGGAGTTCACCCAAACTCATGTGCATTGAGTTGGTGATGCTATCCAGCCATTTCATCCTCCGTCATCCCCTTCTCCTCCTGCCCCCAATCCCTCCCAGCATCAGGGTCTTTTCCAATGAGTCAAGTCTTTGCATGAGGTGGCCAAAGTACTGGAGTTTCAGCTTTAGCATCAGTCCTTCCAATGAACACCCAGGAATGATCTCCTTTAGGAAGGACTGGTTTGGTTGGACCTCCTTGCAGTCCAAGGGACTCTCAAGAGTCTTCTCCAACACCACAGTTCAAAAGCATCAAGTCTTCGGCGCTCAGATTTCTTCACACTCCAGCTTTCACATCCATACATGACCACTGGAAAAACCATAGCCTTGACTAGATGGACCTTTGTTGGCAAAGATATGTCTCTGCTTCTTAACATGCTATCTAGGTTGGTCATAATTTTCCTTCCAAGGAGTAAGCGTCTTTTAATTTCATGGCTGCAATCACCATCTGCAGTGATTTTGGAGCCCCCCAAAATAAAGTCTGACACTGTTTCCACTGTTTCCCCATCTATTTCCCATTAAGTGATAGGGCCAGATGCCATGTCTTAATACCTTGGCCTTAAGTTCAATAAAATTAAATGGAGTTGCATTTAAAATTAAAAAGTTTTTTTTTTTTTTCAGAAAATTGTATTTCTGCCCACCCCCCGCCCCCCGCAAACAGACTCACAGGTATGAGCGGTTACCAGCAGGTTGAGGGAAGGCGGAGAGGGGCAAGATAGGGGTAAGGGGATTAAGATACAAACTACTATTTATAAAATAAATAAGCTACACGGGTATATTGTACCCCACAAAGAATACAGCCAGTATTTGCGAATAACCTTAAATGGCGTATAATTTATAAAAACGTTGACTCACCATGTTGAACCCAAAATTAATATTGTAAATTAACTGTACTTCAATTAAAAAAAAAAATCCGTTTTGAAGGTTAAGAGCAGAGATGACCAAGAGGTTTGCCTCCAGCATTCACGGGTATGGCAGCACCTCGTTACATTAGCACTTGGCACTCGGTCCCTTCCTAAGTCCAACGGTCACGCAAGCAACTGCCATTTGGATCACGTGCGCACCCCCCACCCCGCCCGGCTCTCCTCACCCCTGCCCCCGCCCCAGCCCGGCTCTCCTCACTCCCCGACTACACGCACACGGTTTCTCACCCCAGCCCCTGCCGGCCCCTCCGGGCTGCCGCTTTGTCTCTGGTGACCCCTCCGGTGTCAGCCTCTGCCCCTCCTAACCCCCGCCCTCCGCACCGAGTAAAGCCGCACGACAGACGCCTCGGCCACCGCCCGGTAGACGCTCGGCCCCGTGGGTCGGCCGCTGCCCACATGCCGGGCCCTCGCCCCGACTCCTGCAGCCCCTGCGGGCCTTTCTGACGGTCGGGCGCACACTCGAGGCCGTCCTCCGTCACTTTCGGTTGCACGCTCGGCGGCGAGCTCGAGCTCTGAGGCGTCTGCCAGCCCCGGTCCTGAGCCTGAACGAGACCCAGAGGCCGCGAGCGTGCGCCCCCGCAGTCTTCAGCCGGGTGCCCGCCGCTGTGAGGGCGGCGCCCGTTCCGCCTCAGCCGCTGCACCAGTTCGACTGCGGACGGCGCACCCGCCCCGCTTCCACCCGACGGCTGCGGAGGCCGGGCCGGGGGGCCGGGGGACGGGGAGCGGGAGCGACCCGGGGGGCGGACGCGCTGGAGCGCCGGGAACCGTCAGCAGTTCCGGGTTCGGCGGCCGCCAGCCCGCACCCGCCGCGCGGCTCCTGGAGGAGGAACGGGAACCGAGCAGTGGCCGGGCCGAGGGGAGCTATAGGCAGGTCCCCGGGCGGGAGGCGGGGCGGGTGAGGGGCGGGCGGGCCGTGAGGCAGCGGGCCGGCCTCCTGACGGGGCGCGCGGCGGAGGGGGCGCGGCCGCCTCCCTCCCCGGGCGACGACGCCCTCTCCTGAGGCCGCGCTCTGCGCGCTCGGGACCCCCAGTTTCATCCTCAGAGCCCTGGCCCAAGAACCTCCTTACGTTAGCACTTGGCACTGTGTCTCGTCCAAGTTCACTTACTGCGCCTCCTGAGGCAGATTTTTTTTCTTTCATCTTTACTGTTTGGCTTTGTTTCCAGAAACAAGTTGGCGGAACCCTCCTTTGCCTTTTTTGCTGATCCCGGCTAACTTTCTGACTAGACTTCATAGCTCCTTCACGTGTGTGGATAAACCGATGTCCTTATAAAAATATGGGCCAAGCATAGAAAATTAGAAGGCACTGACCTTAAGAGTTGTGATAAAAATGTAAATTAGCACCCCTTTCTCCCCTCAAAGAGCGTAACATTTGTTTATTTTAAAATACTGAACAGCTCCTACCTATGTAGATGGCAGATGCTATGGCCAAAGGGAAACTATCTCCAACTGTCAAAGCGCAGGAGACAAGGTGCTTCCTGTGGCACTGGTTATGATGGAAGGAGGGGTCCCTTTTTTCTGACAGTTGCTCACATGAGAAGTTCTGAAGAATGTTTCCCTGAAAGAATCTCAGCAATCTGGGAGTTTAGAAGAGCACTGGGAACTGAGACTGCTGCTATTCTGTTTGAGTAGAGAATATGGTCCCCAATCCACCCACCAGTTAACCCACTCTTCAGTATCTGGCAGATTTTTTTTTTCCGAAAACTGTATTTTCATTATTTTTCTGGACATTAAGAGCACTGAGTGGTAGGTGTAGCAGCAGATCCCCTCTGCCCCAAGCTTGTTTTATGTTGAATATCACTGTAAACAAAATGGAGGTCTTTAGTTACAAAGCTGGGTTAAAACATTTATGTCTGGTTTTATAGACGATGGTGGGCATTTATGTCCTGTCATGCAACAGTAAACAAGTTAAAAAGAAATATTTCAAAATAGAGAAGCCGTCAGGGAAGAGAAAGTTTGTCATTATACTGTATTTACAAACCATTTCCTTTCACCATCCGGTCCAGGACTATGGCCTGATCTGACACTCATCTCATCCCCATTCCTCCACTCCAGTGGTTCTCAATCCTGGTGGCCCATCAGAACTACAAGTAGAACTTTAAAAAGCAGAAATGCAGGGACCACCCCCCTCTACCACCTCCAGATACACATTTGAATCTGAAACTCAAGGAGTCAAGTCTCAGCCTGTTTTGCTTTGCTTTTTGTTTTGTTTTAATCTCTACAGATGATTCAGATGCATAATTAGATTTGAAAAAATGACTTCCCTATTACCAAACCACTCAAACTAAAGGTTGTTTCTTGGAACACCATATGATTTCATCCTTTATTTATTTATTTTTTTGATTTCATCCTTTACATAAACTATTTCTTCTACTTAGAACACTGTTCTCTATATATACTTTTTTTAAAAACAGCTACTTGTTCAAGACCCTCCAAGCTCAAATATAACCTTCCTTGAAGCCCCATCCCCTCACCAAGCGCAATCAACTACTTCTTTGAGCATTTTGTTTGTACAGGAGAAGCTCATTCATAGATGCAGTCTGGATCCATAACCAAGCAATACATTGAAAAAGTCAATTAAAGATTAAATTGTATACTTCATAAATATGAACACGGTAGTATATAAATTATATCTAAATAAAACTGTTTCAAAGGAAAGTTAAACCAGTCATGAAAAAGTATAAAAAATATACCATAATACCTTAAAGTTTCTTTTTTTAACCTGAAACAGCTACATGCTTGTTTGCCAGTCTGTTGAGGGCACAGCCTTTTGCCACAGCCTGTACATGGCCTCCAGATTAGAGTTCTGCATCATATTGCTACCGTAAAGTACACTTCCCAACCATCAGCTAAGCTTTCTCAAAATTTCATTCTTTTAAGAGGAAAATGAGGCTTCCTGAGTGGCGCTAGCGGTAGAGAACCTACCTGCCAATGCAGGAGAGACATAGGTTCTATGAATCCTTGGGCCAGGAAGATGCCCTGGAGAAAGGAATGGCAACCCACTCCAGTATTCTTGCCTGGAGAATCCCATGGACAGAGGAGTCTGGCGGGCTACAGTCCATGGGATCGCAAGGAGTTGGACACAACTGAAGCGACTTATCATGCACGCAAGAGACACTTGTGAAGCTATCGGAGTGCAAATTGCTTCTTTATAATCTTTTTATAGTTATCTCACTCATTCAAGCAACTCACCTTAATTGGGTCTTGAAAAATGTAAATGTAGCTTTTAAAGAACAAACTTTTTTTCCCACACTATCACATTGGTTTACTTAAGACTTAATTAAATTGTGAAAGCACAGTGACAGGTTCAACTGGCATAAACAGGTTTGAGAACAAACAAGTGACATTGTCAGATGTACAGTTTTCACTGGTAGCAGCAGGAGTGGGCAGACTCATTGGAGAATGGCTTTCTAACCCTTCAGCATTCAGCATGCACATTGAGCATGATGTGGAGATTTGCAGCTTATGATTTAAAAGGAAATAGAATGAGTTAATTGGTGAGAGGTTAAGTGTGGGTAGACTTAGAAAACACACACTGTACCTCTACATTTTCATTATTTGACTTTGCATCTACTTCACCCATAGAGACTTAAAAAGTCTTTGGGGGACAGAGATAGTGCCTGGCTGTTAAGGGGAACCATTGGGAAAATCACCAGGAGTTGTTACATCACCATGTAAATCCTTATCTTGATAATTTTAAAACTGGTAACAGTTGTCTTTAAACCATTTACATTAGAGTTTATGAGTCCTTCCAGAAATGGACATAAAACATGCAAACTTCCTTGTGAAAAACTTATTAGTTTCCATAACAAATGACCAAACTGGATGGCTTAAAACAACAAAATGTGTTCTCTTGTAATTATGGAGGCAGAAATCTTTTTAAAAAATATTTATTTATGTATTTTAATTGGAGGATAATTGCTTTACAGTATTTTGATGGTTTTTGCCATACATCAGTATGAATCCATCATAGGACCTCTCCATGCTGAAGCCCCCTCCCACCTCCCTCTCCACCCTGTTCCTTCCTCCAGGTTATCACAGAGCATGGCTTTCTGTGCCCTGCTTCCTACACCAAACTCGCTCAGAGAAATCCCACCTTCGACTGAAAGCTATAAACAATGAATAATATATAAATATTCTCTACATTCTCTCTGAAAGGAACTTAAGGAACAGTACCAATCCTCTGGTTACTTTCTGTTTTCAGCAACCTGAAACTTTAATCTCATCGCCTAGCCACAGAAGAGAATAATCCCTAGTTTCAGTAGATTCTAAGACTCTGCCATATAATAAGTATGATATTATAATAATTTTTTTAATTTTAATGATTCAATTAATTTATTCTTTTGGGATGACTCTGATGTTCTGGCTTCTCTTGAAAACCTGTGGTAGAAATAGTCTTTTTTACCTGAATTGTGTATTATTGATACTTACTAATATGTGCAGTATGTTATATTTTTTCCATGATGCCTCTTTAGTTTTTTGTTGGAACTGAGCCATCCAGAACTGATTCCATTTTTTTTTTTTTAGGTCTCAGTTTCCTGGAAAACTTTTATCTTTCCCCAGGTTAGTTTTCTAGCTTTCCCAGTTGAAATCAACTTGAAGTATTAAACTTCCTCTCCCACTTGGAAAACAAAACCAAAGGCAATTTCATAGCCATTTGAAAATTATCTACACAATTTTTCTCTCCTTGTTTTCTCATAAAATATTTGCTCTAAAAGAGGTGGGAGGAAATTATAAACTTAACTAAAACTACCTGGCAAGTCCACATAGCAGTATTTTCCATTCTGGATGAAAAATGATGTTTATGTGACATGGATGCACATGGATGGCTGCCTCTTAATTCTTTTAAGCCGGAAGCTCTCAAAACTCTGGGGTTGGGAGGGTGGGGGGAAGGATTTGACAGCCTTGCTTTATTTTGTTCATTAACTTAGAGGGAGGTACTAGATGATGAATTTCCAAAAGCTGGAAACATGGCCTTTTAAAAATCTCCTCCCAAGGGCCAATTATAGGCACTTGCCTCTTGAATTCAAATGAGATGGTGCACAAATGTTGTTTATTACAATGCCTAAGTACATATTGAATACCTAATGTTAATTTGGATCCTAATTCAAATTTCATGCTTCCTACTTGGATGTATGACCTTTGGCAAATTTCTTAATTTCTCCAAACTTTAGTTTCCTTATTTTCAAAATATAGGTAAAAATAATGTCTAGACTGTAGGACTGCTCTGAAGGATAAAATAGATAATCTATGTGAAAGTTGTTGCTTAGTCACTAAGTCATGTCTGGCTCTTTGCAACCCCATGGACTGTAGCCTGCCAGGCTCCTCTATCCATGGAATTTCCCAGGCAAGAAGACTGGAGCAGGTTGCTGTTTCCTCCTCCAGAGGATCTTCCCAACCCAGGAATCAAACCCATGTCTCCTGCATTGGCCAGTGGATTCTTTACCACTGAGCCACCAGGAATGACCCCACTATGTGGAAATACTTACAGGTAATTAATAAATATTGGCTATAGTTAATATTTGAAGGCAAAAGGAGAAGAGGGCAGAAGAGGATGAGATGGTAAGATGGCATCATCAACTCAATGGATGTGAATTTGAGCAAACTCTGGGAGATAGAGAAGGACAGGGAAGCCTGGTGTGCTGTAGTCCATGGGGTTTTAAAGAGTCAGACATGACTTAACGACTAAACAACAGTAGTTAATATAGGACATGGTGGTTTATTATAGTATTTCCATTGCATTGTTTTCTGTAAAGCTAGTTATTTAGTTGAAAGTGTTTTTCCTAAATGATTTTTTACATGTAATACTTGTCTATTATCAAATACTGTAGATATTATAAGGTTTTTATTTTTAAAATCAGAGTCACTTAATTCATATTTATATTTCCCACAATGTTTTGTATATATATATATATATATGTACCCCATATGTGGCTTGAATGAAAGAATAACTGATATTGTCTAATCTCTAAACTCTTGTTTTCATTGATTTATGCAATTTTAAGGAATTATCAGTAGATGGCAGTAGTTTATTTTCATTTTTATTTTTTGTCCATTTTAGGAGATCTGGAAAAAAAACAATTACTTTCTCAATTTTAAACTAGATATTCTTTCATGAATAGCTTGTTTAAAGAAACATCACCCAATAGTTCTTCAGTGTATGCTGCTTCAGGAGTAGAGATCCAAAAGTACCGATTACTTTATTTTTACTGTAAAAATCTAATTTTCTATTTTTTTTTTTTTTTGGTTTCTTCATCAAATACTTTGTAGAGAATATGAAAATGAATAAGACACTGTATTTACTTTCCTGGAGCTTATAGTATAATAAGGAAATACAGTATAAAATACTGTAAATTCAGTAATAGGAATAGAAATAGTTGAGTGGCAGAAATTTGCTAAATACATTCATTATTTCACTTCATCCTCACAGTAATCTAATGAGGCTGCTACTATTATCGATAAGGAACCTGAGTCTCAGGTTGGAAAGAATTTACCTAGTAAACTAGCAGTTGCTCAACCTTGGTTCAAGATTAGCCCTTACTCCAAGACCTAGTAGTATCTACCTCATAGGGCTAAATAAGTTAATATTTATAAATCGAATATTTATAGAGTTCCCACACATAGCACAGAATCAGCACTATATAATGTTCATTTTTAAAAAATCTAAAACATTTAGAACAGTGGGGCAAAAAACTAAAGCACTATTTAGTTGTTTATCTTTATAATCAATTGAGAGAACTCACTGAAAGTGTAAATGTAGACGGTATGCATTTTCAACATAGGTAACACTAAGAATAACATCTGTAACCATGAAACCCATACAAAAAAGCTAAAGAGCTTGGATTCATTGGCATTGATCTGGGGGCAGAAAAGACAGAGTAATGGCATGAGTGAATGGACTCAGTATCAGGGAAGACTTCGTGGAGGAGGCAGATCAGAAGTGAGGTTTGAAGAAAGGAAGTAATGTGAATAAACAGGAAAGAATCATATATTCTCAGAGGTGATTATGACACTGTTGAGTATTTCTCTCAGGACTTCTTTAGCTTGATAAGATATTTCTGGATAGATTTGAGTTTCCTGACTTAGGAAGTGATTTAACTTTGTTGTTTTTATCAGATTGCAATCTTTTAAAATTTTGTTTTTTAAAAACACTTATAACTAGTATACAAGTACTCTGTATCAATATTTAACCAATCTTTAGAAAGATATTTAGTGATTTTGCACACTTCCTTGTGGAAGCTTCCTTATATACATGCCTTACTGTTATGATAATATTTTACTTCTTTTGGCTGGCAAAGTCTATCATGACTTTAGTATGATTTGGAAAGATTCACAAGTTCTATAAAAAATCAACTAAGATTTTTTTTAAAAGATGTCACCTAAAAAGAAAAATCCATATGTTCAAATGTTAAGCAGAAACATTACATTCCTGTTATTAATCATGCATAATTGTGTGATTTCTTCTGTACAGGAATGGACAGGCAAAATCAGATATGCTTTTTCCAAAAACTGGTAATGTCTTTAATTCTGCCAACTCAGCATTCATTCATTGCATTCATTCCCTGGTAGAGGAAAGAACTCTTTCTTTTCACCTTTCAAGATAGAAAAATATCTCCCCCTTCATCTCATCAGTTTCTCCCAAGTATAGCGGAGGTTGGTGATTTTAAACCTGTGTGAGGCTTACCCTGGCTGGCACTGGACAGGAATGCCATTGCTAATCCATCTTGTTACTGTTTTTCACATATTCTGGTTGTAGTTTTAGAATACACTTCACAATAGTACTGGAGATAATTATTTACTTAAGATATATGTCGGATACTGTGCTGAGTGTGTTACATACATTCATTATAGTGGGGTGCCATTGCCTTCTCCGATTGTGTGATCAGTCATGTCCAATTTATTGTGGCCCCATGGACAGTAGTCCACCAGGCTCCTCTGACCAGGAAATTTTCCAAACAAGAATACTAGAGTAGGTTGCCAGTTACTACTCCAAGGGATCTTCCCGACCCACTTCTGGGAACCCACATTCCCAGGTCTCTGGGAACCTCCGTCTCTTGTGGTTCCTGCATTGGCAGGTGAATTCTTTAGCACTAGCGCCACCTGGGGAAGCCCACATTCATTGTTACACTAGCCCTGCGAAGTTTTACAGACGAGGATATTGATGATCAAATAAATTAAGAAACTTCTCAGGGTCATAACAGCTAAAAAACAGGACAAGCAAGTTCCATAGAAAGTTCTACTTTCTTCCCCCATCTCTCACTCAATCATTGTATTTTAATTCTTGGAACTGATGATGAATGTCATTGCCATCCCTGTGACACATTTGACAGTTAATTTACTTTCAGGATCACTAATACATAACAACAACAAAAAATAAAAGTGAAAGATTATCAGCACTGATTATTTTGTATGAGAAAAGGTGAACTGAAAAGGTGGAAAGAGACACAAGAATGTCAGAAAACGAAAGGAAGAGTCAAGGAGTTCCCAAAGAAGGTAATGAAGCACTTTGCATAAATATAGAGCTGAAAGATGAGCAGTAACAGAAAAAGTAGTGTGATAGGAAAATTGGGTTAAAATTACTAGCAAATTAGAGGAAAGCTGCCAGGAGGAAGCTTCTAGAGTGTTTAGAAAAGACATAACAACCTGAAAATGCAGGCCTATAATGAAAATTCATCAACTGTAATTGAGAAATAGTTGTTATGGTAGCACTATAATTATAGTATATGTGCAGACGGTCTGGATAGAAAATTTTAGGACAATCAAAATATTTATAATGTTCCATAAAGGAACAGGTGTAGTATTGCAGTAGGTGACTTTGAATTGTCTATTATCATGGCCTTTGATTTTAGTTTTGTATATAGTCAGAAAGGGAAGAATATCAACCCTAAATTTAGTTTATTAATGAGAAAACATCACAATTTTCATGATTTGGGGTGATGAAACATAAGTTTCTTACAATGTTTGTGTTTAGATTTTTATTATGTACTTTATTCTTTTTGTCTAGCTCTGGCTAAACAAGACACATCGTCATTAACCGATGCTGTAGAACAAGTTGCAAAGCAACAACAATCACAAACATCAGAAATAGAAAGAAACAGAAAAGTTCTGTTCCATTTGCAGGTAACCTGTTTCACAAAGTCTTGTAAATGAGTTTTTATGTTCTTCAAAACTATATTAAATTAGTAAGAGGGAAGTTATTAAGCAAACTTAATAACTTCTGAGGAAGCAATATAACATTTCTAATGTTCATATTTATACCTTCTAAATTATTCTTGTGTCCTTAAGTAAGGGCTTCACTGGTGTCTTAGATGGTAAATAATCCACCTGCAATGCAGGAGACCTGGGTTCGATCCCTGGGTTGGGAAGATCCCCTGGAGGAGGGCATAGCAATCCACTCCAGTATTCTTCACTGGAGAATTCCCATGGACAGAGGAGCCTGGTGGGCCATATCCATGGGGTCACAAAGAGTCGGACATGACTGAGTGACTAAGCACACATAACATCCTTAAGTAAAATCTACATGAATATTCCAGTTTTGAGGAACATTTTACCTATTCATTGTGCAGAGATTCAACAGTGTCATCATACTATAGATAAGCATATAGAACACAGTGGTCACATAGAATTATTTTAACTTTATTTGATAGTTTTTCCTAAAATGCTGAATTGAAGGAAGGTTAAGTTTTTAAGCCAGTATTTTTAAAGATGTGGCTTAGAAATTACTAGTTGCCAATGAAAATTTCAGATAGATAAGGAACATTTCTGTGTTCCTTAAATTTTTCCTGGAGAAGGAAATGGCAGCCCACTTCCGTATTCTTGCCTGGAGAATCCCATGGACAGAGGAACCTGGCAGGCTATAGTCCATGGGGTAACAAAGAGTCGGACACGACTGAGCAACTAACACCTAAATTTCAAAATATGTTCATAATTCCATCGCAGGAATCTGAAAGCCATACATGTTTTTGTATTCAGCATAGACATAATTATTCTGTTAATAAAGCGGAAGAAGGAAAAATGAAAACAGTGTTTTTACTTTTTAAAGATTTTTTAAATTAAATGTATCATTGATATGAAAAGAATATACTCTAGATCTGAATTGCCAGGAGATGATTTGCTACTTCTAGCTCCTTGATTTAATCTTTCCATGCTTCTGTTTTCTCATTTGTAAAATGGAGATAATAATAGGACCTATCTGTAAGGTTTTCATGATAATTAAATGAGAGAATACTTGTAAACATTACTTAAGGTATCCTTGCTGGGACCCTGGTGGGCAGTGTAGGACCAGATTTTGAATATGGTTTTAGGCATTAATGCATCAACAGATATGATAATAATTACACTATGTGGTAGTATAGATTTCTTGTAAATATTTGCATTGCATGAAATTAAAAAACACTTGCTCCTTGGAAGAAAAGTGATGACCAATCTCAACAGCATATTAAAAAGCAGAGACATTGCTTTGCTGACAAAGGTCTGTCTAGTGAAAACTATGGTTTTTCCAGTAGTCATGTATGGATGTGAGAGTTGGACTATAAAGAAAGCTGAGGGTGGAAGAATTGATGCTTTTGAACTGTGGTGTTGGAGGAGACTGTTAAGAGTCCCTTGGACTGCAAGGAAATCCAACCAGTCCATCCTAAAGGAGATCAGTCCTAAAGGTGTTCATTGGAAGGACTGATGTTGAAGCTGAAACTCCAATTTGGCCACCTGATGTGAGGAACTGATGCACTGGAAAGGACCCTGATACTGTGAAAGACTGAAGGCAGGAGGAGAAGGGGATGACAGAGGATGAGATGGTTGGATGGCATCACTGACTCAATGGACATGAGTTTGAGCAAGCTCCAGGAGTTGGAGATGGACAGGGAGGCCTGGTGTGCTGCAGTCCATGGGGTGGCACAGAGTCAGACACGACTGAGCCACTGAACTGAACTAAGTCACTTTAGGAAAGAACACAAGTTGACAGTAGGATATAATATAAAAATAATAATGTCTTAGATTTCTATAAAGAATCATTCCATAAAACTTGTCAATCTTCAAGGAGTTTTAGAGATGTTATTTCATTTATATTGAGAACCTAATTTCTGTTAAACATTTTGCTGGACATTGTCCTCACTCTTAAGCTACTCACCATCTGTTGAAAATGAAAGTGAAAGTGTTAGTCAGTCATATCAGACTCTTTGTGACCCCATGAACTTTAGCCCACCAGGCTCCCCTGTCCATGGAATTCTCCAGGCAAGAATACTGGAGTCGGTTGCCATTCCCTTCTCCAGGGGATCTTCCTGACCCAGAGATGGAACCTGGGTCTCCTGCATTGCAAGTGTTTTCTTTTGCCATCTGAGCCACCAGAGAAGTCCTCACCATCTGTTGAAGAGGGAGACAAATAACTAAACAAATAATTACATGCAGGGAAGTATGTCAACAATAGAGACATAAACACAGATTTAACATTGAAAAAGGAATGATCAGTTGAGTTTTAAAGAATAGCTGGAGTTCACTAGAATGATTGGGTGTATGGGATTGGTTTGAGGATTAAAGGGAAACGAGGATGTGATATTCTAGGCAAAAAAAAAAAAAAAAAAACCAGAAAATTCAGAGGCCTGAAATAGCATTGGTACATTCATAGAGCTATAAGTAGTTTGGTAGTGGAATAACATAGAGTGTATTTTGAGAAGCAATAGGAGATGTATAGCATGAAAAGAAGCTTAAATTTTATTTTAGAGTTGATGAGAGGGTTTTGATAGACTTCAAAAGAGTAAATGATTAAACTTATGTTTTAGAAAGAGAATTCTGGATGCATGAAAGATACTTGTTATAATCCAACATCAATTTAAGATAAAAACTACCAGCAAATTAGGAATAGAAGAAAGTTCTAGCGAACTAAAAGGGGCATCTACATAAATCCTACAGGCAACATACGTAAGAGTGGAAGACTGAATATTTTTCTCCTAAGAACAGAGATAAGGCAAGCATATGTCTTCTTATCACATCTGCTCATTCTGTGGTACCGATAATTCAAGCCACACCTTCACAGAAAAAGAAATAAAAGGTATCCCGATTGGAAAGGAGGGAGTAAAACTGTTTTTATTCACATACAGCATGATTTTTTTGAGTAAATCCTAAGGAATCTATTATTTTAAAATCTATTAGGACTAATAAGAATCCACCTGCAATGTGGGAGACCTGGGTTCAATCCCTGGGTTGGGAAGATCCCCTGGAGAAGGGAAAGGCTACCCACTCCAGTATTCTGGCCTGGAGAATTCCATGGATTTTATAGTCCATGGGGTCTCAAAGAGTCGGACATGACTGAGTGACTTTCACTTTCACTTTTTCAGGACTAATAAGGGAGTTTAGAAAGGTTGCAAGATAAGATTAATTATAAAAACCAGTTGTATTTCTACATTTTAAAAGAAACAATCAGAAATTGAAATTTAAAATGCATTGTTATTTACAGTGGCATCAAAATTATGAAATAGGGGTAAATTTAACAAAAGTATTGTATTATAGACTGAATGTTTGTATCACCCCCAAAATGCATATGCTGAAGCCATAAAAACCCATGTGATTGTGGTTGGAGATGAGGTTTTTGTCAGGTAATTAGGCTTAGATGATGTCATGAGGGTGGGATCCTGGTGGTAGGGTTAGTGCCCTTAGAAGAAAAGATACCAGAGAGCTTGCTCTTTGTTATGTAACGACACAGTGAGAAGTTGGCCCTCTGCAAGCCAGGAAGAATTCTGACCAGAACCTGACTATGCTAACACTCTGACCAACCTACAGAACTGTGAGAGATAAATTTGTGTTGTTTTAGCCACTAAGTCTATGATATTTTGTTATGGCTGTGCTATAGCAAACTAAGACAAGATGTAAGACCTGTGTACTAAAAACTGCAACACACTGTTGAGAGAAATTAAAGACCAAAATAGAGAGATATACCATTTTCATGAATCATAAGATTCAGTATTGTTAACACATCAGGTCTTTCTCTTCTATCTATTGTTTAAAAGCAGTTCTACCCAAAATTCCATCAGGCTTTTTTAGAGAACTTGACAGACTGATTCTAAAAGACCTATGGAAATGCAAAGAACCTATATAACCGGAACAACTTTGAAGAACAGTGTTGGAAGTTCTAGTTGAGGGAGAGGAAGAAGCATGGAAACAGGGAGATCGGTTAAGAGCTGGGCCATGCTACAAAGACTGGTCAGAAGTGAGTTGGGATTTTATTTTAGAGGCCCAGGCATCAAGGTTTGCTGTTAAATAGGTTGTGATGATAAGATAAAGGGAAGAATCAAGAATGGCTTCTAGGTCTTTTAGTATCCAAGGTGGAAAGTTTATTGAAATCAGAAAGTCTGAAAGAGGAACATATTGGGCTTGCAAATTAAAAGCTCTTTTAGGAGCACCGAAGTTTGATGCTTTTGAACTGTGGTGTTGGAGAAGACTCTTGAGAGTCCCTTGGACTGCAAGGAGATCCAACCAGTCCATTCTAAAGGAGATTAGTCCAGGGTGTTCCTTGGAAGGAATGATGCTAAAGCTGAAACTCCAGTACTTTGGCCACCTCATGCGAAGAGTTGGCTCATTGGAATCCAAGACTCTGATGCTGGGAGGGGTTGGGGGCAGGAGGAGAAGGGGACTACAGAGGATGAGATGGCTGGATGGCATCACGGACTCGATGGACGTGAGTCTGAGTGAACTCCGGGAGTTGGTGATGGACAGGGACGCCTGGCGTGCTGCGATTCATGGGGTCGCAAAGAGTCGGACACGACTGAGCAACTGAAATGAACTGAACTGAACTGAACTTCTGAACATGTATATTGAGATGTCTGTTAGATATCCAAATAGAATGTCAGATGGGCATTTTAAAAATCAAAACTGGAGATAAAGATTGAAGTTCATCAGCATGTTGTATCTTTCAGTGTACTTCCCTCTCCTGTCTCTGTTAAGAAAATGATAGGCTGGGTCTGCCTTCTTAGTGAAGTGCTTCCCTCCCGTAGTTATACATTTATTTAAAGAGGATGACCATACTGGATAGAAGAAAAAGAATAAAGGCCTATAGTTATACTGGTGGGAAAATCTACAGAATTTGATGAATAGTTAAATATAAAGAGGGCTTCCATGATCGCTCAGACAGTGAAGAATGTGCCTGCAATGCGGGAGACTCAGGTTTGATCCCTGGGTCAGGAAGATCCCCTGGAGAAGGGAACAGCTACCCACTCCAGTATTCTGGCCTGGAGAATTCCATGGACAGAGGAGCTTAGCGGGCTATGGGGTTGCAAAGAGTCGAACACGACTGAGCAACTAATGCTAAATATAAACAGAAGTGAGAAATTAAATATGGCTCCCAAAAGAATACCATTAACTAAGTTTGGGAATATAGAGGTGTGGTAATTTGCATTTTTGGTCCCAAATATTCATCCTTGTGTATATCCACACCCTTTACTATTTATCATTATAATGACCTCCCATAGTGGGTGGACACACTTTCTACCCCTCCACTGAGAAGTTTGATCATGTGACCAGATGAATGTTAGTAGATGTTATTCTAACAGAAGTTTGAAAAATTTTTTACATAATTGGGCTTCCATTATTTACATCTACTATAATCATGAGAAGGACATACCTGATCTGGCCCACTGGAGGAAAAGATATACGTGAAGCAAAGCCAAGACACCCAGGTCAGCCCAGTTGAAGCCAACCTAAACCATTTTATAGACTGCCGATCTCCAGACATTTGAACAAAACCACCTGAAGTTAACAGAACAAACTAGTTGGTAGCAATAAACACTAGTGTGTTACAGAGTTTTTGTGGTTCTGACAATTGGCAACTGATACAAGGGAGAACAGGATGGGCCACGGGAGGGGAGGTGTCGTCTGATTTTTGGACAGTGAATTTGAGATGCCCAGTGGTAGCTGGGCCTAGGACTTAATAGCCACTTACATTCTGTGAATCATCAGTATACATGTATCTCAAGATCTAAGTATGTGTAAGATTATCCAAGGAGTATAGATAGAATGAGAGAAGAAAATTATGATGACTGCACCCTGAGGAAAATCTATATTTTAAGGAACCAATGAGACAGAGAAGGAATGCTCAGAGGTATCTGAGAAACAGAGATGTGTGTTGGGTAGGTTCTAAAAAGCAGGTGCTGGTTAGAAATGTCAAATGCCCCAGAGAGGTAAGAGTTATGTGTGCTCTGTCATGTCCGACTCTTTGCAACCCTGTGGACTGTAGCCCACCAGGCTCCTCTATCCATGGGATTGTCCAGACAAGATCGTGGAAGTGGGTTGCCATTTCCCTCTCCAGGAGATCTCCTGACCCAGGAATCGAACCCACGTTTCCTGAACCTCCTACGTTGGCAGGCAGATTCTTTACCACTGTACCACATGGGAGGCAAAGATAAATATACCTTCATACTTATCTTACAAGTGAAGCAAGTGAGGCTTGAATAGGATAATTAAGTTTGCTAGTTGATCATGGGCTTCCCTGGTGGCTCAGATGGTTAAGAACCTGCCTGCAGTGCAGGAGACCTGGGTTTGATCCCTAGGTTGGGAAGATCCCTGGGAGGAGGGCATGGCAACACACTCCAGTACTCTTGCCTGGAGAATCTCCATGGACAGAGAGAGGAGCCTGGTGGGCTACAATCCATGGGGTCACAAAGAATCTGACATGACTGAGCAACTGAGCACAGCAAGTATAATCACCCCAACTAGTAAACAGCAGTAAGGGCACTAGAACTTAGATCTTTTGTTCTTTTAACTCAGAGTTTTATCATTTTTATCATAAATTTTTCTTTAGTTTGTACTTCTGATGCCCATAAATATATTGTTAAAATTATTGTAAAGTATTTTTTATATATAAAATGTCAAGACAAATGATAAAATTTTAATACTGAGAATTAGATGAACATTAAAAAATAAGAAATATGTAACCCTGGGCTCTCTCTGATTATATGATAATTTCATTACTTTATTACATGTCTCCTACTATGCATCAATTTTTCTATATTTGATAAAAAATATTTTTTATGTTAAGTGATTTTTCTACACACACTGTGGGTCAAAACAATGGCTTTTCTTTCATGTTGAATATCATGAATTAATAACAATAATGTTGAAATATCTTACAGAATGAACTTCATGAGCTTGAAATACAAATAGCATCTGTCTCTGCAGAAACTAAAGAAACAGAAAGGCAAATTTATCAGCAAGATGCTGCCATACAGAATACCAGACTTCAGTGTGGAGACCTGGAAAATCAAATCAAATCCTTACACGTGGAAAATGTGAAGCTTAAATCTGACATAGAAACAGCCCAAGAAAATTTTGAGGAACAAATGATAAAATATAATGAATACTATGCCAAGATAAAAGCACATAAAGATAGTTTGAGAGAGGTAGAGAACAAATGGTCATTCATGACTGAACTCAATGAGAAACGAGACCTTGTTAAAAAACTAAAGACAATGAAAGAGGAACTTAAGCTGGATCTCCAAAATCCAGAGGGAAACCTGATGAGACAAGCACAGGTTTGAAATGTCACTTATTAAAACATTTCCTAGTATTCCTTTTTTTGTGAGTACACTTACTCAGTGATAAATTATCATTAACTTGGTAAAATACCCATGAGTGCTCTAACTGGATTCACAGCTTTTAAAACCTTGTTTAGTGCATGAGTTATGTAACAACTATGTCAAAAGTACAAATGCATAAAGGAAACATCCCCAAATCCCTTGTGGACTAATAAAAATATGTGGTCCAACAAAATCAGATGAACAATTAATCCATTTGTTACAGAAAGTGTGACTCACAAAAATGTTAACTAGCTTCTAGTCTAATGGATCCAGACCAATTAAAATCTATTTAGTGTGCTTAATGCTGTTACACAAACAATGTGAATTAATAATTGCACCCTAAGCATCTTAATATTCTTTGAAGACTTTGGGAGATAAAAACTTAAAATATCTATTATTTCTTCCTAAGAATTAAAAAAATATCCATACAGCATTGCCAAACAGTTGCCGCTATGACTTCCGCTTTCCTTTGTGTCTTATTTTCATTTGGTTTTTACTTTTGTATCTTCAAATCTAAGGTTTGCTTGTTTGAATAATGCTTTCTCGTTCCTTATACCTATAGAAGTAACATTCTAATCGTATTAATCAAAATTAAATGTCATGGTTAATCTTAAATTATAGAAACACTGAAATCTTGGATTTATATTGGCGATTCATTGTTTGACATGTATATTTTAAATTTTATAAACATACAGGAAGATATTACAAAACTGAAGGATGAAATTACAAGTGTAGAAGAATCCATCAGTGAACAAACTTGTTTTCTTGAGGAAGAAATAAAGACACATGAAAAGTTAAGAAAAGAAATAGAGGTAAGTCTTAAATATCTGGATTTCAATGTTTTATGGGATCATTTTTAAACTTTTATTAATACTGTAGTCATAATTTGTGTAGTTTACTGTCAGTTCCCAAAACAGAGAACCAAAAAGAACTACGAAAAACAGTTGATACATCCAAACTATTAATAGATAAGTATAGATAACTCCCAAATATTCAGATATTTGAATGTATTCAAGAAAATTAAGTACTTGGTCTTACTTCAGTCTGGCCTAGAGTTCTTCCAGGTCTCATTCCATCAGGTGGTGGTGGTGGTTTAGTCACTAAGTCATGTTCAACTCTTGCAACCCCAAGGACTGTAGCTCACCAGGCTCCTCTGGCCTTTGGATTACCCAGGCAAGAATACTGGAGTGGGTTGCCATTTCCTTCTCCACATTCCATCAGCTTTGTAACCAATTAATATGGATAGACAGCAGAGGCTATCCAGTCAAAAAGGACCATTCATAGACAGAAATTAAAGACTCTTCAAAGTAAAGACAATGGAAGTGTTGATATTCTAAACCTCTGACTTCCTATCTGTAATTTTCAATAATCCAATTAGAAAGCAAACTGAATGATAAACTAAAAGTGAGACTGAATTTGAGATGCCACGGTAGGCCTTACAGTCATTGTTTAGATGAGTGGGGAACAAAAAGGGAAAAGTGTATGTTGTTAAGGCAAACAATTTTCACCCTTTAAAATTACTTTGGAAAATAAAAAGATGCATATTTTCAACTTGCTTGTGACTAATTTGACACAATGAAAAAGCAACAGGAATTTGAAGACAAAAGCCCTCACCTTTACAAAACATTCTCTTTAAGAAACACCATGATTTTATCTTCTATTTTACTAGCAATGTAAATAAATGGATATTTTTACCCTTCTAAATATCAAGATTTATTATAAATCTATATATGTGGCATAGAAATAGAAAAAATGGTTAATGAAGCAGAAAAAAGGAATCTAGAAATAATCCATCATAAATGGAACAAACAAAATGTTAGTCACGTGAAAAAATTACAACAGTTTTGCAGTAAAATTAGATTCCTACCTCTGAACATGTACATACATAGACTTCCACAAGGATTAAAGATAATATGAGACAAAATTACTTTGCATTTGCATTACAGAAGTATTTATTTTAAAAGACACAGACATATATCCAAACTGCATGATTAAATACTACTTTTGGCTATATCATAAATTTCTAGATTATTGAGATGCAGCATAACAATAAAGAAGACTAGACTCGTTTTGAGAGGGTGTATTTGTAACATACATAAGTGACTAAGCGATAAGAAAATTTTGAACAAGCCATAGAACCTTGGGAATATGGTTTGAAAAGTCTTACTTTTTAAAACATAAATATATATATAAAAAAAGATAAAACCCAATGGAAATTATGACCAACCTCATTAACAGTAGATCAGATCAGATCAGATCAGATCAGTCTCTCAGTCCTGTCCGACTCTTTGAGACCCCATGAATCGCAGCACGCCAGGCCTCCCTGTCTGTCACCAACTCCCGGAGTTCACTGAGACTCACATCCATCGAGTCAGTGATGCCATCCAGCCATCTCATCCTCTGTCGTCCCCTTCTCCTCTTGCCCCCAATCCCTCCCAGCATCAGAGTCTTTTCCAATGAGTCAACTCTTCGCATGAGGTGGCCAAAGTACTGGAGTTTCAGCTTTAGCATCATTCCTTCCAAAGAAATCCCAGGACTGATCTCCTTCAGAATGGACTGGTTGGATAGCCTTGCAGTCCAAGGGACTCTCAAGAGTCTTCCCCAACACCACAGTTCAAAAGCATCAATTCTTCAGCACTCAGCCTTCTTCACAGTCCAGCTCTCACATCCATACACGACCACAGGAAAAACCATAGCCTTGACTAAACGAACCTTTGTTGGCAAAGTAATGTCTCTGCTTTTGAATATGCTATCTAGGTTGGTCATAACTTTCCTTCCAAGGAGTAAGCGTCTTTTAATTTCATGGCTGCAGCCACCATCTTCAGTGATTTTGGAGCCCCCAAAATAAAGTCTGACACTGTTTCCACTGTTTCCCCATCTATTTCCCATGAAGTGATGGGACCGGATGCCATGATCTTCGTTTTCTGAATGTTGAGCTTTAAGCCAACTTCTTCACTCTCCACTTTCACTTTCATCAAGAGGCTTTTGAGTTCCTCTTCACTTTCTGCCATAAGGGTGGTATCATCTGCGTATGTGAGGTTATTGATATTTCTCCCAGCAATCTTGATTCCAGCTTGTGTTTCTTCCAGTCCAGCGTTTCTCATGATGTACTCTGCATGTAAGTTAAATAAGGGATTGATAAATCAAGCCCCAAAATAAGGCCCCAAATTTGGCCTGTCAATTATCAATATTAACAGTTTGTAAGATGTGGACCACCTGAATTCTAAAATACTATTGGTATGAGTATAAACTGGTAAAAGCATTTTGGAAAGAAATTTGAGATTCTTAATAATTTTTATTAAAGTATAGCTGTCATAAGAGTAGGTACATTATTTGTAAGGCTTTAGCTTGTTTCGGAGAAGGCACTGGTGACCCACTCTAGTACTCTTGCCTGGAAACTCCCATGGATGGAGGAGCCTGGTGGGCTGCAGTCCATGGGATTCTAAGAGTCGGACATGCCTGAGTGACTTCACTTTCACTTTCGTGCATTGGAGAAGGAAATGGCAACCCACTCCAGTGTTCTTGCCTGGAGAATCTCAGGGGCGGAGGAGCCTGGTGGGCTGCTGTCTATGGGGTCGCACGGAGTCGGACAGGACTGATGTGACTTAGCAGCAGCAGCAGCTTGTTTAATTTTGACAATTTATACCTGTGTTACAATGACTGAACAAGATATAAAACTTCTGCATCATGCCTAGAAAGGTCTCTTGTCCCTTTTTCTCAGGCTACCATGATTCTGATTTTTAAAACAGCTTTACTGAGATATAAATCACATAACATATAATTCACTCATTTAAAATGCATAATTAAATAGTTTTTTAATATGAATACAGGTATTGGACCCACATCTCATGTATCTCCTGCACTGCAGGCAGACTCTTTACCACCGATCCACCAAGGAAGCCCTTGTAACCATTACCATAGTCAATTTTTAAAATTTTCATCACTTCAAAAGAAACCTGATACCCTTTAGCTATGCCCTTTCCATCTGTCTATTGTATTTATCTGTATTTTTGCTCCACCATATTCTTTCTTCCTCCCTGATGTTCTAAGATTTCCTCCTTTATTGTTTTATTTCTCTTTCAAGCTTCTAAATTCATTCTTTTAGGAGAGGTCAGCTGGTGCCAGTCTTGGGATTTTTTTTCTTTTTTTTCATCTGAAAATGTCTTCGTTCCCCTTTCATCTTTGAAAGATGTTTTTGCTGGATATATATTTCTGGGTTAACTGTTCTTTTTAGTTGAAAAATGCTGTCCCACTTCTTTCTGGTCTCCGTAATTTCTAATGGGAAATTCACTGTCATTTGAATTGAATTGTTTTCCTCTCAGACATTTGTTTCTCGATGCTTTCAAGCTTTGCTGTCTTTGAGTGAAGTCGCTCAGTCGTGTCTGACTCTCAGTGACCCCATGGACTGTAGCCTACCAGGCTTCTCCATCCATGGGATTTTCCAGGCAAAAGTACTGGAGTGGGTTTTTTTCTGGAATTAATTTCTTTGGATTTATCTGATTTTGAAAATTCTTAACTTCTCAGTTCTGTAGGCTTATGTCTTTTGCTAAATTTTGGAAATTTTCAGTTCGAGTTTATTTGAAACTTTTGCAGGTCTGCCCTCTTTCTCCTATTCTTCCAGAACTCTCATGGCAGAAATTATACGTCTTTTTTTGATGGAGTCCCACGGGTCCCTGAGGCTCTCTTCATTTCTTTTTTTTAAGTCCTTTGTCTCTCTGTTTGGTCATATTGCATACACCTTAGTGTTCTATCTTACATTCACTGATTCTGTCCTTTATCCCCTCCATTCTGCTATTCAGCCATCCCACTAAGTTTTTTATTTCAGTTATTGTGTCGTTTCCATTTGGTTTTTTGAATATTTTATTCCTTTTCTGAGACTTTTAATATTTTTATTTGTTTCAGGCACATTCCTTAATTACTCATTGAAACATTTTTATGATGATGGCTTTAAAATGCCCGCCAGATAATTCTAACCTCTGCATTTTCTCGGTGTTGGCACATGTTGATTGTTATTTCTTATTTAGTTTGAGAGTTTCCTGGTTCTTGCTTTGGTGAGTGATTTTCTGTTGAACTCTGGACATGTTGGGTATTATGTTGTAAGAGTCTGTTTCATTGTTACTTCCACATAGTAGTGGAAGTTCAGAGACTCCGTGAACACTGGTGGAGGGAATAAGGACTTCCTGTTACTGCTGGTCAGAAATGGGAGTCCTGGCTGCCTGCTAGGCTTCTGCTGATAAGCCCCTGGCTGGGCGGGGCAGGAGCACCTCATTACTGCTCCCACAAAGATGCGGCCTTGCTACTGCTGAATGATGGTAAAAAACCTCGACTCTCCACTAGGCCTCCTCTGACACTCTCCCAGTGGGAAGGGGGAGAGTGCCTTGTTAGCCACTAGATGGAGCAGAAGTCTAGCCTCCCCAAAGGGGCTCCCCTCACACCAGAGGATGTGGTTGTTACTTTCCAGAGGGAGTGAAGAGTCCTGTCTCCCTACTCAGCCTTCTCTGACACCAGCCCAGCAAGAGGACTGGGGCCCTGTTATAGCCCAGCAATGGTGAAAGTTTAGGCTTTCACTCAGTGTTTGCTGGTGTGGGTGGTGGCGGAGCCATTGATGTTTTTTCCGTGGTGTTTGTCTTCAGTAGAGTAGCTGCTACCTCAAAATTTTCAGTCTTAGGCTGCCCTTTTCCTGGTCCTTTGATTAGAGAGCAGGCTTTTCCTGGATTTGTTTTGTTTTGTTGCTGTCTGCGTCTGTTGGCATTTTGAGCTTTCTTTCTTCCTTCCTCTTATCTGTGATATATGAGGCCAAATGAAAACCCAGGGAGCTATTACCAAGTCGTTCCTTGAATCCTAAGGCCTCCAGTCAGTTTGCCTTCTTCTCTCCACCTTTCAGAACTTCTTATGTTAATATTATATCCAATGTCCAGGGTTTTTAGTTGTACTTGGCATGAGGAGTAGTTATATGAAATACTTATACTTTATTTTGACAGAAGCAGAAGTGTACATGGGTATATTTAGTGGTAAAGGGTGATGTAAGTGACTACTAATGTTAGATTTAGATGGAATGTCACTGAGCTTGATATTCAGTTTTTAATGTTTTCATCATTATACTTATTATGCTGAAATTTAATAAACTCTTTTTAAGCTTTCATAATAGGGTTACTAATTTTAAGCTTTCATAATAGGGTTACTAAAGACTCTTTTAGACTTTTTAATCTTAGTTTTATTAACTCTAATGTATTAAAAATAGTCCTCAATTCTATTACTATATTATGGTTGAAAAATGAAATGAAAAAATGAAAATCTAAGAAATCAGAGATTATCTATAATAAACTATCACATTGAAGGACAAATGCCACAGCATTGCCTTGAAACACTGCATGTTTTTTTTTTTCCCCAACAATTTCTCTTATTGCTTGATGAGAATTTATCGTTGATCCAAGTAACCTCTTTCTCAAAACAAGCAGTTTTTTGAAAGGATAAATTTAAACAGATTTTTATTACTTTTTTCTTTTTCGATTCTTTTTTTTTTTTTCTTCCCCTTCTGGATGTATTTGGCTGTGGCCTTGGTGCAGTTCTTGGTCATCTTTTACCTAGGTCATAGCATTCTTTTGTTCTAATGTTTAACTCTTTCAAACATTTTGTGCTTTGCATGTTTAATCTTCATATTAATGCTACTGTTCACATTTTTGATTAAGAAAAAATGAAAATGGTTTTTGGATTTTATATTTTTTTAAATAAAGTAAATGTGTTTGGTTGTTTTAGGCCATGTCTGAGTGAAGGAAGTATTTCAAATACTTACCCCCAAATGCCTTTTTTCCCCTGTCTACTGTCTGTCTTTAAATACATTGTAGAAGAAAGGAACTAGAGATAAGAGAGAGAAAACAAAGATAAGTTATGAGTCACTGACGAAAAAATTAGGAAGCAAAATTCAAAGCATACAAACACAAAGCTTCTAATACAAAGCATTAGGCAACGATCAGTAATTTTTAGTTCAAGGTTTAAGAACATGTTATTTGCCAAATCTAAGCATTTTCAGGAAGGAGAAACTAGAGCATTTAAGACGTTCTTAGCAAATGATGAGTGCTGCAAGTAACATTTTGTGATAATAGGTATTATGCAAAGCACCTTAAGATTCATTGCTGGTTACTCTTGCCTAAATTTTGTTCAATTTGAGCTCCAAATTTAAAGTACAGGAAAAATTTAAGAGTGCTTTCGGAGCTACTAGGGAGCAGGAACAAAACACGTTTAACTTGTTACAGTACAGCATACAACTTACACAATTAACTAATCCATTCACTTACTGAGGTCAGCCACAGAAATGACTGCACTACTAGAAAGCCTGTCCTAGGTGAAAACCCCAAAGAAACAAAGGTAGAAAGGTAAACTAAAGGCAAGGTAAGAATGATTCGGATAGCTAGATGACATAGTAACAAAAATACGGGGAGAAATGTTCAGTATTATTAAATCAGTTGTTGTTTATTGATTGCCTGGTATTTTTCAAGTACTTTTTGTTTATTTATTTATTTTTTTAACTTTACAATATTGTATTGGTTTTGCCATACATCAGCATGCATCCGCCACAGGTGTACACGTGTTTCCCATCCTGAACCCCTCTCCCACCTCCCTCCCCATACCATCACTCTGGGTCATCCCAGTGCACCAGCCCCAAGCTTCCTGTATCCTGCATTGAACCTGGACTGGTGATTCGTTTCTTACATGATATTATACATGTTTCAATGCCATTCTCCCAAATCATCCCTCCCCTCCCTCTCCCACAGAGTCCAAAAGACTGTTCTATACATCTGTGTCTCTTTTGCTGTCTCGCATACAGGGTTATTGTTATCATCTTTCTAAATTCCATATATATGCATTAGTACACTGTATTGGTGTTTTTCTTTCTGGCTTACTTCACTCTGTATAATAGGCTCCAGTTTCATCCACCTCATTAGAACTGATTCAAATGTATTCTTTTTAATGGCTGAGTAATACTCCATGTGTATATGTACCACTGCTTTCTTATCCATTCATCTGCTGATGGACATCTAGGTTGCTTCCATGTCCTGGCTATTATAAACAGGGCTGCAATGAACATTGGGATACACGTGTCTCTTTCACTTCTGGTTTCCTCAGTGTGTATGCCCAGCAGTGGGATTGCTGGGTCATAAGGCAGTTCTATTTCCAGTTTTTTAAGGAATCTCCACACTGTTCTCCATAGTGGCTGTACTAGTTTGCATTCCCACCAACAGTGTAAGAGGGTTCCCTTTTCTCACACCCTCTCCAGCATTTACTGCTTATAGACTTTTGGATAGCAGCCATTCTGACTGGCGTGAAATGGTACCTCATTGTGGTTTTGATTTGCATTTCTCTGATAAAGAGTGATGTTGAGCATCTTTTCATGTGTTTGTTAGCCATCTGTATGTTTTCTTTGGAAAAATGTCTATTTAGTTTTTTGGCCTATTTTTTGATTGGGTCGTTTATTTTTCTGGAATTGAGCTGCAGGAGTTGCTTGTATATTTTTGAGATTAGTTGTTTGTCAGTTGCTTCATTGGCTATTATTTTCTCCCATTCTGAAGGCTGTCTTTTCACCTTGCTTATAGTTTCTTTTGTTGTGCAGAAGCTTTTAATTTTAATTAGGTCCCATTTTTTTATTTTTGCTTTTATTTCCAATATTCTGGGAGGTGGGTCATAGGGGATCCTGCTGTGATGTATGTGGGAGAGTGTTTTGCCTATGTTTTCCTCTAAGAGTTTTATAGTTTCTGGTCTTATGTTTAGATCTTTAATCCATTTTGAGTTTATTTTTGTGTATGGTGTTAGAAAGTGTTCTAGTTTCATTCTTTTACAAGTGGTTGACCAGTTTTCCCAGCACCACTTGTTAAAGAGATTGTCTTTTCTCCACTGTATATTCTTGCCTCCTTTGTCAAAGATAAGGTGTCCGTAGGTGCGTGGGTTTATCTGTGGGCTATTTTGTTCCATTGATCTATATTTCTGTCTTTGTGCCAGTACCATACTGTCTTGATGACTGTGGCTTTGTAGTAGAGCCTGAAGTCAGGCAGGTTGATTCCTCCTCTTCCATTCTTCTTTCTCAAGATTGCTTTGGCTATTCAAGGTTTTTTGTATTTCCATACAAATTGTGAAATTATTTGTTATAGCTCTGTGAAAAATACCGTTGGTAGCTTGATAGGGATTGCATTGAATCTACAGATTGCTTTGGGTAGTATACTCATTTTCACTATATTGATTCTTCCAATCCATGAACATGGTATATTTCTCCATCTATTAGTGTCCTCTTTGATTTCTTTCACCAGTGTTTTATAGTTTTCTATATATAGGTCTTTAGTTTCTTTAGGTAGATATATTCCTAAGTATTTTATTCTTTTCGTTGCAATGGTGAATGGAATTGTTTCCTTAATTTCTCTTTCTATTTTCTCATTATTAGTGTATAGGAATGCAAGGGATTTCTGTGTGTTGATTTTATATCCTGCCACTTTACTATATTCATTGATTAGCTCTAGTAATCTTCTGGTGGAGTCTTTAGGGTTTTCTATGTAGAGGATCATGTCATCTGCAAACAGTGAGAGTTTTACTTCTTCTTTTCCAATCTGGATTCCTTTTATTTCTTTTTCTGCTCTGATTGCTGTGGCCAAAACTTCCAAAACTATGCTGAATAGTAGTGGTGAGAGTGGGCACCCTTGTCTTATTCCTGACTTTAGGGGAAATGCTTTCAATTTTTCACCATTGAGGATAATGTTTGCTGTGGGTTTGTCATATATAGCTTTTATTATGTTGAGGTATGTTCCTTCTATTCCTGCTTTCTGGAGAGTTTTTATTATAAATGGATGTTGAATTTTATCAAAGGCTTTCTCTGCATCTATTGAGATAATCATATGGCTTTTATTTTTCAATTTGTTAATGTGGTGTATTACATTGATTGATTTGTGGATATTGAAGAATCCTTGCATCCCTGGGATAAAGCCCACTTGGTCATGGTGTATGATCTTTTTAATGTGTTGTTGGATTCTGATTTCTAGAATTTTATTAAGGATTTTTTCATCTATGTTCATCAGTGATATTGGCCTGTAGTTTTCTTTTTTTGTGGCATCTTTGTCAGGTTTTGGTATTGGGGTGATGGTGGCCTCGTAGAATAAGTTTGGATCAAGTACTTTTTAAAAGCTATCCCATTTAAATTCTCATAGTAACATATTTTACAGAATTTCAGAAAATTTAAATAACTTGTGTAATTTTATATAGCTAGTGATAAGAGACAGAATAGAATATAAGTCTACGTCTTTTGGACTCTACTCCCAATCTTTTTACCTTCTGAGCAACCAGGGAAGCCCTGAAAGTCTCTCAGTTGTGTCCAGCTCTTTGTGACCCCGTGGACTGTAGCCTGCCAGGCTTCTCTGTACATGGAATTTCCCAGGCAAGAATACTGGAGTGGGCTGCCAGTCCCTTCTCCAGGGAATCTTCCCAACCCAGGGATTGAACCCAGGTCTCCTGCATTGCAGGCTGATTCTTTACATCTGAGCCACCAGGAAAGCCCAATCTTTTCTAAAAATGGTTCTACTGTCTCCATGGTTTTACCTTTTCCAGACTGTCATATAGTTAGAATCATATACTTTGTGGCCTTTTCAGATTGGCTTCTTTCACTTAGTAATTGCATTTAAAGTTCCTTGTGTCATTTCATGGCTTGATAGCTCATTTTTTCTTTTATTTATTTATCTTTTTATTGCTAAATAATATTCCATTGTCTGGATATCAATTCAGTTCAGTTCAGTGGCTCAGTCGTGTCTGACTCTGCAACCCCATGGACTGTAGCACGCTTCCCTGACCATCACCAACTCCCGGAGTTTGCTCAAACTCATGTCCATTGAGTTGGTGATGCCATCCAACCATCTCATCCTCTGTCATCCCCTTCTCCTCCTGCCTTCAATCTTCCCAAGCATCAGGGTCTTTTCCAATGAATTCGTTCTTCGCATCAGGTGGCCAAAGTATTGGAGTTTCAGCTTCAGCATCAGTCCTTCCAATGAATAGTCAGTACTGATTTCCTTTAGGATTGACTGGTTTGATCTCCTTGCAGTCCAAGGGACTCTCAAGAGTCTTATCCAGCACCACAGTTTAAAAGCATCAATTCTTCAGCAGTCAGCTTTCTTTAGGGTCCAAATCTCACATCCATACATGACTACTGGAAAAACCATAGTTTTGACTAGATGGACATTTGTCAGCAAAGTAATGTCTCTGCTTTATAATATGCTGTCGAGATTGGTCATTGCTTTTCTTCCAAGGAGCAAGCATCTTTTGATTTCATGGCTGCAGTCACCATCTGCAGTGATTTTGGAGCCTCCCAAAATAAAGTCTGTTACTGTTTCTATTGTTTCCCTGTCTATTTGCCATGAAGTGATGGGACCGAATGCCAAGATCTTAGTTTTCTGAATGTTGAATTTTTAGCCAACTTTTTCACTCCTCTTTCACTTTCATCAAGAGGCTCTTTAGTTACTCTTTACTTTCACCAGTGTGGTGTCATCTGTGTATCTGAGGTTATTGATATTTCTCCTGGCAATCTTGATTCCAGCTTGTGCTTCATCCAGCCTGGCATTTCTCATGATGTATTCTGCATATAAGTTAAATAAGCAGGGTGACAATATACAGCCTTGACATACTCCTTTCCCAATTTGGAACCAGCCTGTCTGGATATACAACAGTTTATTTTTCACCTACTGAAGGGCATCTTGGTTGCTTCCAAGTTTGAGAAATTATGAATAAAGGTGCTATAAACATCTGTTTTTGTGTAAACATCAGTTTTCAACTCGCTTGAATTGAATTGGTTTAGTCGATCAGTTGTATCCAGCTCTTTGTGACCCTATGGACTGTACTGCTAGGCTCATCTGTCCATGGGATTTTCCAGGCAAGAATACTGGAGTGGGTTGCCATTTCCTTCTCCAGAGAAACTTCCTGACCCAGGGATCAAATTGGTCTCCTGTATTGCAGGCAGTCTCCTACATTGCAGGCAGATTCTTTACCACTGAGACACCAGGGAAGCACTTTGGGTAAATGCCAAAGATTATGATTGCTAGATCATGTGGTAGAATATGGTTAGTTTTGTAGGAAATTGCCAAATTGTCTCCCAAAGTGGCTGGACCATTTCTCATGCCCACTAGAAATGAAGGAGAGAGTTCCCATTGCTCACAATCCTCACTAGCATTTGATGTTGTTGGTGTTCCAGATTTTGGCCTTTCCAATAGATGTGTAGTGATATCTTGTTTTGCTTTTCATTTCCCTAATGACATTTCTTGTTGGGCATATTTTCATATACTTATTTACCATTTGTTTGTCTTCTTTGATATGGTGTTTGTTCAGGTTTCTGGCCTATTTTTTAATCTGGTTATTTTTTTTCTTATTGTTGTGTTTTAAGAATTTGTTGTGCATTTTGAATAGCAGTTATCAGATGCGTCTTTTAGAAATATTTTCTCCCAGTCTGTCTTGTTTTATTCTCTTGACAGTATCTTTTATAGAGCAGAAGGCTTAATGAGGTCCAGCTTATCAATTATTTCTTTCATGAATTATGTCTTCAGTGTTGTATGTAAAAAGACATCACCAAACCCAAGGTCATCTAGGTTTCTCCTGTGTTATCTCCTAGGAGATCTGTGGTTTTGCATTCTGTATTTAAGCCTGTGATCCACTCTGAAGAGAGAAAATAAGAAATAAAAAAGGCAAAAGAGACTAATAGAACACAGATATTGAAATGGTAGCCTTAAATCCAAGCATACCATTAGTTACATCAAATGTAAATGGACTAAAAAATCCAATTAAAAGGGGAAAATTTTCAGATTGGATTGAAAAAACAGTTTGGTAACGTAACTTTTTCATAAGAGATACATTTTGAATATAAACACATGATTTGAAAGATGGAAAAAGATAAACTATGAAGACATCAATCTTAAGAAAGCTGGGCATGACTATATTAATATCAAGTAGATTCTAAGGTATGGACTATCCCCAAAGTTGAAGACAGCCAGTCAGTTTGTCAGAAATGAATAATAATAATGAACTGAACTGAACTGAATAAATATAAATTTACCTAATCACAGTGCTTCAAAATACAGAAGTAGAAATGGACAAAATTAAAAACAAAAAGACACAAATCTACAGTCATACTAGAGAGCTTAACTTTTTTGAGTAATTGATAGACCAATATACAAAATCAATAAGCAAGCATATAGAAAATTTGAACAACTAATCTACCAACTAAACTTAATTACTACTTATAAAATACTCTACCTAGCAACTATTGATTATACTTTGTTTTCAAATGTACATGAAACTTTCACCAAGATAGACAGTATACTGGATGATAAATTTCAAAGAATTATATATTCTTTAATCACAACAGAATTCAGGTAGAAGTCAGTAACAGTTCCAAAGCTAGAAAATACGTCAACATTTTGAAATTAAGCATCACAATTATAAATAATCCTTGAGTCAAAGAAGAAATCACAAGAATTATTAGAAAATATTTTAAATTGAATGATAATGAAAACAGCATATAAATATTGTGAGGTACAATTAAAGCAGTATTTAGAGGAAAACTTACAGCTTTAAATGTGTATATTAGAAACAAAAAAGGTTTAGAAACAATTGTCTAAGCTTCTATCATAGGGGACTAGAAAAATAAGCCAATAGCAAATAGGGAGAAATGACATAATAAATAGTAGAAATGAAAGAAACAGAAAATGGAAAAACAGAAAAATTGACAAAGCCAAAAGACTGATAAAATCGATAAACCGTAACAATACTGATCAGAAAAAGGAGGATAGTGGGGCTACTGCTTTAGGTCCTATAGACTTAAAAAGGTGATAAAAGCCTCTTTTAAACAACTTCATGTCAATAAATTTGACAGCTTAGATGAGATGGGCAAATTCCTTGAAAAATACACATATCATCAACACAGGAAGAAGTTACTTTTATGTTTAGCTCTATGATCCATTTCAAATTAGGCTATATAAATGTTATGAATTAGAAATCAATGAAATTGAGCTCATAATTAAAACCCTTCCCATAAGGAAAGCTTAAGATTGACATAACCTCACTGGTAAATTCTACCACATATTTAAGGAAGAAATAATATCTAGATTATACAAAGTCTTTCAGAAAATTGAGGTGGGAACTCTTCCAAGCTTATTTTGGGAGGCCAGCCTAACCCTGACACACAAAATGAACAGGAACATTATCAGAAAAGTAATTACAGACCAGTGTTCCTCATGAACATAGATGCAAAATATTTTCAAATTTACTATAGCTGGTATATATAAAAAAGTTAATACCTCATGACCAGGCAAAGTTTATCTCAGGAATCAGAGTATGTTCAACTTTCAGAACCCAATGTAAAGAAGTGATGGAGCTAGTCATGAAAGTCTGAGGAATAGTTTTTCAGGCAAAGGAAAAAAACAGGTGCAGAGGTCTTAAGATGAGAACATACCTGGACTCAGATTCTGGAAGTGAAGTATGTCTAGAGCGAAGGGAATGAAGAGGCAGTTCTTGTTACCCCTGTGTTCTGTGGGCACCACCCCTGCTTCATTATTATTCTCATTTCTGCCGCAAGGGTAACAATAAGTAAATAAGAATAGTAATGTATCCATTTCCTAGAGGCAAAAAAAAGCTATATTTTCTACAGAACCACTACATCCTTAGGTGTATAATGGTATTCAAGTTTAAGTATTGACACTTACCAAAGTCAGAATTATACCTATAGAGGCTGAACAATTGGCCGGCCTCCAAGAAAGCTCCCAATGTGACCTTCACCTTTACGAAGTCACTTCTCGGCCAAAACTGCCTTTTAGCCTTATTAGCTTAGAAACTTGACCTTGTAAGTATCCCAGGATTGGGGAGATATAAAGAAGTGTTACTAGAGTTCACAAACAGCAACTATATAAAACTCAAATGCCAGTTTATTAATTTACAAGAATGCACAAAACTCTCAAGGAAATCAGAAAACTTGTATCGGGCATTAGTGCTTCTTCTCCTTGTAAGGAAATGACACTGGAAGCCAGATAATCATAAAGCTAGTTACTGAGCATGGGAATCAAGTCCATCACTTGAGTTTGAGTGCTCTTGACCTCTGGCTCTGGACACTCAAGGAGCCAATCTCCATAACAGTGTCATTCTTATCAGAGAGTCACTGAGTGGGAACTATCTTCACTTGCCCATTTTTATGCTGTGTTCTTCACATAATCCCTTCTGATGGATTATTCTTTCTTTAGTTTATATTATAACCCACCATGCTCCTCTGCCCATGGACTTTTCCAGGCAAGAATATTGGAGGGAGGTGTCATTTCCTACTCCAGGAGATCTTCCTAACCCAGGGATCAAACCAACATCCCTTAAGTCTCCCGCATTGGCAGGTGGATTCTTTACTGCTAGCACCACCTAGGAAGCCAACTTGATATATATCCCTTTGAATATATTTGATATATTAAAATCTTCTTTTGAATATAGTTTCATTACCTAATATGATAATGTTTCTGTTTACTAATTTATTTATAATTCTTTTAAAGTCAGTTTCTGTTTTGCCAACATATCAGGAGGCCTAGTTCACCAGTTTGAATGAACTATCTGAATTTTCAGAATTAAAAAAACTGAAAACTTCAAAAGATATATAAAGTTTTTAGTTATTTACGTGAAGACTTAGTTGATGAGTTTTTATATCAGTATTTTGGAATACCTAGAGTGTCTCTGTCCTAGTTCCCCTGATGCTCTGCAGAACTGTGTTTCCATATAATTGATTTCTTTTGTAATCCCGTGTATTATATTTTATACATTTAAAAGCATTCTAAGAAGGAGTTCGTGGTCCTTGCTATACTATCAAAATGAGCCATGGCATGATAAAGGTAAAGAAACTCTGAGCTCACTAAGGGAGGAGCTCTGAGGGGGGGGGGGCGCTCCTCTGAGGGTCCCAGGAAGAAGGGCCCCAGTAGAAAGGAAAGCTGAGTTACAGAGAGAAGGGGAGACAGCTTGGGGCAGAGTCTTAAGGCCCCAGAAACCCAGAGTCTTGTCTCTCTACAGCCATCTTAAGCTATAAGCTTTTTTGGCAAATTAGTTACTTTGATAAATGTGACCTGGTGTTCTGACAAATTGATTCTTTTTGTATTGACCTAGAGGAGGAGCCTGGTAGGTTGCAGTCCATGGGGTCGCTAAGAGTAGGACACGACTGAGTGACTTCACTTTGACTTTTCACTTTCATGCACTGGAGAAGGAAATGGCAAGCCACTCCAGTGTTCTTGCCTGGGGAATCCCAGGGACGGGGGAGCCTGGTGGGCTGCCGTCTATGGGGTCGCACAGAGTTGGACACGACTGAAGTGACTTAGCAGCAGCAGCAGCACCTTCCTGATTGACTAGAGGTCTCTCTTAATCAGATATGAGAATGAAGGGGTAACTTCCGCAGTCCCGTTATTCTATTAATATTATTCTATCAGTTCATTTAAAAAGGACATTTTACCACAACACCACTGTTACACTCAAAGGAAATACCACATCATACCATCATAAGATGGCTCTGATTATGACCAGAAAGGCAGATAGTATAAAGTACTTTCAGTATGTGTAGAAATGGAACCCTCCTCCATGCTGGTGAGAATGTAAACTAGTACAACCAGAGTAGAAAACAGCATGGCAATTCCTCAAAATAGAATTATTAAACGATCCAACAGTTCTACTTCAGGGTATATGCCCCCCAAAATTGAAAACAGTCTCTCAAAGGAATATTCATACACCCACATTCATCGCAGCATTAGTCCCAATAGCCAGAAATAGGAACAACCCAAATGTCCTTAGATGGATGAACGGATAAACAAAATGTGGTATATGTACTGTGTCACGTATAAATACTGACCTACTGGCAGGAAAATGGCCTACATTATTTCCCAGATCTTTTAGATCAGTTGGGTCTATATTTCAGTGAACCACTTGATACAGGAAAAAAAAATATATATCTCTTAACTGGAAACTACTTTGATAAGTAGAAGGCCTTCCATCACAAATGCTTGCCTTGGGTTCAAATCCCAAACACCATCATTTACCAGCTGTGAAACCTTGAGTGTGTGACTTAAACTCTTTGACCTTCAGTTTATACAAAAATAGGAATAATAATCTTTACCTCATAAGGAATTACGAGGGTTTAATCATATGTAAAAAGCTCTCATCACAGTATCTAACATGTAGTAAGCATTGAATAAATAGTTATAATTACTATTTATTTTTTATTAACATTATTATGTATTAAGTAATTTTTAATTGAGTGCTTTCCTATTTAGAGTAGTCAAAATATCCTTTATGGCTGCTTACTATTTTTCTTTCTCAAGCCCTGTTGATATGTGCTCTTCTTTTAATAGGTACGACATAAAAGATACGGTGCAATTCTTAAGCGTTTGCACTGTCAGGTAAATAAACTTCACTCAAATAGAAGACAATGGCAATGGAACATCCAACAGCTGGAAAAAACCGCTGCTGAACTGAGAAAACGTATTGGAATGAAAGACTAGCATGGCTATAGGGTGTTGTAGGGCCTGGACTATGCCACAAAAATTATGGGATAGAAAGGTGAGAATATCCTTTGGGTCTTAACAACAGCATCCACTATCAAGGGGTTGTCTTAAGGACAGATATATTTTCTCCTATTTTGAATCAGTCATCTCTTTGTTAAAGTTCCTTCCAACACTATAATTGATAGCAATAGAGAGACAGTAGGAAGGCTCACAGAATAGTGAAAGACTCTGTATGAATATTTTGAGTGTATAAGATGTCCTGAACTCATCAATGCCTATTTATAAACATGTTGCCTTCACTATTATATGAAGCAAACATTTAGAAGAAAGAAGCACTTGCATTTTCAATGATTTGAATTTTTAAGGTATTTTAAATGGTTGTCTGTTTCAGACAACCTGCTCTTTTACCTTGGCTTCAAAGAAGTCCGTAAATATTGACATTTATTATAATGTTATGTATTCAAGGCTTTCGATATTTACTTAGTTTTCTCCTTTATCCAGAAGGTAACAATCATTTTTTCTTTGCTGTTGGATAAATGTATTTTAGAGCTTTGCAATGTATACAATCTTTTGTTCACTTTTCTGTCTATACATTCTTACTATTTTATAACTAAATTCAAGTTATAGCATCATGTAAGACAAACATACTACCTCTTGAAAAATGAATGTTAGCCAATGTAGAATAGCATGTATTTTTTCTCATGTATGTCCACAGCCACAAATCAATACTTAATTTGTCACTTCTAGAGTAAAAGCATTCCTTCTTGTGGCTCCATTGAGTCAAATTTTTAGAAGCAGAAATAAATTATTAATTATTTAAGATATGATTTTAAAATGCTCTCTTTTAGGATTTAATGAGTCCAAAGCAATAACATTAAACAAGTATCTCAGGTCTATTTTGTCCTCACTTATCTACGTGCAAAGACTCAGTTAGATTATAGCTGATTTAAAACCTGATATTAATAATCTTATTATGCCTAATAATTGTAGTCCTATTAGGAATTTGCATGGCTAATCACGGCTAACACTTCAAGTGGCTTATGTTGTAACACAGTCAGCTTTGGTCCATGACTCAGAACTAGATTTTTTTTTTTTTTTCTTGCTACTTTTTTAGGACTAGGGTTAAGGTTACTAGATCACAGACATAACTTCAAAATGCAAGATTATTAAACTGATAGAAGATACATAGGAGAAAACCTAGATGACCATCGACATAGGGATGTCCTTCTTAGATACAACACCAAAGGCACAACTCATGAAAGAAATAATTGAAGAGCTAGACGTCATTAAAATTAAAAATGTTTGCTCTGTAATAGACACTGTCAAGAGAGTGATAAGACGAGCCATTGACTGAAAGAAAATATTTGCAAAAGACAAACCTGGTAAAGAACCATTATTTAAAATATAAAGTAAAATTTTAAAACTCAGCAATAAGAAAACAAATAACCAGATTAAAAAATGGGCCAGAGACCTTAACAGATGCCTCACCAGAGAAGATATACAGATGGCAAATAAGCACATGAAAAGATGCTCCACATGAAATGTCATCAGGGAAATGAGAAATAAATCAATGAGGTACTGCCATATACCTATTAGAATGGCCAAAAGCTGGAACACCAGCACCGCCAAATGTTGATGAGAATGCGGAGCAACAGAGACTTCGTTTATTGCTGCTGGGAAGGCAAGTCATTTTAGAAGACTCTTTGGCAGTTTCTTACAAAACTAATCATACTCTTAAGATATGGTCCTGCAGTCACACTCTTTGGTATTTATCCAAAGGAGTATAGAAAACCAAAGTCCACACCAAATCACATGATTATGATGATTATGGCAGCTTTTTTTCATAATTGCCAAAACTTGGAAGCAGCCAAGATGACCTTCAGTAGGTGAATGAGTAAATAAGCTGTTTTACAGGCAAATAATGGAATATTATTCAGGGCTTAAGAAAGAAATATTATCAAGCAATGAAAAGATATGACAAAACTTCAGTGTATATTACTAAGTGAAAGAAGCCAATCTGAAAAGTTTACCTAAGTTCAACTATATGACATTCTGGAAAAGGCAAAACTAAGGAGACAGCAAAAAGACCAGGGGTTGCCAGAGTCACTAGGGGGTGAGGGGTTAGAGGAGAGATGATTAGGCAGAACATAAAGAATTTTTGGGGAGGCGTTGAAAATATTTTGTATGATACCATAATGATGGATATATGTCATTATACATTTGTCCAAATGCATAGAATGTACAATACCAAGGGTGAATCCTAAGGTAAACTGTGGCCTTTGGGTGATTTTGAGGTAGGTTTACCCTTGGTTTAAAAAAATGTGCCATTCTGGTGAGTAATGTTAATAAATGGGGGGCCTACACATGTGTGGGAACAGGAAGTATATGGGAAACCTCTTTCTCTCAATTTTGTTGTAAACCTACAACTGTTTTAAAATGTCTTTTTTTTAAAAGCACTTAGATCCATAGATAACAGTGCATGCAAGTTAGTATTAGTAAAGCATTTTGCAAGGGAAGTGAAATTCTACTTATAAAGGTTGTTTTGGAACCTTGTAAAGTTCACAAGAAAAGTGTTAGTTGCTCAGTCGTGTTGCCCACCAGGCTCCTCTGTCCTTGGAATTCTCCAGGCAAGAGTACTGGAGTGGGTAGCCGTTTCCTTCTGCAGGGTATCTTCCCAACCCAGGGATTGAACCCAAGTTTCCTGCATTGCAGAGAGATTGTTTACTGTGTGAGCCATATAGGGTATAGCAGTTAACATGCAAAGTTCCTATATCATTTTCATTGATTGAACTTGGAATCTTTTATTCATCCATAAAAATAATTAAGGCCTCCATCAATACTGTGGAAATTTAGGACTATTTTTTGGTAGGGAGAGTCAGTAGATTAAGAAAAACTTGTGGTTTTTCAACTAAAAACTATCTGATTTATTAGTTGCTCATGTTTTCAGTACTATAAATATTTTATTTTTCAAAAATTAAGCTAATGATTAGTAAAGCTAATGATCAGAAAAAGTTATATGCCTGTCATAAATAACTTATCCTGTATTGGTTTACTTAAATTTATAATGTATTTCTAAGGGAAGGATTTTTTCTTTTACTTTTCTGATAAATTTGGCAGGTAAGTAACGCGTCTTCTATATCACATTAGCTTACCATATAGCACTTTCTCCTGAACGTTACTGAACTATGACCGAAACAAGGAAAAATAAACTGAAATAGATACTAAAATAGCAGAATAGATTTATTCAATACATAGCTAAGAATGGGATGCTTCAAATTGCTTTTTCTCCCCTGTAATGTTCTATTTAAATGATGACTGTGAGGTCTAGATCTTGAGAAACATAAAAATAGCATATGATTTAGTAATGACAGAGTTGCTGCTGACATAACCCAGTAAAGACAGACATGAAGTAATGAAACTTCAATCTCTTAATTAATTAGATGATGTATTCCAAAAGCAAAACCAGAGTTAACGTGATAAATAGTTTTAAAAAGCTCTCTGGCATACCAACCATGTAAGAATCAGAATAAAACACTTAAATTACAGATATTTGCAGTATTGCTCAGTCACATAGCACAGGGTAATTTAGAGGCAATGATGATGCGCTGCCCATCTGAGATACATTTTCAAATTTCTCTTGTCCAAAACATTTACGTCGAGACATACCATCCCCCTCATCTACTTATTACTCTCTGTGACATTGTTTTATGTAGAATAGAAATTTGTAATGCCTGTGCTCATATCGGAGAAGCTTCCTCAAGGTGCTCTCAAGACTTTCTTTTCCTTGATTGCATAGTGCCTCATTGTGTGTGTGATGTGAGAGAAAGCCAACAATCCTGCAGAACCGAGTTGTTTTGTCTTTAGAGACTGCTGCTGCTGCTGCTGCTGCTGCTAAGTGGCTTCAGTCCTGTCTGTGCGACCCCATAGTGTTAACTAATTCACGCCCAGTGAGCCAGCCAGATGTATCCCTGGGCTGAAAACATCACATAGCTCTCTTCTCAGCCATCTTTCCACGCGGACAGTGCACAGCCATTGTCAAGTGTCTGTTGCTCCTTAGAGGGATGCTGCTTTGAGGACGCCTCCATCCATTGGATGTGATATTGACTTGGTTGGGAAGTTAGAAAATGTTGCTATTTTATCTGTGGTTCATACAAGTTTATATAAAGCACTCAATTCTCAAAAGAGTCCATTCTTTTTCTAATCTTTCACCAATTTAGATTATTCATCCTCTATGCCTTTCAATCTCAATTAATCTGTCAATGTAATTACTCATGCACAGTTTCCTAATAATTAGTCTAATTCTCCCACTTTTCTTTTTCTTTCCATCAAAAAATAGCATTTCCACCTTCAGAGCTTTCCTTTTCTCACTCCCTGAACAGCTCCAGTTGTATCATCTTTAAGCTCCAGTTCCCATTTTTGTTGTAACTCAAAGTTTAATTCACTGGCCTAAATACAGATCCTGAACACTGAAGACAATCTTTAATTTGCAACTGTCTTATGCAGGAAGCTCCATCTTTACTTCGAAATGCGTCACAAAGATAAATTTTATGCAAAACACTACGCAGTCAGTGCTCTGCCCAGATCCTCTCAGATCTTTTTTTAAAATCCTGTTGAGCACCCCTCTCCCGAGTGAGCCATAATTTTACTTCTACTAGCTCTCACCTAATACTGTCTGTGGGAGGTTTGCTACCCTCAAAAGGACTTTGTCCAATACAACAGCCTCACTTGGCTTCTTCTTTCCATTCTTGCATCCCTTACTCTCCCAGAACTTCACTCTCCCAGGAGAAACTGGGATAAACTACTTTCTCAGAGTCTGCTTCTGGGGATCCCAAACTAAGTCACCTTGCAAAAATAATTACACACCAAAATCTCTATTTTCAAGAGATGAGTATTACTTTACTCCTGTTCCTCATTGCAGATCCATTCTGCTTCCAGCTGCAGCAGCAACAGAAAATAAAAATAATTTTTTAAAAAGCAAGAAACTTAGCACCTTTGAAATCCAATCACTATTCCATTTCAGTTCAGTTCAGTTCAGTCGCTTAGTCGCGTCCGACTCTTTGCGACCCCATGAATCGCAGCACACCAGGCCTCCCTGTCTGTCACCAACTCCCGGAGTTCACTCAGACTCACGTCCATCGAGGCGGTGATGCCATCCAGCCATCTCATCCTCTGTCGTCCCCTTCTCCTCCTGTCCCCAATCCCTCCCAGCATCAGACTCTTTTCCAATGAGTCAACTCTTCGCATGAGATGGCCAAAGTACTGGAGTTTCAGCTTCAGCATCATTCCCTCCAAAGAAATCCCAGGGCTGATTTCTTTCAGAATGGACTGGTTGGATATCCTTGCAGTGCAAGGGACTCTCAAGAGTCTTCTCCAACACCACAGTTCAAAAGCATCAATTCTTCGGTGTTCAGCCTTCTTCACAGTCCAACTCTCACATCCATACATGACCACTGGAAAAACCATAGCCTTGACTAGACGGACCTTTGTTGGTAAAGTAATGTCTCTGCTTCTTAATATGCTATCTAGGTTGGTCATAACTTTCCTTCCAAGGAGTAAGTGTCTTTTAATTTCATGGCTGCAGTCACCATCTGCAGTGATTTTGGAGCCCAAAAAAATACAGTCTGACACTGTTTCCACTGTTTCTCCATCTATTTCCCATGAAGTGATGGGACCAGATGCCATGATCTTCGTTTTCTAAATGTTGAGCTTTAAGCCAACTTTTTCACTCTCCACTTTCACTTTCATCAAGAGGCTTTTGAGTTCCTCTTCACTTTCTGCCATAAGGGTGGTGTCATCTGCATATCTGAGGTTATTGATATTTCTCCCGGCAATCTTGATTCCAGCTTGTGTTTCTTCCAGTCCAGTGTTTCTCATGATGTACTCTGCATATAAGTTAAATAAGCAGGGTGATAATATACAGCCTTGACGTACTCCTTTTCCTATTTGGAACCAGTCTGCTGTTCCATGTCCAGTTCTAACTGTTGCTTCCTGACCTGCATACAGATTTCTCAAGAGGCAGGTCAGGTGGTCTGGTATTCCCATCGCTTTCAAAATTTTCCACAGTTTATTGTGATCCACACAGTCAAAGGCTTTGGCATAGTCAATAAAGCAGAAATAGATGTTTTTCTGGAACTCCCTTGCTTTTTCATTTAGTATAATTTTAATATTTGTGTTTAAGTTAAAAAGGCAAGCCAAAAGGCACAAACTTTACTCCCGATATTTAGTACAACAGTAAAAATACTATGAGCCTTCAAGTATACTCAATCAGTTACTGTTTTGTACAGTCATCCTGTTTCTTTTTTCTTTCAACGATCCTTCCTAATCTTATCCATTTCTTAAAATTAGCTGTTCTCCCTTTTAATCATTCATTATTTCACTACAGCTCAAAATACTACAGTAACAGCCTGCTGCAGATCAAGAGTAATTAGCTCAGAATATTACAAAGAAATGTGGGTCTAGAAGACAGAACATTGTAAAGAGTCAGAGTCATAGCACCTGTCATCATGGCTTCAGAAAATTTACAGTCATTGTAAAAGTATTTATTGCTAAGGGTATTTTATAATATCTTTATGATTTTTTTTTACTTTAGAAACACTGAAAAATGTAAAATTAGTAACAGTTACGAAAAACCATTATTACTGTTGTGAAAATGGTTTTAACCTAGGCTAAAGTAAATTTTAGACTTTTTGCTCTAGGCCTTCAAACACTTAAAAACATTAATATTGCTAGTCCTCAAAACTTTAAGCTGATGTAAATAATTTAAAACTCTGAAAAATGTCAGATATTTATGGAAGTAGGGCCCAGTGGTATGAACAAAATTTGAACAATGGCTTTCATTTTGTAACATAATATTTAAAAAAAAGCTGACTGGTATGAGTTAGAACCAGCTGATGATGACAAAGAAAAAATTTTATGTTCTACCTTCTCTGTTCAGTGAATATGACATGGTTCTTTCTATCTAGATCAATTTAGTTGGCAAGATATATATATATATATGTATGTATGTATGTATGTGTGTGTGTGTGTAAGGGTCAAATACAACATAAAACATCTGTAATAGAAACATAAACCAAGCCCTGTGGAAACACAAAATAAGGTGCAATTATTTCCAGACGAGGGTGGGAGAGTTTAAAAGAAGAGGTGACGTTTGAGATGGACTACAAAGCAGTTATTAAGTTCTCATGATTGTTTTCACTCATCACACTCTGAAAGTTTCTATTTTATTCTGTTTTTTCATTTCCATTAGCAAGCAAATATCTGGCCTGCATAATAGATGCTCAGCTTTACATTGAATGAATTAGTGAATAAAATGATCGACCATTACTCTTGTGATCAATATCTCCCAATACCCCTATTTTCAGTCGCTCCCACCTCTAATCTTATTGTTAATGTTAGTGCTTGAGTTATCGTCTTTGAGTAAAAACTGAGCATGAAACACTTTTTCTGAAAAAAAGAAAACCTTTCCAAAACACAAAATCCACTTTAGGACTAAACAGTAAACACTTAAAAATCTGTCCCAACCTGCCTATTAATCCACTTTTCAATTTTTGTTTTCTGCTCTGCTTAACAATGAACCCTGTATTCCAGCGAAAGCAAAATTCTAATTCTTCTGTAGGCACATATTTTCACATATTCCCTTTGCCTCAAGTTCTGTCACCTACGAGTCAATACTAATACAGCATCAGAACCAAGTTCAGCTACTATAAAGCTTGAACTACATTTAAACACATGTTCACTCATGGCTGATTCATGTGAATGTATGGCAAAAACCTACCAAAATATTGTGAAGTAATTAGCCTCCAACTAAAATAAATTAAAAAAGGAAAATAAAATCAAATGCCTTAGTTTCTCTGTAATGAACTTAGAAGTATTTCTCTATAATAGCTTAGAAGTACTAAGAAATCTACATCATGAATTTTGACTCAAAATAGATATTGGTTTACAATTTAGAGAACTTATGTAGAGTTCCTTGTTTAAAATAGGTTAAAATAACTTTAAGCTTTTAAATGTTTGGCTTAATTATGGAGAGTCCAGCATGGAATCATTTGACTGACATTGAATGATTCCAAATAACAGATAATTCATTTATAATTTATAAAAGAACATGAAGATTACTTCCAAAATTTACTTTTATGGTTTTAAGCCAAAATATGTGAATATTTATTAAGACCAAAACTTTTCTTTAAACAGTTTTCTAGAAAATGAAATGAAACTTTTAGGTAACCCTAATGAAAATAAACATGTCTAACAAGCCACAAGAAATATGCTTTTGTGTTCTTCAATTATAAACAGTTTGCACCATGCTTTTTAAAAGAGTTTTATGTATTGAAAAACTGTATAAAATACTCTATATTTTAAAGAGGAAATCTGTAAAAGTTTCATGAAAATATAAACAAGGGGCCTGTATGGAAATAGAAAGAAAATCTTTCTTAAAAATGGAAACCATAACATTTCTCTGAATGGCATATCATATATTACTCATAAATATAATGCCTATTCAGGATGATTTGGGGCAATTTCACTTTGTTTTATTGTTTCTATATGGGTTATGCATAATTATGGAGTTTAACCATATTTCTAATATATTTTTTCAATGACACACTTTATAGCTTTCCTAATTACATCTGTAGCACAATCATTTTCAAAAAACCAGCTTTCCATGTCTATTATATTATTCTTTATATCAAAATAGCCTCTCTTTTAATCATTTTCAAATAGTCTTTGCTTTTTCCCCCTTGAATGGCGATCTTCCACAAGCTGATGGCATGGGAGTTTTGAGTGCTTTTCAGTTTTGGCATCAGAAGTATCCTTAACCATGCTTATTAGGCCTTTAAGAGTGCTAATTTTCTTGTAGAAAGGGGGTTTTGAGCCTTCATTAGGATGCTTCCCAGATACTTTCATTTCAGCTATAGCTTAGTATAATTATGGCTGCTTTAACCAGGGCTGTTTGAGAATAGCACTGAGTAGCTGATAAATAAATGACAATGGTAACATAGTTTAACATCCCATATACAAAAGGACAATGTGTATTCTGTGATATTAACTATTGTAATTGCTAATACATCACAATTTAGGTGAATAAATTCAAAGAAAACCAAAGTCCTTGAAATTGTAAGCATTCTTTGAATCTGAATAAAAATTGCAGCACTATTTAATATGATGGACCCTGGAATGGAGTGAATAAAAAAAATGAAAAGCCAAATATACCTTATTAAAAACAATGATAAAAATACCTTATTAATATGAATATTACTGAGTATAAATTTGCTGAATGAATTAAGAGGAAAAGTAGATTGTAAAAATTAGGAGATATATATTTTAATTACGTAGTTTTTAAAGTGGCTATGAACTTGGTTTCAAAGAGCTGGGAATATGTAGCTCATGTCTAGCCCAAGAATTGTTTTCTCTGAGCTAAATATTCCCAGTTCTTTTGTAGCAACTCATGTGACTTTAGTTTGTGCTCCTCCACCATCGTAGTCACATCCCTCTGGATGTCCTCTGCCCTGACATTGTCCTCTGAAAGATGCAAAGCAGAAAATGACACTTAAGGTGTAGTCTGACCAGTCCTTGTAGAAGAGACCTATTTCATCCCATTCTTGGGGCTCAGTTTTCTGTTAATGCAACTTAAGTGTACAGAGGCTTTTATGGTAGCCATATATTATATCGATCACTTACGCTGAACTCATTCCCAAACCTGAGAGACAGCAATGCACACTCATTCCAATTTCTCAACATCGTACCAACTCATATTTTGTTTTTATAATTAGATGTAAAGTGATGGATATAAAATGATAGATACAAATTGATATCTCACTTTGGTTTTGAGATGTGCTTCCCTAATGATGAGTGGTGTAGAGCATCATTTCATTTGGTTATTGGCCATTTGTATATCTTCTTTGGAGAAATGTGTACTCAAAACCTTTCTCCATTTTTAAGTGGGCTTTTATTTTTGTCATTTATATATTCTAGATAGTAATTGTTTATCATATATGTATTTACAAATATTTTCCCACTCCATGAATTTCCTTTCTGCTCTGTTGAGTACATCCTTTGATATGCAGAAAATTTTGATGAAAGCCTTTTATTTAGTTTTTCTTTTTGATTGTGCTTTTGTATCATACCCCTAAAATTCTTGCCAAATCCAGTGTCATGAAGCTTTTCCTTTTTGCTTTTTTCTAAGAGTTTTATTGTTTGGATTCTTACATTTAGGTCTTTCATCTGTTTTGAGTTAATTTTGTGCATAATAGAAGGTACGGGTCCAACATCATTCTTTTGTGTGTGGATATCTGGAGTTCTAGCTCTATGTGCTGAATAGACTGTCCTCTCCCCATTGGATGGTCTTGGCACTCTTGTCAAGAATTGTTTGACCACACATGGGAGGGTTTATTTCTGGGCTCTGTATTTTATTTCATTGCTCAACACATCTATCTCGATGACAGAAGAATCTTTTATTTGTGATACAATTAGCAAATATTTATTCCAGTTTGTTGCTTGTCCTTTTTAAAAAATTAATTAATTTATTTTAATTGGAGGCTAATTACAATATCGTAGTGGTTTTTGCCAAACATTGACATGAATCAGCTGCGGGTGCACATGTGTTCCCCACCCGGAACCCCCATCCCTCCCCATCCCATTCCTCAGGGTCATCCCAGTGCACCAGCCCTGAGCTTGTCTTTTTACTTTGCTTATAGTACATTTTTCCATGCAAACATCATTTCATTTTTATATAGTTAAATTTATCAATTTTTTTATTACTTCTATATTTGGTGTCACAGGACAGTTTTCACTGTACCTAACTTATAAAGGAACATACCTATGTTTTCTTCTAGTACATGAATAACACTATAACATTTTCAGAGAAAAAGACTGACTCCTTTCCTCAAATGATATAAAAACAAGTTGAGAAAAGACTACACAAAGACTGTTGTCCAAGTTAGAATGTAATCCTTTGTTCAATAATAACGATGACAACACCATCATGATGATGCCAGCTGACTATCTAATGGCTTCATATTCTGTACGAGGCCCTGTAGAAGATCTTTACATATAGTTAAGTATAGGGAAAGTAGAAAAATACAGTGGTTAAGAGCTTTAACTTTACAGTTATATAAACCTGAGTTCTGATACCTGTTTTACTAGATTTTACTAGTCCAAGCTATTATCCATTTGTGGTGTGATTAGGGGCAAGTTTCTATATTTATTAAGTCTCAGTTTTAAAATCTGTAGAATGGGAATAATAATACTATTTGCTTCAGGAAGTTGTTGTAGATCACATAAGATAATGCATATAAAGTCCTTAGTGATTAGAATGAAATATTCAGTACATACTAACTACTGTTAATATAATTAGTATTACTATTACTTAATAAAATTCTCAATTTATGAATGAAATTACTGAAGCAGTGGAAAGTTAGATGAAGTCATTTAACTAGTATGTGTCAGATTTTGGACTCAAATGTAACCTGTGATCTGACTTTACTCCAGAGCTCCCATTCCTCACTACATCAGTAGGAATGTTAATTTTAGAGGACCTTAGTTATGAAGAGAGATCCCTTCTGATTGGAAACATTGGTGATCATATAAGAAGCAGTATACAAAACCGTATTGCATGACCCCATGACCTTTGTCTGTTTTTCCACAGTCAGATGGGAAGTGATCAGAATTTTAGAGCTGAGAATTTGAGACTGGGAAGGTGTCACTGGATTGAGTAGTTACAGTCTTACAGTTGATCTTTGAGCCAGAAAATGGCATATAGGGTTAAGGAGTGAGTGTATTCCAGCAGCCACAGGGCTCCCATGATGGCTAAGATTAGAGGCTTTCTGGCACAGAGGAGCAGTTAGGAGAAGCCTTAGCAAGGAGGCAGAGGATGGATAGTGTAGAACATTTATTCCCCATGACTCATATTTCCATAAAGGGAAGAGAATGTCCAATCTACTCTCCAGGAATGGAAAATTATGGTAGGAATGTTTTCAGCTAATCTCTGATCTTCCACTTGTCCCAGTAGATGAGTGACTTACCTTTTGTTGATTTGGAATCATGCTTATTCTCTGATCCTTTTTCTTGTAAGCCAGACTGCAAAGCAAGTGCAGAAAGGGTGCATTCTAGTCTGCTCTTACAGGAGAAAATCCAATTTAATAAAATTATTAGCCTAAATATCTAAGATACATTTACCAATTAGCTTTATCAATAGTAAAGTCAACGTTCTGAGGTCTGTCCAAATGTGAAGCGGGAAGAAAAGAATGCATTGGGAGTTAGTAGTAGGCAGAAATTGAAGCCAGTAGGTGACTAGCTTCTGTAAGTTCTAGTAGCAGTGACAACAGGCAGCATCTTGGCTTCCCAGGAGGCTTGGTGGTAAAGAATCCGCCTGCAAAGTAGGAACCACAGGAGATGTGGATTCGATTCCTGGATTGATCAGGACTATCCTCTGGAGGAGGGCGTGGCAGCCCACTCCAGTATTCTTGCCTGGAGCATCCTTTGCGCAGAGGAGCCTGGCAGGCTACAGTCCATAGGGCTGCAAAGAGTCAGACGTTACTGAGTGAGGTGACTGAGTGTGCACACACGCAGGCAGCATCTAGTTCTGGTAGGAGCACCTGACCTAGAGATTCAAAACTAAATCTAAGGGGTGACAGTTGCTCCCTTGTCACTAGTTTTGTCATAGAATCTAAGCACAAGCTTACTACCCCTTAGGACTGGGATTTGTGGCCCTAGGTATGAGGACCAGAGGGACGCCATACATCCAACTCAAGAAGTGGGTAAATTGAGATAGCATATATTGACCGTTCTATAGAAATGCAAGATGACTTACAGGGTAAATAAAAGGGTGACCAGGCTTGCAGGGCTCTTGAAAAGGGCAGCATTGAAGATATAGGAGAGTGAAAGCTGATTCATGGATGCTGCTCCTGGAAGCCAGGAGGGGACAGGTTCCAGGGCAGAAAGGAAGGGAGTAGCCTTGAGAAGAAAGAGCACTCCTGAATCAGGATGGAAAACAAAATGAATAAAGGAATAGGACAACTGAAATAAAATGGGAAATCAAAGGAGTTCTTGATTATTAGAGGGTAAGGAAACAGCTGAGGGTGAGAGTGTAGTGTTAGCGCATTAGAGGAAAAGGGGAATTATGTGAGCTGCCACAAAGCTAGAAAAGAAAGGGATGGGACCATTAAAATGATCTAAATGGTGCTGATTAGAGTAAATCCATGGTTGGTGTAAATCCGTGGTGAACCTACTAATTTCAACTTTGCAGTGTTTATTCAGCGAAGTTCTCTTGTCCAGGGTCAGCAAGCATAGCAAAAGATGGGATGGAAATTGGATTAAATAACTTCAGTGTGTCAAACACTTTTTAATTTTCTTAAAAAATTATGGACTTTTACCAGAGGGAAGTCATTTTAAATGTCTGTTCTCTCCATTTGCTAGTATGGCGGTAAATATAAAAGTTGTAAAAAAGAAGGTTGAACTCATACCTGGGAAGTAGTTTGCGTGACTTGTTGGTTTATTTTAAAATTAAATTTGACATCTCAGATTACAAGTGGAGTGCTAATATGTATGAGATACCTAAGAAATGCTCAATATTTGCTAGGGCACCACACAAATATGTAACTTGATTTAATTAAGCATTCCAAGGTTCTGGATCATTTATTCAAGAATTGTACATCTACTAACTGCATCTCTCTGCAATGTAATATAAAGTACAATGCATAATCCTTTTTCTCCTTTATCTTATACCCAAGTGTGCCTTCCAATAAGATATGAAACAGATGAATCAGTTCAGCAACACTGGAAGAGTAATTGTAATGAACTACCAACATATTTTACAAATTTTCAGAGGAATGAACAATATGAACTATCTTTGTGATGATGGATAGGATTTGGATGAAAAGGAAAGGGAAAAAAATTGGATATTTCAAACTACAGCCATTGTGTGCTGGGATACCCATAGCACACAGGTCTAGTTACTATGCGGGAGAGAGTGAAAGAACATATTTGAATCAGATATACTGACTTTGAGGCCGGGTAGGGTTGGGAGGGCTGCTTCATGGAGGGAGAGAAGAGAACCACATCTCTGAGCATGTATCTACATCACTGGCTTCTCTGCTGGATCTAAGTCTCTAGGTTGTTTTGGCTGTGGAGTCATTACTATGATATGTTATCCACATAGTGTTCTGTGAATATTATAACTTACCATAAATCCAGCATAATGATTTTCAAAACATGAAGTTTATATATGTCAGTGTTCTCTGTCATCATTAAGTAAGTCCCTCTCCTGCAAGCAGTCCTCAGCTAACCAACTCAGTAGTCTAAGTTAAATTGGAAACTAACAATTTTGGAGCAAGCCACAAGGCCTTTAAGCAACCTACACTTTTTTCTTTTTGAAGTCTCAAAATATACCAAATAAATACGAAGAGGTAGCAGTTTAAATTTTCTGATTTCTCCTTTAAAGTAAAAAACTAAGCCCAGATGTTTTTCTTCGTTATAGCTCTAAAACCAGCTAGTAGGTTGATGCCATTTTATCCTATCTCTGCAAAGTAAATTGTTTATATGATATCACTTATATGTGGAATCTAAAAATAATACAAGTAAACTTATTTACAAAACAGAAACAGACTCACAGATGTTAGAAAACAAACTTACAGTTACCAAAGGGGTAAAAGACAGGGGAGGGATGAACTTGAAGAGTAGGATTAACAGATAAACAACACTATATATAACCGAGATAAACAAAAAGGATTTATTGTATAGCACAGGGAACTACATTCAATATATTGTAAAAGTCTATAATGGAAAGAATCAGAAAAAAATATGTGTAACTGAATTACTTTGCTATACACCTGAAACTAACACAATATTATAAATCGACTATACTTCCATTTTTAAAAGAAAATAAATTTTTATTTTAACAAATGCTTGAACAAAACTTGCTGGAATATATCCTATAACTCCCAAACCTATAGCAGATCATATATAACACCAGGTTGACTCTGAATCAGAAAGCCCAGACAGTTGTGTGAATTCTAAGGTATCTCAGGAGTCAGTTTAGTTACAGAACTCATAACTGAGCAGGGCAGTTCAGTCCAGTCACTCAGTTGTGTCCAACTCTTTGCAACCCTATGGACTACAGCACAGCAGACCTTTCTGTCCATTACCAATTCCCAGAGTTTACTCAAACTCATGTCCATTGAGTTGATGATGCCATCCAACCATCTCTTCCTCTGTTGTCCCCTTCTGCTCCCACCTTCAATCTTTCCCAGCATCAGGGTCTTTTCCAATGAGTCAGTTCTTCGCATCAGGTGGCCAAAGTATTGGAGTTTCAGCTTCAACATCAGTCCTTGCAATGAATATTCAGGACTGATCTCCTTTAGGATGGACTGGTTGGATCTCCTTGCAGTCCAAGGGACTCTCAAGAGTCTTCTCCAACACCACAGTCAAAAGCATCAATTCTTTGGTGCTCAGCTTTCTTTATAGTCCAACTCTCACATCCATACATGACTACTGGAAAAACCATAGCCTTGACTAGACAGACCTTTGTTGGCAAAGTAATGTCTCTGCTTTAATATGCCATCTAGGTTGGTCATAACTTTCCTTCCAAGGAGACAAGACTGTCTTTTCAAATCAAAATTAAAAGACAGTCCTGTCTTCAGGCAGGCATAAATGTAACTCTAATTCCCTGCTTACAATAAGACTTCTCTTCTCTCAGCTGAGGTCTGACTCCTGCTTTTGTTTGGGTGCCAGGATTAAGAAGTGCAGGCTGCTTCTACTGCCGTCTTCTTCCAATCTCCAACTCGCAACACCACGACCTCCTTTCCACACCCCAAGGTCAAGGAGGAGGGCTGAGAGGGAAGAGCAAAAGCCTATGTACTTAGCTTTGCTGTTTGTCTTCTGTCAGATGTAGACTCTCTGTCTAGGTGTTTGTGCTTGTGATTTAAATCCCTCCCAGTCAGGGAACTCTAGTCTGCACCGTTCTCTCATAGAATACCTTCCATATGGCCTCCTACCATCCCCTGCAGCTCCCAGCCTCTGTCGTGCACCCACAGTCTCCTTATGCTGGGATCCTTCCACTTCAATGGGCAGCCTCAGGAGCTGGCTCAAACCTGGCACCTCTCTGGTGTCCACTGGTTGGGATGTGCAAAGTCCAGGAATGATGAGACGTTTGGGGGCCAAGGAGGCTTCCAAGAGAAGCAGGAAATTAAGATTTCCTGGCAGGAGTGATAGGAAGTCTGGAGTCAGAAATTAAGGTGCATTTTAGAAAGTAAACAGATATTTTTCGCACAGTTGTGTTTGTGATTTGAAAGTCATACCTGCTAAATCAGTAAGTATCCTCTAGAATATTGTTCCTGGATTTATGTGTCACATGGCCCTGTGCTGGGCTTAGTTGCTCAGCTGTGTCTGACTCTGAGACTCTATGGACTGTAGCCCACCAGGCTCCTCTGTCCATAGGGATTCTCCAGGCAAGAATACTAGAGTGGGTTGCCATGCCCTCCTCCATGGGATTTTCCAAACCCAGGGATTGAATCCAGATCTCCTGCATTGCAGGCGGATTCTTTACCATCTGAGCCATGAGGGAAGCCCAAGAACACTGGAGTGGGTAGCCTATCCCTTCTCCAGGGGATCTTCCTGACTCAGGAATCAAACCGGGGTCTCCTGCACTGCAGGCAGATTCTTTACCAGCTGAGCTACCAGGGAAGCAATGATCTACTAATGTAGGCCAGGTTTTTGCTCATTGAAACAAATTTTCTTGGAATGGTTGAAGAGGAGGTGAAGTCAACTGCCATTATCATATAGGAGGCTGAAGGAATGATTTGCTCTGTAATCAATGTGTAACCATGTAAATCATGGTATCCAATGAGGAGTGCCTTCTGGTTTCTAATTCAAAATTTTACAAACATTGATAGTTTTCTTTAGTAGAACAATGTGAAGAAGACATTCCTTTCTCTCCTCTCTTCCCCTTCACCCTCCCTCTTTCTTCTTTTGTCAGTTGATCAATAGTAGCCAAAAGCCACAAGTCACTGCTAATTGCTAATTGTCACAAAGTTGGCTTCTTTTCACTCTCTCCTTTCTAGATTTTAGCTTGTCCTTGTTGTGGCAGCAGGGGACCATCATGTTCTGACAATTTGCTATTCTATTGATCTTCTCTGTTAATGTCTAAGATAGCAAAAATATTCATTACCTGGGCATTTATCCAATGTTAATAATCATTCTAAAAGGACATATTTCATACTTAAAAATATGTGATGCTACTGTGTCACTAGATTCCACTTTACTTCTACAAAGCTTTTAGATGCTGCTGGGTCAACTTTGACATGCTTAGTTAACGAGTAAAACAGAACAAAGAAAATAAACCTACATAATGGGTCTGCAGTTAAAAAAAGGAGGCAGCATGGTTGGGGGGCTGTCAAGTATTGCACACCTGTGTGTTCTGCTTCTTCTCAGTCTGGCTTTCTGACTTGTCAAGTCTTTTGATTTTTCAATTACGCATCTCTGAACCCAAACGTAGAAAAATCTGTTAAAGTTCTTTAAAAAGAAACAGAAACGGCTGTTTTCAGCTCACAGAACAGAATATGTTTTTGGAAGGATGGCATGGTTTCATAACAATCTCAGTACCCTTCTAAGGCTCATCCCACAATTGGTTGTGAATTCTTTCATAATTTTCCTTGGAGTTCCCATATACCCATAAATACCTATTCAGCAAAATTGGCAGATTAAAAATACTCTCATTCTTCAAATGTGTTCAAAAACACACTTTATAAATGAATTATGTATTTCAGATCAGCTAATATTTGCTGATAAAATAGATGGTTAGACATGCAGACTTTACACCATTGTCATCTCCACTGGTTACTGACAGAAAGAGTAGGGATCTAATAATGTGGCTGCTGCTGCTGCTGCTGCTAAGTCGCTTCAGTCGTGTCCGACTCTGTGCGACCCCATAGATGGCAGCCCAAAATAATGTGGAATGCAGTTAAATAAAACAATTTCAAATGGATGGAGGAGGGCATTTTGTCCTAATGTGAATCATTCTATTTTAGTGAAACCTGTTACACACATATATTTATTAGCCATTCACATATCCCCTGGATACTGATGTGCCATGCAAAACATAGAGATGGGTTGAGAAGTATCCTGTGCTATTGTCTTCAAAGGTAATTAACAAATAAATCCTGGAAACAGTGCACTGAGTGGGCAGTAAACCGGGTTAGATACGATGGCTGGCAACATCATCTACTGGGCAGCACATTTGAGTGGGAGTCGTGTTTCTAAATTCCATTCAAGGCAGTCCTTAAAGCAAACATACCTCTCAACCCTTTAATTTCTCCAGCACTAAAGAGAAATGCTTGGGAAGAGAGAACACTGGTGAAGATTTCCAAGGTCTTATTTTACCAGAGCTTTCCATTTCATACCCATTTATAATTAATATATTAAACACATTTGGGAGAATCCCTAGCCTTAAAACCTTTAAAATATCTGAGGATTTTAGTTAGCTACATAAGCTGATGGAAATAAGGTAGAGTACAACACTTCAAATACATTGTATTTATACAATTATATTCAGATTTATACAGTGTATACCACTGTCTGCCTACTTTCTGTAAATGTCAATATTTTCATATATTAATTTTAATAGTTACATCTTAAGTCAGGAATTTTGACTTAAATTTGATGAGAAAGACAGAATAGGAGCTTCCTAGCTGAGCATAAGAAAAGTAGTGTTCTCAATTCTCATACTAAAATCACCTGAAAGTGAAAATGTTAGTCGCTCAGTAGTGTCTGACTCTGCAACCCATGGACTGTAGCCCTCCAGGCTCCTCTGTCCGTGGAATTCTCCAGGCAAGAATACTGGAATGGGTTGCCATTCCCTTCTCCAGGGGATCTTCCCGACCCAGGGATCAAACCCAGGTCTCCTGCATTCCAGGCAGATTCTTTACCATCAGAGCAACCAGGAAAGCTCCGTAAAAATCACCTCAGAGATTTTTTAAAATACTGACCCCTTGAGTCCACTCCAAACCAATGAAATCAGACTTGCTTAAGAGACCTGGGCATCAGCATTTGACAGAGTTATTCCAATGTTTCTGATTTGTTGCCAAAGTTAAGATCCTCTGGAAAAGGATAACCAACAACCAGTAAGAAGAGGAAGTGTTTTATGGCTATGGAAGTGTCTGGGGAAACAGGGCAAAAGTTGTGCTTAGAGCATAATGGAATTGCACTGGGAGGAGTTCTGCATGAAGAGACAAGCTGGAGAGCCCATTAGAGCTGGATGAAATGAAATAAGTAGACTTCTAAGGTCACCACGTGAAGAAGGAATTGGTATGGAAGAGACTGAATCAAAATTTCATGACAGTGATTTTCAGAGGGTCTCAACCTCAGACATAATTCTACTCTGTTGACTGTAACCTCCAATCTGCTGAATACTCAGCAAGTCCTGCATTAAAGGAGCTTTTGAACACTTCAAAAATTGCTATTTGCATCTTAGCCCCTAGGACAAGTAGGAAAGAAAAAGTTACATTAAATGAGCCACTATTTAATGAGATAGGAGATACTATGAGCGTGATATCAAAGATAATAAATACATGGTCCCTGCCTCTTATGAGAATATTTTCAAGAATTGTAACACCAATACCCATGCTCCACATTATTGCAAATGTTCACTTTCAAATCATCTTTCTTCAAGGCCTTCTTCAACACAACTGAAGTATTTTAAACCAGTGACTAGTTGTCACGGAGAGTGTCGAGCTGTAAGTGCTGTGGCTTTAAACAAGAAGAGATCACTGCAGACAGAGCTGACCTAGGAGAAGACTTCACAGGGGGGCTCGAACCCGAGCTGGGTTTGATGGCTGAACTGGCTGTAGTTAACTGACACGAGGGTGTTGTCAGTCCTGGGGTTGCATTTCCCTGGTGTCACTGTTGTCCTCAGGGAGAGTGAGAGAAGGTCTGATTTACTGACAGTCAGGTGGCCTTACTGCACCAGCATGTTCAGGAGAGGTGACACCACACATGAGCCGACTTCCACAAAAGGCCAGGTGAGTGAACCCCTGTCTACACTGCCACACACTTCACACACTCTGTGGACCACACACATGTGTCACCATCACATCAGAGAGCCTTTACCAGGCCAAAGTGTTTGACACCTGATCTGAAGAAGGAGCACCAATCTGAGGACATAGTTGGGAAAAGAATAAATAATCTATTGATATCCTGTTACAGTGTATGACAAAGTAATATTTTATGTTTATAGGCCACCTGCTGAGCACTGAAGTTCATTAGAAGTTAATGTTCTGGGAGAGGTAAATTGCCATTAATGAGACTGATAAAGAATGGGATAAATGAAAGGAATCTGAGTGTTGGGAGTAAGAGGGGAGCAGCCCACATGGAGAGACAGGTGCCAAGACGAAGGAGGGGACATTCACAAAGCAGCAGGAGATGGCCAGCAGATGCTTCCCGTCTGCTCCATAGTTTTCCTGAAGACTGCCTTTGTTGGGGTAGGCCTGGAGTCTCCCCAGAGCTGCACCTTACCAAGACTGGCTGTACATTGGTGTGACCTAGGGAGACACCCAGTTAATCGAGATCACTGAGCTAGGACCCAAGAATGGATAATTTCTTAAAATGTATTTCAAGTAAATCTATGTTGTGAAAGACTTTTTTTGTATGCCTTCAGCAACTTTTTTATTGAAATATACTTGATTTACAAGATTTCAGGTGTACAGCAAAGTGTTTCAGTTATATATATCTTTTTCATTGTAAGTTATTACAAGATAGTGAATATAGTTCCCTGTGCTATACAGTAGGTCTTTATCCATTATTTTTAAGGAGAGCGCATCTGTTAATCCCAAATTCCCAATTCATCCTCTCCCCTGCTTTCTTTGATAACTGTAAGATTGTTTTTTATGTCTGTGAGTCTTTCTGTTTTGTAGATAAGTTCATTTAAAAGTTTTTGAATTCCACACATAAGTGATACATGATATCTGTCTTTCTCCTGCTTACTTCACTTAGTCTCATAAACCCTAGGTCCATCCATGTTGCTGCAGATGGCATAATTTCATTCTTTTTTATGGGTGAATGACGCACAGCTTTTTAAATGCCACAGATGGTGCTAATGTGCAGACACACAGTGTTCCAGAACAGCCCAATCGGGGAAGGCCTAGATGGATGCTTGGAGGCCTACCCGCCTGCAGTGTGGTCTTAGGTACCACAGAGGCTACAGAGTCAAGAATCCCAAGGTGCTGGACTGTGGTCATCAAACCTCAACATGCATAAGCACATCTTGTTAAATGAAAATGTCTGGGTGCCGGAACCAGGGGTTTATGATTAAGCACATCTTAGGTTCAGACTGGGAACCTCAGTCTTTTGCAAGCTCCCCAGGTAATTCCTATGTGGGTGGTTCGAGGACCTCAGTTTGTGAAACACTGTGCAGGATGTTGCCAGGTGGTAGATCACGAACCACCTTGCACACTGACTGGTATGGAAGCCAGGTGACGCAGTGCCCTGAGTCCTCCTGGGAAGAGATAGGACAACACTTCCAGCCATCTTTTCCCACCATATGGGAAGCATAGAACCAGCATCGTGCACACCACATAGGCCCTGGTCTCCTTCCCAGGATAAGTTATTTTATTCCTCCTCTTCTCTGTAGAGAAGGTAATATGTTAGCCTCTGAGGTAGATCAGACTGAGGTTGGAGAGTTGTCAGCTGACCAGAGGAGATGGGTTATCTCATAACCTGTGGAGGTTTCACTCAAATTTTACCTGATGCTTCCATGTAGGGTAATTTAAGTTTCTTTCTAGAAAGATCTTTTTAAACATCACAGTGCCTTGTGTGCCCAGCCACTCAGTCATGTCTGACTCTTCATGACCCCATGGACTGTAGCCCACCAGGCTCCCCTGTCCATGGGATTTCCCAGGCAAGAATACTGGAGTAGGTTGCCATTTCCTCCTCCAGGGGATCTTCCCAACCCAGGGATCAAACCCACATCTCTTGCATTTCCCACATTGGCAGATGGATTCTTCACTACTGTACCACCTGGGAATCCCTATTATCAAAATAGATTTCTGTTTTTATTGAATATTTCTGTTAATACCATTAGTAAAGTAACCTAGAATGTATTCATAAACAAACAAACAGCCACTTTAAAATATCTTCATGACAGGTAACACATTTTTTCTTATTTTATTGTTTTATTTATCTTGTGTATGTATATTGAATATACATGTCCTAGAGTGGGATGCCATTGCCTTCTCTGATACATGTACACAGCTGTTAGAAAAACTTCTCACAAACAGAAAATTAAAGCCCAGTAGATGGCACTGTCTGCTACTTTTTACAAATTAATTCAGCAAGGAAACATTCCCCTTGCCTCCAAATCTATTTGTTTTCACAATAATATAAATCCAAGCTCTGTTTTAAAAAAAGCGTTCCTTACAAGAAGCCCAATCATTATGTCCTCTTCTGGACCTACACTGAGTAACTCTGTCACAATTTATTAAATAGAAAAGTACTTAAGGATTATTAATCTTGTCTGAGCGTAGAATGCATTTTTAGCTTGTCCCTTTTCCTTCAGTGCTGCTGAGACAGATGTATTTCTCCTCTGCCACCCACCCCCATCCACTCTACAGATGCTCCCTCTTCAAAAAAGATGTAGGCTCAAAATCAATTTTAGGCCAGAACTGCACTTGTGCTAAAATGAAATTGTTTGTATTGGGATTATACTTTGCTGTTCTCGAACATCATTTTTTAAAAAATGCTATAATACATTTATGAACAAACCTCTCGTTGTGTCTCTTGATGAGACAAACAAGGTGTAATCCTTGTGGGTAGGTCACTGAGACCAGATGGAGCACTGGTGTGAGCTCTGGGGGTTCCAGCCCCAGCTCTAATCATAGGACCCTGGGTCCAGTATTTAACTTGTCTGAGCATCATTTTTACCGTGTGTATAATTGTGATAGCAATGCCTATTCCATAAGGATACTATGAAAATGAAACCAGATAGTATAAGCATCCATACAGTGCAGCATCCACAGCAGATAATCAAATAGTGCTATCTGTTGTTTATGCTGTTGTATCAAACTTAATCTCCCAGAATCAGTCAAGCTTGATACAAAACTTTCTAAAAACTTCAGAAAAATAAATTCCATAATTTCTATCAGCAGTATATTTAGTTGTAACCCTCCTCCAGCCTGCTGCTGCTGCTGCTGCTAAGTCGCGTCAGTCGTGTCCGACTCTGTGCGACCCCATAGACGGCAGCCCACCAGGCTCCCCCATCCCTGGGATTCTCCAGGCAAGAACACTGGAGTGGGTTGCCATTTCCTTCTCCAATGCATGAAAGTGAAAAGTGAAAGTGAAGTCACTCAGTCGTGTCCGACTCTTTGCGACCCCATGGACTGCAGCCCACCAGGCTCCTCCTTCCATGGGATTTTCCAGGCAAGAGTACTGGACTGGGGTGCCATTGCCTTCTCCCCTCCCCCAACCTACAGGATACTAATTTACTGTGTTTTCTCATCATTAGCATCAAGCCTATATTTTTAAGCTTCTTGGGCTTTAGAGGCAGGCACACAGAGGCAATTCAGCAAGCATCATTTACTGTTGAAGGTTAAAGCAGCTGTACCCTGTAATCTCCTACTCAGCTGCCAATACTAATTTAATGCAGAGAGGTGAACACATGGCTGAAACGTTTAGTATAGTATCTATTTTTCCCCATCCTGGTTTAAGATTATGAAAATTATATATTGTCTACAAAAGCTAGTATTTCTAGTTAGTGATAGTTTCCCAACATCAGAGCACTAAATACATCAAAGTGCCAAGGTATTCTCCTGCGAATTAAAATTTGATGTCTGTCTGTATTCAATTTGATTAAAATTCAGAAGCCAAGCAGAAAAATATTAACAAATTGAAACTGGAATGTTCAGAGGGAAGAAAAATACCAACTAGTAAAGAGGTAAGAGGGGGATCACCTTAGAAACATTTTGAATTTTATTTATCCATGTGTATTTGCTCTACTTGGTTGTCAATTTTAATTGGTTGGCAACATGGTGGGGGTTCTAATGTATTCAGAATTTCAGTTGTTATTTCGGCCACCTATTATAGTATCCCAAAATGCAGTCTATTCTTGGTGAATAATAAGAGTCTCTCTCTTTATAGAAATAAATAGCTGATTAAATCTGCTGTTAGTCTTTATACCTGGTGACACAACTGTTTAGAAGTGCAGAAAATGGCAAAGTATCTCCCTCACAAACCATATTTACTAAAAGCAAGGTTGATTCCTCAAGGTTGGTCCAGTGTTAATTAAGACTTTGGACATGGGGATGGGGAGGAGAGGTGAGATGTATGGAGAGAGTAACATGGAAACTTACATCACCATATTTAAAATGGATAGCCAATGGGAATTTGCTGTATGGCTCAGGGAACTCAAACAGGGGCTCTGTATGCACTTAGAGGGGTGGGATGGGGAGGGAGATGGGAGGGAAGTTCAAAAGGGAGGAGATATATGTACACCTATGGCTGATTCATGTTGCAGTTTGACAGAAAACAAAAAGATTCTGTAAAGCAATTATCCTTCAATTAAAAAAAAAAAAAAAAGATTTTATCCAGGTTAAAGCCAAGGCAGGTATATACCAAGATGTCAGAAGTTCACTACTGATACTCATGTCTTTTCAGTGCAGTTGTTTTTTGGATGTCAAGATTATTTTTAAAAAAGAGAGAATCCTGCTCTTCTTGTGTGTATTTTTGTGTTGTTGTATCTATATAAACCTTGGTGGTTCTGAGATTTGAGAAACCATATGATATACTGAAAAGAACACAGGCCTTGCAGAAAGACAGATCTGGATTCATAGATAGATGCTGCTGCTACTGCTAAGTCGCTTCAGTCGTGTCAGACTCTGTGCGACCCCATAGACGGCAGCCCACCAGGCTGCCCCGTCCCTGGGATTCTCCAGGCAAGAACACTGGAGTGGGTTGCCATTTCCTTCTCCAGTGCATGAAAGTGAAAAGTGAAAGTGAAGTCTCTCAGTCATGTCCGACTCTATTTATTTGTTTTCTTACCTTGAGAACTTATTTAACCTTTCTGAAGCAGAACTTGTCATCTATAAAAAATGAGGATAATAATACATGCCCCATAGGAAGTGATTGCAGTATTTTGTCACAGTGCCTGAAATATAGGAGTAGCTCAATATTTGCTTAAAAATTAACTCAGAGCATAGGTGGACCCTTAAATAATTGGATATATGAAAACCTGGATTTGCAACTACAAAAAATTAGTTTGTTGATAATTATTTTTAAACAATTTTAAAAGTAAATAATAATAGAATTACCATAAAAAGCATCTATTAGTTCATTTAAAATTTAACAAAAATGACACTGTAAAAATGTTATTAAGTACAGTGAAATTGTGGAATAACAGGACACCAAAAGGAAGACACTGTTGTTTCTAAGTCATTCATTTGTTGACTCCTATTAATGGAAATTAGCTTCCCTACTTGAAGAGTAGGGAAACACCCGACAAGTATTTGTCTATAGTTTAATTTAAATAGGAGGACTGGTTGATATTTAGATGTTTAGGTTTGTTAACTTAGATATTTTCTGTGTGTGTGTGTGTGTATTATTTTGTGATATTCAGAGATATTCGTTAATATGTGCCTAGTCAGGATGTGAAAAGGTTAAGCAAAATGAACATAAAGAAGACATAAGGATCAAGAAATAGGGAGTTTGGACCCACTCTCTTCTGTCCTTTTCTCTGTGTGTCTCTCAGATCTCTCATTTGATATAAAAAGTTGAAAAAGTACTTAAAATCTCAGATGGTTTTATGGAAGGGATATTAAAATTGAACTACCACATGATATTGGCGCTCAAGAATCCAGGGTTATATATTCTACAATTTCTCAAAATGTTATTAGAACATTTTATCATAAGGTCTTCATTTTAAATAAGATTTTCTTCCAAGAGAAATAGTTTGATGGATGTTTTGTCAGTTTACTAGAAATTGAAAAACTGGACTGAGGATGCAGACTTAGCTGAATTCACCAATATGTCTGTCTAACAAAGGCTGTGTGGGTGAGAAAGTGTTGGCAGTCTCTTGGATTGTAATCAGAATTGATTATGATTAAAAGAAAATAAGTTCAACCACTGACTTCCTTGAACCATTTTGAAAAGATAATTAGGCCAAATGCTACTAACACACTAAAATGCTTCTGCAAAACGAAAGCATACATAGAAAGGCGGTGGAGGATGTCGACTTTGTCCCTACACTAGTGCACATTCAAACACTTGCCTTGTCTTTGATTCTGGTACCACCAAGGGTTGATGATCACGCTAGCAACTAACGCGTGAGCAACCAGCCCCTTCAGCTCAGTCTCATCTAGGTGAGAAGATCCCTCACTGTTTCTGGCACATCTAAGAAAAGCATTGCTGGGAAATGGAAAGCCATTCTCATAGCCTTCCCTTCCTTACTCTCTACAGTCCCCAGCTCCCTTATTGCACAACCCAGCTTGCATGCCCAGCACTTTCCAGCGCTCAGTCTAAGCACCAATGTCTCAGAACTCTTGTATGCCACTAGCACAAACAGAGGACCTTCATAGCAGATACTCGGTCACATGTGTCCTGGTATCAGTGTCTGAATTCTGGACAACACAGAAGATTCTGGCAGTAACAAGTCACACATTTTCTTAATGAGATGAGAAGTGAAACTTTTAAGGGCTCTTCTAATGTGTTTTATAGGTTATAGTTGAGTCTATCAGAGTGATGGCTGTATGACTGGGCTACTGAACAGGGGTATCAACTTGTTGAGAGAACGATATGACTGGAAAGTGGGATTGACAACTGGCCTCACAAGTTGCCCTAAATGAAACAGAAAATTAGAAATATATCATGATTTTCTGTGGGCTGAGCAACAGCCTTGATGGCAGAGATACAGGCCTCACTATGGATTCAATAATTATTTCTTGAATCTTGCCGACAGGACATCCATAGTATTAATTAATTAATCAAACAACTGTTTATTGAGCACTTGCTGTGGGCCCCAGTCAGAGTTCAGTGCTGAGTTTCAAAGGAAAGAGGATAGATATGCTTCCTGATGTGTTCACAGACAGCCCCAGTGACAGCTGTGAAGTTCCTGGGGTATCAGTTAAGAGGAGCATGGGCAGAGGTTCTGCTCTGGCTGTGCTGCTGACTTGCCAAGGAACCTGAGAGCGGGCACTTAACCTTTTAGTCTCACTCTCTGCTTTCACACATGGAGGCCAACAGTCAACGTGCCCCATCCAGCTTCTTCACAGTGTCGGTATGATGGACAAACCAGGCAATCGATAGGAGAATGCTTTGAAAATTGTAAAGTGCCCATTTTCACCGTGCAATAGACAGAAATAATAATTTCCACCTATTCACCTCACATGCATGCTGTTGCTTTGTGGCATTTATCAAACAACAATGCTCGCTCCCTGGTTTACAGACAGAATTAGAGTTCCTGCCCTGTGATTTTAAACTAGGCAGACATGCGTGACAGAACGATGAGAAAACATTCAAGGTAGACAGTATTGTGTGATGATCATTAACATGTTTATAAAAGGCCTGTGAATTTCTTAGATGGCAAGGGTTAACGGCATTTTTGCATAGCCCTTAGGATATTTGTTTCTTGTGAAAAAATAATCCACATAATGCAAAATAAAAAGAAAGCTATAGGAGGACTGAAAAGAAATTGAGTAAAAAGTAGGGAATAAGTCAGACAAAGACAAACATCATATGATACCACATATATGTGGAGTCTAAAACTATGAAACAAATGAGCTTATTTACAGAACAAAAATAGACTCATAGAGATTAAAAAAAAAAAAACAAAAACAACTTAGTTACCAAAGTGGAAAGAGTTAAGTAGGAGGAGGGATAAATGAGGAACTTGGGATTAACAGATACACACTACTATATATAAAATAGATAAACAATGAGGACCTACTGTACAGCACAAGGAACTATTTTCAGTATCTTGTAATGACTTAAAATGGAAAAGAATGTGAAAAAGATACACATATTCATATACAACTGCATCACCTTGCTGTACACTTGAAATTTTGTAAATCAACTATATGTCAATTTAAAAAAAGATTATATGTCGATTAAAAAAAAAGAAAGGAATAAATAGCATGGGGCAGTTGAATCCAACAAGATGCTCTATGCTTTATACTACTTTGAGCCCTCAATGGGGGAAACATCGATGTTGGTATGCAATGTACATCAAGGAGATTCTTTATTTTGCTCTAGAAACTATACTAAGTAGTTAAACTCAGTTGACTGTGATCCTACAGTTAGCTTTGAAAATATTAGTATTTTTAAGTAGTAACAATTGTAATACTACTCCCCCAGGTATTTTAGTATCTATATGATGCCTTAGGTTTTACAAATATTTTACATGAATAATTAAATTTAATCTTCATAATAACTTCATGAGATGGGCATCACCATTATCTCTAATTTACAGATGAAAAAGCTGGGCAGGAGTTGTTAAAATAATTTACTGGAAGTAAGACAGTAAGAGAGAGACTCGTGGCTTGAACCCAGATTTTCTGACTCTTAGATGTGTTTTCCATCTTCATGTCACATAAAAATAAGTCAACATTCTAAAATAAGTTGCTGTTAAAATGTGCTGGAAAAAGAAAAACCTGGTAAATAAATTTAAAAGGAAACTTAAAGCATGGCTTGAACTTGGAAGCCTTGTACCTTTTACACTCATCTTATTCCATCTGTAGGATTTACAAGTCCATTCCATTGGTTTCTAGAGTAATGCAGTTATTAGTAGAATTTCATGAAATGGTTGTTTGGGGCAAACTCTGCCTTAAGGAATGCCACTGTGAAGATTTAATTGTGGATTGTGGTTCTGCATAGTTTTATGACATTTTCCTTTATAACATGGTTAGAATTCTCCAAAAAAAGCAAAAGAGCCCTGATGTGAGATTCACCAAAAAAGTTTAAAGCATAAAGCATTTAGTTTATTTTCATTAGTTACAGGTAGTCTATGTAACATGAAATCTAAAAAGAGAGTGAAAATAGCTTTAGAGAAACATAACCCAAATATAAAGTCATAATTGACATCTCTTTTCTAAAGAATGAAATAAGATTCTAGTTAAATGTCTAATTAATGAGAAGACTGTATAAGTAAAACACATACACAATCACATAATTATGCATGGTTGTAGCAAAACTTTAATGATTTCCTGGAAATCCTAATAGTCTTCTAGTACAAGAACAGATTACAGCATGGCCCCTTTGCCAAAGTTGGGGTAAAAGACAACCACCACTACAGTAACTCCTGAGGTAGTGCTATAGTTAAGGCTCATATAACAGAATACCATAGACTTGGTGACTTAAACAAAAACATTTATTTGCACAGTTATGAAGGCTGGGAGGTCCACGATCAAGGTGTTGGTAGATCCAGGGTCTTGTGAAGACTCCCTTCATGGCTTGCAGATGGCTATCTTCTTGTCTTAGTCTCACATGGCAAAGAACAAGTTCTCTTGTCTCTTCTTGTAAGGGCACTAATCCCATTCATGAGGGCTCCATCCTCATGACCTAATTACCTCCCAAAGGCCCCATCTCCTAATACCAATACTATCACTTTGGGGATTAGTCTTCCACATATGAATTTTTGGGGGGACGCAAACATTCAGTCCATAGCAGGTAGCTTAGGTCTCTCTCTCTCTCCCACAAACACACATACAATAAAAACAAAATCTTTAACCAAAGATCTTTTATCACAATAAAAAAATCTTGTTTCTTCTCTCCCAGACTGTTGTCTCCATTTCAGAAATCTGAAATAAAAACTGTCTTACTAAAACACATGCTGAAGGCCAATTTCCCTTTCTTTTAATTTTTCCTTCTATAATTGTCATGTAATAAAACTATCGAAACATATCATCCTACTCTGAATTTTCTGTTCTATAGTATCAGAGAATCATATGACTAGAAGAGTACTTGGTTGATTATCAGTGTCTGCCTTTAGGAAGTACTGTGTATAAATACTTTCATTTAGACCTATTTAGATGGTAAAGCATCTGTCTACAATGCAGGAGACCCGGGTTCGATCCCTGGGTCGGGAAGATCCCCTGGAGAAGGAAATGGCAAAACTCCAGTACTATTGCCTGGAAAATCCCATGGACAAAGGAGCCTGGTAGGCAAACAGTCCATGGGGTCGCAAAGAGTCGGACACGACTGAGCAACTTCACTTTCACTTTAAGAGTTTCAGAGAGGACAATCCCATCATCTTTCTTAACTGAATTACAATGCAATCACTTTCTTTGTCTCAAAACTCTTCTTTATACTGATTTAATCCCTTACCACAGATTAAGAAATATAGAGACTGAATATTTGCATTTGAAAATTTGACTCTTGGACTATCTTAAATATAGAAAAGAACTTAAGTTAATTTACTTCCAAAAACTTGTGATTTTTATGATATGAAAATCACTGAATGTTTCAGGCTGGATCACACATGTTGTGACTCTTAATGAAATTTTCACGGTCTGGGCCTCGGTCCACAGTTTTACAGTTTCAATAAATTGAGGAGTGGTCTGGCCCCGAGCAAATGATTCATGCTAGCTGATCAGATCAGATCAGATCAGATCAGTTGCTCAGTCGTGTCCCACTCTTTTCGACTCCATGGACTGTAGCCCGCCAGGTTCCTCTGTCCATGTGGATCTCCAGGCAAAATGCTGGAGTGGGTTGCCATCCTCCTCCAGGAGATCTTCGTGACCCCAGGACTGAATATATATATATATACACACACACACACACACACACACATACATATATACACACACATATGCATATGTAGGTATATATGTGTGTGTGTATATATATCTGAATCACTTTGCTGTACACTTGAAACTCATACATTTTAAATCAGTTGATTATATTCCAATTTTTTAAAAAGTTCATTTTACTGATCTTGAAAAAAAAAAAACACCTGAAAAACTCACCCATATTCACTCAGAGAGTGACAGAAGTATGATTTAAATTTAGCTCAATCTGATCTTAAATCCTATAATATTTTTACTGTTCTATGCTCTTTATCTTACTATTAAATATTATATTTATACCACTGATTTTAATTTGTGAAGATTAAAGGATATACAATATAGTATATTTTAGCATAATTCTATAAAGTATTTACTAATTAAATTAAAAAATATTTTGGTACTTAACTTTTCTTAATTATTCTGGTCAAATATGGCCTTGTTATATTAGTTGAAATAAAGGCTGACTTCTGAGAATTGGGGTCAAAAGAAATCAAAGTGGAGCACATTGACCCCTTCGCGCTTTAACCAAGCCAAGTCCCACACACGAGACGCATCCCATGGCTACCCAGTTCTCATGGACTTGGTTCCAGAGCAGCGGCCGCGTCCTGTCTCCAGGTTTCGGACTTGCTGTTTCTTCTCTCACCTCACCTTTCAGAGTCAGTGCTGTACACATGGTACCTTTTCCTGCCTAAGACAACTTCTCAGTCCAAGGTGGATCTATAGACATAAACTTGCAGCATCTAGGACAGGAAAGAACCAGGATAAATGATCCTGCACAACTCAAGTATACCTTTCCAGTTGCTGAAATTCTCTGATTTTCCAAACATGGTGGCTCTGATGAATGCCAGAGACATGTTATCAATTCTCTAAAACTTTTTAATGCATACTGCTATGCCATGTATGCAATTTCTAAGATTTTAGCTTATCTCATATGTTGCATTTTATTATCTCATTATTTTCTTATATGAGTTGCACATAGAGCGTGGTAACTTACTTAAAACTTTCATAATTCACAGTATAGAGTGTATATTCCTTAGAAAGCTCCTATAGATAATTAATCTCACCTTGTTTTCTTTCCTTCCTTCTTCTTGTCAGTTCTTTAGATTTCAAGAGTGATGCCAGATGTCCTGGTCTCTTGGATTGGCAGAGTGGGATAGGCTGAGTTGGAGTTGTTTTACTTTGGGAACTTGTGCTCTGTACAATTAACAAATCAGCAAAATTATAAGCATTGTTACATGTTTCATTAACAATGATAGCTTCCTAGGTAAAATAATGAGTATGCTCAGTTGCAAAAGCAGGAGATTCTTTTGGAATTACAGTCAGCATTTGTGTCTTGAAGGACTGTTTATGGACCCTGAAAACAAAATAAAACATACTTCCCAAATTTTGCCTGCAGCAGTTGACGCAAAACATGAACTCAAATAATTTACCTCCTGGCCAACCTTCTGTATAACCAGTAGATGGTCACTCCAGTGAACATTCTGGTTACTTATTGAAATCAAGAATCTTTCCTGTTCCATCAGGGAATTCAGTACCAGATCCAAGGTCAGTGCTGGACCACATCTTGGGGGTGGGGGTTAAGTAATGCAAAGCATCCACAGAATGGCTAGAGGCCAAGGAGCAGGGCTTGTGACTCCAGAATACGTCAGCTCAAGGTGAGATGAAGTTTTTAAAGGGTCACTAAAAAGTGCTCATTGTTAGATGTGTTCAAAGTGGGGAAGTACAAAGGAAAGGTTTCAAGGATGACTTGGTAAAATCCCATTTAAAGGACTTGCTGAGCAAAGAAACCATCCTGATAAGAAAGGGTATGAAAGGAAGAAAAAAATATGAAAACACTTGAACCTTTTTGTGAAAGAGTCTAATTATTTTTGCTAAAATGCTGGTGGCATATATTTAAGTGGCTGATATGTTGACTTGAATGACATTTTAAAAGAATAAAATGATGCAAAGAAAATGTCTGGAAGGATCCACACCAAAGTAGGAATGTTGGTTGTTCCCTGAGAAGGCATGTTAAACAACAATTGTTTTCTTCTTTATACTTTTCTGTATTGCCCTTTTTCCCCCAGTGAGCACACACACTGCTTTCACAATTAAGGAGGGATAAACAGTGAATTATTTTTGTTTAAAAACAAAAGAAATTTTATGGTTGGCCTTAATCTGTAAAATAAACGTTCCTATAGCTAAGTTAGCAACTCAGAGCACCACTGGAGAAGCAGGATCTGTGTGGCAGGAAAAACAGAGACTAATTAAAAACAAATGAACACAAAAGCTTGGGTTTTGCAACAGCAGCAGAATTTACAGAATTACAGCACCTCTAGAATTATGGAGCCCACAATTTCCTGCAATGTGTCTGTTTCTGCCAACTTCTGGTTGTCTGTGGTTTTCTTAAAATATCCTTGGAAGAGGCTCCAAGAAATCATCAAATCAGTTCAATGTTCTCTAAGTTATAGTCTTACAAAGGCTCCAGCATTTCTATGGGAGCTGCCCATTCATGTACATGTTCCAATTTTCTGCCACACACTTGATTTAGATCCAAGACTGTGCAAGAGTTACTAAGCTCCTACATGAGAAACCCTTTCTCACGTTGTAATGTTCTTAACCAATGAGGTAGTTATTATTGTCCGGATTACACAGCAAGGTCAACTGAAGCTTAGAAAGTGAGTTGCCAAGGTCTCCCGGCACCTTTAAAAAGGTTAAAACCAGGCTGGGATTGACCTTGGATCATACACTTGGTGCTCAGTGCCATTTTTATATGACATCAAGACTACCGCTGGAAAAGTAAAAAGATGTGACTGGTAGTCCTGGTACTTGGTGAGGCAGGTTATCTAAATGGTCAACACATGGATGGGTGAGCTTTCCACAGCTCTAATCACATTTTGAACTCTGGTGTTGGAGAAGACTCTTGAGAGTTCCTTGGACTTCAAGGAGATCTAACCAGTCCATCCGAAAGGAAATCAGTCCTGAATAGTCATTGGAAGGACTGATGCTGAAGCTGTCCAATACTTTGGCCACCTGATGCAAAGAACTGACTCCTTGGAAAAGACCCTGATGCTGGGAAAGATTGAAGGCAGGAAGAGAAGGGGACGACAGAGGATGAGATGGTTGGATGGCATCACCGACTCAATGGACATGAGTTTGAGGAAGCTCCGGGAGTTGGTGATGGACAGGGAAGCCTGGCGTGCTGCAGTCCATGGGGTTGCAAAGAGGTGGACATGACTGAGCGAGTGAACTGAACTGAATCACATGTCTGATTTTATGTTTGTGCCACCCTGTAAGTGGCAGGGGACTTCCCCTTAACACTGCCTTCACCTGAAAGCTTCTTGTTTCCTTGGGTTATTGCTTTTCCTATTTATAAGTTTTTCATGAATTGAGTGAAGAGTTGTAGTTTCAAAAGCTCTATTAGCCAAAACTAAGTCGTGTTGGAGGGGACCTAGGTATACTTATGACTGATTCATGTTGATGTGTGGCAGAAACCAACACAATATTGTAAAGCAGTTATCCTCCAATTAAAATTAAATAAATTTTTAAAAATCATGTTAATAAGTGAAAAGAACATAGGGCAAAACTAAGAAATTTTAAGGAGAGTGATAATAAAGTATTATAATAACATTATCCAAGAATAGACTAAAGGGTCTTTGTAGATATGGAAACTTCAAAATACATGGGTAGCCCTACTAACTTATGAATCAGTTGAAATATAAAGTCTATAAAATTGATTAGCATATTCTAATCAATTCCATTCTGCCCAAGGATCCCCAATGATAGGCAATTCACAGCTGCCGTTGCCAATATGGTTGATTTTTTCTTGTCCATAATTTTCTTCTTGTCCCCAATTTAAAATTCAGAATTCAGCATCAGATGAGCTTTTCACCTTATACATCATGTGATAATCTAAGTGATCACTACTAGGAAATATGAATATGAAATATGTATATATACCTTGGCCACTAATCAGTTTTCAGTTGGTTTATTTACTTAACCAGTGGCTCACTAAGTCACATTGGTAATTCAAGTTTAAGTTTGTTGTCAAGTGATAAAGTATGCTTATGTTTACTTTTTTGTTTCCAAGAATAATGATAGCTGGATTGTAGGCTCCTTAGAGGCAGTGATAGATTGCATTTTATACTTTATTGGTAACAATCATGGCGTGAGGAGTAGTACTGATTATGAAGTAGGTTAAGACCCTGATGCTGGGAAAGACTGAAGACAAGGAGGAGAAGAGGACAACAGAGGATGAGATGGTTGGATGGCATCACTGACTTGATAGGCCTGAGTTTGGGCAAGTTCCGGGAGTTGGTGATGGACAGGGAAGCCTGGCGTGCTGCCATCCATGGGGTCGCAAAGAGTCGGACACGGCTGAGCGACAGAACTGAACTGAACTGATGAAGTAGGTACTCAATAGTGACTTGTGGGGTTTACTGATTTTCTTCTGCACCTTCTTGGCTTTGGCAGTTAAATAACTTATTAGATTAAAAACAGATGTAAGGATAGTAGTGTATCTACCAATTCAGTTCCCTTTAGCCATAAATATCAATGTGTAAAGGATCTATGTTATATGGGGGTTCTTACCCTGAGCTTCAGAGGGTGTTCCCTTAACTCTCTGAAATTTTATTCAGTTTTTTTTTTTGTGTTCATATGTTCACTTAGCTGGGGAGAGGATCTAGAATGTTCTTCACTCCCAGGAAATCCATCATTCCATAAACTATTAAGAACAAGTGGTATTTAATATTTTCTCCTGCATCTCGAATATCAGCACTGATAACTCTGGAGGCCCATCTACACTTGCTTGGAATACACTATAACCTTTTTTTCTGATCTTTTACTTTCCTAAACATGCCTGATCTCCAGTTAGAATTAAATTGCCCTAAGCATTTAATAATATCTGGAATAAACCAGTGTATAAAGCATGAAGACAGGGTAATTGAAACTTCTTCTTATTCCCAGGCTGCACTCTTTACTGAGCTGGCATTTGGGTCCATGTGCAGGTCAAGGTATTTTTTATTATTTAAAACTCTAATGCACGAAGTGATCTGCGACCTAATTATGGGGGAAATTACCTGTATCCTTATGCACGCTCACACCACTAAACTCAACAGCGGCATTTCAGCTAACGGTCCCTGTCTTCTCACTTGAAAGAATTTGGGGCAATCGGCTCCCAGCATGAGGAGTTGATTTTTGAATTCATGGTACATCTCACAGCCTAAATTTACCAGTCTTCAGAATTAGAAAGCTTTTGTTGTTTCTGTAGATGGACAGAATAGGTTAGTTAGTTGTGGTCAAATCAGTTTAAAGTGTTTCTCTACACACTCTACCCTTTTCCAGTCCTGTATTTCTAAGTTAACGTTTAACTGGGTTTATTGCACTGCTGCGAATTTTTTAAAAAGGCAGTTATGTTAAGGAGCATTCCCTTTTAAGGAAGAAAAATCAAACCTTTATAATTATGCTATTAATTCTCAGTTTAACTGATAATAACATATGAAAATGGATCTTTCAGTAGAACATTTTATTATTATTTAGTGTTTAGCTAGCATGAAGAGCCATGGTTTATAGCATTTTAATCCTAGCTCCTCCTCCAAACGTTAAGTGGGTCAGAAGCACTTTTAACTCTTATGTTGTGATTTTTTTCTATTGTTTATCTTTTAAATTAACATTTATTAGGACTGCTGCAAGCCTACATTCTTGTTTTTAAATTTTGGCTTCTTGTAAATGTTTTTGTTTTTACAAGGCCAAGTCTGTTCCCTTTGGTGCTCATCAGAGAAGTTATGGCTTTGTTCCATTCTTCCATCCTACCAAATGAGCAAGCTCTTGGGAAGCTGTTGAATGAAACCCTTAAGGCATCTTTCTAAGCAAAATAAAGCTTTACAATTACACTGGAAGACTTTGACTCATACCCATTTTAAAGGTTGGCTGTCAAGAGTCCATTTGGAGTGTCAGAGATTTTCTGCTCCTTCAAGTTCTAGAGCTTCCTTTCAAGTAAAAAATTTAAATATCCACGCTTTTAACTTAACAAAAAAGCACATGAATTCCATAGCACAACAAATGGCTTCCAAAATGATTGTAAATTGAGTGACAGAAGACAAGTCATTTAAAGGGACTCCCACTAGAGAACACAAGGCAGCACCCAAATAAATCCATTTTAATTTTCACTTTATTTCCGTTCTGCTTCAAAGCTGTGATATCATGAGTGGAGAGAGAAGCAGCTCATAGAGCAGCCCGAGTTCAAACGCACTGAAATTTAGTATGCAATGTAAAATCGAGGACTTCTGCTTCTCAGAGGATAATTGTGGAAATACCAGCGTGGAACTGTGTGGGCTCGGTGCTACAGCAGAATTAGAAATCTGAGATGACCCTGCATAGATTGGCAAGTAGCCATGAAGTAATGCTTTTTACAAGAAAAAGCTTGTACCTGACAAGCTATTAGAAGCGTGCATTTCTCTTAAATTTCTCTTCCTGTCCTGCACGAAAAAAAAAGACATTATAAACTGCTAATGAAATGTGACTTTCCGATTGAGAGACCGGATTCCCCCAGGACTGAAATGAAGCACTCTTTAGCCTTCTCACCCGGGGTGTCCTCTGGGGTTCCCTGCAGAGTGCACTCTACCTGCACCTTGGCGAGACAGCACTAAGGGTCAGTATTCTCTGCTATCTTTCTTTGCATTGGGGCTCAGGCCGCCAGAGGGGAAATAGTCACACACACACAGGGTAATGGCCTAAGTGAAAATCAAGCAAGCCTGGTGGGGTGGTAATGACTTTCCCAGCATCCAAGCCTTTGCCTTCAGGACATGTGAAGCTAGAAAACAATGTCATTCATTTAATGTTTATAGAGAACACACAGAGTGCTCGGTGCTGGGCTCAGTACTGGAGGACATGCAAAAGTACGCGGAACACAACCCCTGCCGGCGGACTCAGACGGGTTATTTCAAGTATCAAACAGACCTTATGACCTTTTAAGAAATTCTTGAGTGAATAACAGTGCACTCCGAATTTAAAATAAGCAGGGAAAAGAATACCGCTAGGACGACAAATCTTTTAGGAGAAAAGGCATGTAAATGTACTGGGACATTTTATTTCTGTGATATAAAGTGTAGCCTGGATGAGTGAGAGAGTAGCGGTTTAAAAGGTTTAAGAGGCGCCAGGCTGGCTGGTTCTTGGAGAAGCCGGACTTCAAAGCAGCACAGTGTTCAGATGCCTTACACAGTAAGCTGGCTCCAAACAAAGAGGAACCCAGCACTTTTACCTGGGCAGTGGATAACTTTGAGGAAAAGTGCCCCCCGAAGGGGAAAACAGGCAACGTTCCGCCCGGAGCGGAAGCCCCCCACAACCCTCGACTCTGCCTGCCGACCGCACCCTGGACCGACCTCACCCCCGCTCCCCCGCCCGGCTTCCTCCACCCAGCGGAGGCGGCGGGCCGCGCCGCCCGGGGTCCACCGCCCACCGCACGCCTGGAGCCCTTGCGCACGCCGGCTGCAGCCGGTAATCGGCCACGTGCGCCCGGGTTCCCCGGCTCGGCCCGGGGCGCTTCCACGGTCGAGGTGGCAGCGGTGGGGGTCTCGATCCCTGGCCTCCGCGCCCAGCCAAGAAGTGCGGACGGCGGCGGCGGGAGCGAGCGGCCCGGCCCCTCCCCAGAGCGGGCAGCGCGACTGTGGGCTGCGGGCGCCGCCTCCGCTGCGTCCGTGGCTGCGCGTCCCGCTCGGTTCAGCCCCGCTCGGATCCGGAACCTGCGCGTCCGGCGCGGCCGCCCCCTCCTCCTCGGCGTCGCCCGGCGGGCAGCTCCTCCCCGCGGCGAGACGCGCGTTCGAGCCTCCTTCCCCGGTTTACGGATTCCCGAGGCAGGAGAATTTTGCCTCGGTCCCTACGAGCATCTCTCGGCCTCTTCCCCCCTCCCCGTGGGCGCGCGCGCGCACACTCACACACACTCACACTCGCCGGCGCGCGTGCGCACGGCCGCGCGCCCGGAGCCGCGGAATCTCCGGCGCCGCTACTCACACGGGCTTCCAGCCGCCACTGGGCGTCCTCTGTCTGCGGCAGCGGCGGCCGAGGCGACGGCGGGGAAGGCGGCTGCAGCCCGGCCCGGTCTCAGAGCTCGGCGCCCAGGACAGAGTCCGGGGAGAAGCGGAGAAGGAGGGCGCGGAGGCGAGGAGGAGCCGCGCCGCGCCCGCTCCTGGTGCCGCGGCCCCAGGTAAGCAGCTCCGGGGGGCCCGCAGCATCCCTGGGGCGTCCGGGCTTAGAGCGGGGGTTTCGCGGTCCCGCCCCCGCCGCGGTACGGGGATCGAGGCACGGAGAGGAGTGGGCTCGGGGCGGGGGAAGGGGAGAAAGGAAAGGAGCTCGAGGTGCGGCCGGGAGGGAGGGGTGCAGGGGAGCGTGAGGGGCTTCGGCGCAGCCGCCCGCGCCCTTCCCTTTCCTGTCTCAGCTCCACTAGGCTCACTTTTACAAGCCTGGGTGGCGGGGTGGGGGGGGGGTGGTGCCTGGCGCCCCCGGACAGCCGTTCCGAGCTCTCTCCCCCGCCGCCGCCAGCCAGTGTTGGCTCCGGGATCCGCGCCCGCCGCGCGCCCACCACCTCCCGTACACCTTGGACAGCGCACCCCGCCGCTAGCGTCCCCCAAGCACCGCGCCCCGGTCCGCGCCCGGCTCGCGCAGCCCTCCCGCTGCCCTCTGCTTTCCAGGTCGTCACCCTCCCGCCCAGCCTCCGTCCTCCTCCCAGCCCTGGAGGACTTCGTCGGGTGCGGGCCTGAAACTTTCCTCCCGGTCTTGTCTGAGCCGGGTACTACTGTTATCTGTGACTGTCCCCTTACTCGGAGGCGGGGTGGGGGGAAGTCCGACGTTGTGGACTGGTCTTTTTTTTTTTTTCGGCGGGAGCATGTCCCGCCCGAACGGGCCAAGGCAAAAGAGGAACTGGGCAGCGGGACTCGGGGGATGCCAGGGTGCAGAGCCCACGCCTCGGGACCCGGACGCCCGCCGCCTCGCATCCTCCCCGCCTCCCCGGACCCGACACGTGCGCGCCTCCCACGGACGCGGCCCCTCCCCGACCACCCTGCGTCCTCCCCCGGCATGGCCAGGGCCACCCCATAGGTTGGACACCCGGGGCTTGCGGGTTCTGATTGGCCGAAGGCATAACCCCGCCCCCTTTCCGGAGGGGGTGGTCCGGGAGTGTTGTGGTTGTCAGCGGCGGTGCGCACATGGGGGAAGTGGGGTCGACAGGTAGGGGAAGCGAGGCCCCTTGAGTCCCCGCGACCCACTGTGCAGAGCTACACTCCCACCCGCTTTCCTCCAAGTACACGCCTGCATGTCTCCTTTCTGTCTTTTTCCCCCCCAACATTTTGCTGCTATGACATTAAAAAATCAACTGGCTTGTAGCCTTTCTTTTATTAATATTGTATTTGTTCGGTGGCGGAGATTTTTAAAGCAGATCTAGAAGAATCGGGAAGACAAGTGTTTATGGGGAGGTTCGTGGCAAACTGCAGGTTTGAGTCCGGTGGTTTGCAGAAAGTAATGAGTGTCTAAGGAATACGGAAAAGGTGGAGAAAGTGGGGAGAGCATATTTCTTAGTGAGGTCGGGATACAGGTGAACAAGCTTGAGAAGCTGCGGGAGAAGGAAGTGGGTCATGTGTGGGGTGAGACCTGAAGGAGAAACCTGGATTGGGCGCTCACTCCCAGGAGCGGTCTGCTGAGGATGGTTCTGTCCGGAAAAGTGATCATTTGACTAGTATTCAGTTAATTATTTAACACACTCTGTTTCTGTTTTGCTAAAGTTGCCCTTTTGATAGCAGATTTTACAGTAATAACGTCAACCGACGTAATGAGTTTTGCTTATTACCAGTTTCTTACAACGTGTAGATTTACAAGTTGTGGTGAATTTCAAAAGGTGAATTTCAAAGGCTTGTTTAGAGAATTGAACTAAATAGTTAAAGTGGTTTGGAAATATTGTGAAGGAAGATGGATGAGCGTTGCATAAAATGCAGAGACTGTTCTGGCATTATTTAGGGTCTTTGCAGAAATATATGCGTGTGCATAAGTGATACTGATTTCTCTTCATTTCAAAGCATGATTGCCTCTAGCAGTTTCGAGCTTTAATTCCTTCAGGCTGTTTTGATGTTGTGTCTGTACATCTAAGAATATTGTAATTCTTATCTTTAGAAGCCTTGTCAATGGAAAACAAACAGCAACTGATGCAAGCGAATGTTGACAGCTTTATATTGAGTACACTGCGTTATTTTATTTGTAAGCTAGTGAAATATGCAAGAGTAACATAGCATGACTGCTATTCCTGAGGGACCAATATCAGAACAAAGTGGGGAATCACATGAGGCTATTCCAGAGAGAACAATTCAATTATTTTAAAAGTGAATATATGTTAATATTCTTGGGTGTAAAGAAAAACAGAATTTTCCCATTTGAATTATTATCTTTGTACACAGGGGTAGCAGATGATGACATGAAGTAAAACAACAAATGATCAGTGATTCCAAAGTAGATAGTAAAGGCATTCCATTTATTATTTTTATATCAGTAGAATTGCTTTCATGACTGGAGAACTTTGTATTCAAGAGACAGAATTTGATACATCTGGCAAGTTGGAAGTTATTGCTGTTGTTGAGAAAATAATTCTGACTGTGTTTTCGTCTCTCTAGGTCATGCTTTAATTTGCCCTCTGGGATTTAGATCTAGTTTTTGGCCTATTCAATTTAGATGAGTTTGGAGGTAGGTAGGAGGAGAATGTATAATAAATAGTCACACACACACATACATACACATGCAAAACGTATGTATGCATATCCACACACAGCTGTATGTTTATAAACATAATTTAGGGATACCTTCATTGTGTTTGCTTATATATATGTTTATTGTTCTTAGAATTTTTTCGCCTTTCTTCTTGTCTAAAAGGTGGCCCTATTTTAAACTGTGGAAAGCATTATCACCGGTAGAATTGGCCAATAGATCATGGAAACAGACAATAGTATTTTGTTGCTTGGCAACCACCTACTGTGAATGAAAAACAAAGCGGTGACAGCTGCTTCCACATCCTGACACTCACACTGTAGCTCGGGCATTGCAGCCCTCCGGAGGAGACAGCTCTACCAAGTTGCATTTGAGGAAGGTGAAGCTGTTTCCTTTGGAGGGGGATGTTTTTAAAAAGAACATTTCAACATTTTGTTACAATCAGAATTACATTGTTATTGTGGGATGAAATGAAGCATCTAATTTCAATTGCCCTCTTAAGCCCTGTAGAAACTGAAAAATGCAAGGCTGGGAGGATTGTTTAGACCCTCCTCATTCTCCCCTTTGTAAACACCATGAGCACATTTTCTGCCGCTCTCAGATGCTCTTAGGATTTTACAAACACTTGAGTTCTCTCTGATATCTAAATAGGTGACTGGGTTTTACTGCCAGGAGGGAGTTAGAGATGGATGCTGTGGCCTAAGCCTTTAGTTTTAAGGGACACTGAGGCCCAGGGAAATGTTGTGACTCAGACCTGGTGACCGAGCCCTCTCCAGGAGGTCTTGCCTTGGGTCACACTTGAAAATCCGCCCCCCAACCCCGTTTCCTCCCCCAAATCATTCTTTCTTTGTTCTTTATTTACACATAATTTATAATCAGGATTTTTACCCTGATAAAGATCATTAGAAGAACACAGTAGTATTTGGGAGTCAAAATTCAGTGTTGACACCAGTCTCTGTTTGGTTTTAGATACCTTGTGTACAGCCTTCAGTCTCAGAAAGTCCTGGGACTCCCACCTCTTTCCTCAAACTGGGGATGCCCTTTCGCTTGCTTTGTTAATTGTTTACATCTTTGGAGAGTTTTTAATGTTCTCCTTTTCTCTATATGAATTTAAAATGGGGATCAGATTGAGGATTGTGTTGGTCAGCGGGTATACCTGTAAGAGTTTAACCATTACAGCTAATTAATCACTCGTGGTCTTCTGTCTGCAAGGGATAGACATATTGTTGGTCTAATGATCAGGGCTTCAAAAAAAAAAAAACTTATTTAGAAAACAGACACAGACTCACAGACTTAGAGAACTGAATTTATGGTTCCCCGGGGATGAGTTGGTGAGAGGCAAGATTGGGGATTGGGATTGACATGTACACATGCTATATTTAAAACAGTTAGCCAACAAGGACCTACTGTGTAGCACAGGGAATGCTGCTCGATATTCTGTAATAAGCTAAATGGGAAAATGATTTGAAAAAGAATAGATGCACGTGTATGTATAACTGAGTCACTTTGCTGTACACCTGACTCTAATACAACATTGTTAATCAGCTGTGCTCCAGTATAGAATAAAAAAAATTTTTTTAAAATAAAGTACCCAGGACAGACTATGTTGCTGCATAACTCTACTTTTGGTCCTTTTCAAAACTGTTTTGCCAAAGGTGTCACCTGAAGCCTGCTTGTGGAGGATAGTCATCTATCTGTGAGAGATGACAATGGCATAGATTGTTTCTGAACCCTGAGATGCTAATGAATGGAGTATTGGATGGGAACGTGAATCACATGTGCTTTATTAAGCCTTCTTTTTAAGCTTAGAAATGTATTGCATGGGCGATACATTTTGAGTTTCCTTCTGCCATAAATACTTTGAAGATCTGTGTTCTGTCGTTTCTTATTTATGACAAAGGTAGGCATTTAACTTTAATACACCTTAACTGGAAGAAGAACTTGGATCGGACTGGTTGGAGAAACAACATAGTGACAGTATTAAGTATCATTGAAGAATCATTTTCACCAGAAAAGCATGCACTTTAGCAGATTGGTCGGGGGGAATAAATTGATTTACAGCGAGTTTCACCTAGTGTTAGAAGCCTGGTGTTAACTTGTTCTAGCTAGAAGGATTTCCAAGCAGAATAATTTGGCAGATTTCAAGTGAACTTGGCTGATTTTTAGAGTTATTTTTCATAGTCTGTAGTTCAGGACAAGCACTTGCTCCGGGTCTTCTAGGAGTAATCTAAAATTTAAAGTTATTATTATTTAAAAAAATCAGAACTGTCTTTTTGTGGCATGGTGTTAAATATTCTGTAGTTCATACATTTAATTTAGTCCACTGGAATCTTGAAATTTAATTAACCTCCTTCTTCTATCTTCATGTTCAAGATAATGTGTGTGTATGCATACATATGTGTTGGCATTTTTTTTTCCTTTTTGTTGTTTTTGTCCTAACAATAGAATGCCAAAGGGCCTGATTTGTATTTTTTTTTCATACAGTAAAGAGAATCTTTAAGCAAGAGATATTTATGTTTTCTACTTCCTTATGTCAGCTTCTGCTATTATAAGCTGTAAACTCTCACCCACACAAATAGGATGATTGCTAAAAACAAGCAAACAAATAAATATTTATCTAAACAGCATCCCATTTGCTGCCCTACAGGCTGGCCAAGAAAGCATATTTTCTCATTCTTTGACACATATACACTTCCACACCCACCCACATACTGAGTTTAAGGTCTTACGTATTCTTCTTTAGGTGGTTCTAATTTTAAGGGTGGACAGAAATAGTATTGAATGGGGCTACCTGTGTTTGATAGATTTTAAGCGAAGTCGATGGATTCAGATTTTCAGAAATGCAGCAGAAGAGGAAGAATTAAATTGAATTATTCCCCTTGGAAAAATGTCACGTTTGTGCTGACCGCATAACCTGTGGCCTCTCCGTCAGCACCCGGTACCTGCAGCAGCGCTTGGCTTGCAGCAGACTGTGTTTTGTGAAGTATGCACCTGCCACCTCCTTTTTGTGATGTTGTACATATTTTGGTCTGTATCTTCATGAACAGCAAAAGCCTGGCAAATGGAGAAGAAATACTTTTCGAATTGTTTCCAGCCCTGTATAAAAGCATATCAAAAGCACTAATGTAGCCAGTGATGTTTTGGAACGTACTTCTTGTCGGTGTAGAAAGTTATACCAGGGGTGTTGATTTTTCACACACACAGCCATCCTAAGTACAGAAGAACTCTTTAATAGCCCACAGCAGCTTAACAAAGGTTAGGGCAGCTGGTCTGAAGGAATACTTTATTTAGCTGCAGCGGGAGGGGGAAGTCTGCTAGCCCCAGCCTGCTTATCCAGACTGGAGCGTGGCCACCGCGCTGTGGTTTAACATCCCAGACCGGGGAGAAAAGCCACCGATGAGGTCTGTAGTGACTCCGAGTGCCCAGGCCTCTGCTTTGGTCTCGTTTGCGAGAGAGGTCCTTGAAAATCGCAGAAACTGTTGTGCCTCTGAGGGTGGAGCCCAGAGTTCCTATCGAGGCCCCAGGTACCAAATTTCTGGTCTTCGGAAGAAGCCTTCATCCTGAGACATCAGCGCCTGCTGCTGAAATACGACTTTCCTCTTCATCCCGCTCCATCTCTGTGAAGTAGGAGGAGGGCGACCGTGTTTATGGGGACAACCCCCGCAGAATGACCAGGTAGGGTCAAGCCCAAAGGCTTCCAGTTCCTTGGAAAGCATCCTTCACCTTCCTACCATGACCTCAGTCTTTTGTATGCCTTGTAGGGATTAATTCACCGTTTTGTGTTATAGCAGCAGGTCTCTGTTAACATGCACACGGATCAGCAGTTATGGAGCATCTCAGGAGGAACTCCTGAGTGTCTTGCATAGATTAGGTGCTCGATAGTATTTTTTTCATTTTACTACTATTTTGAGAGATTTGGAAGATAGTTTTGTCCAGGGAGCCGAGGTACCTAGTACCATACTGTTTCTTTTCAGGGTGGTTTCATCAATACACATTTATTGAGCATTTACTGTATGACTGGTATTTGGCTCTGGGGATCACAGACATTCTTACAGCACATTTCCTGCTTGTAGAAGAGTATGCTGCCTAAAGGAAGACTGTGGAAAGGGCACAAGTTCCGTGTGGTTTACAGGTGACTGCTGGGAGCTGCTACTGAAGGTTTTGCACTTCATGATATGGGTCAGTGTTTCACAATCTGCCTGTGCAAAAGAGTCCCACTCAGTGCCATGGGGTCACTAAGAGTCGGACACAACTGAGCGACTTCCCTTTCACTTTTCACTTTCATGCATTGGAGAAGGAAATGGCAACCCACTCCAGTATTCTTGCCTGGAGAATCCCAGGGATGGCGGAGCCTGGTGGGCTGCCATCATGGGGTTGCACAGAGTCGGACACGACTGAAGCGACTTAGCAGCAGCAGCAGCAGCAGTGCTTGCCACAGCGCTGATTCCTGGGTCCCACCCCGCAGCCTCCCGAATCAGAATCTTCAGGGACATGGCCAGGTCAGGTAGACGCATTCATACACCCAGACACTCACGCTCTTGTACACTTCTGCAGAATTCTTCTGCAGGCATCTACTGTTCTCCACCTGAGGGCTTTCTCTCTGACTTGTGGGGCAGCCGTGGGACAGCGAAGCTAAGTGACCCCAGAAGTGGACCTCAGCTGATGACCAAAGAGAGCAGGGAGGCAGTGCCCTGGCCTCCTGACCCAGCCCATGCAGAGACTGACCCGTGTCCTGCACAATGTCCTAGGATCCCCTAGTGAGACTGACGGTGCTGCCCGTGGTGGCCGTCTCCTGCAGCATATGGGCTTACTTGGCTTCCTTCCTCCCCAGGAACTAGTCCTGCCCAGGATCCTCTCTCAGTTGAATAACTTGCATTTAAGAGACCTCGGTCTCAAGGTCTGTTTCAAGAGAAACCCAACATAAGACACTGAAGAATCTGCTTGATTTATTTATTTTAAAAGTAATGCCCCCCACTGGCTCAGCAGTAAAGAATCTGCCTGCAGTGCAGGAGACTTGAGTGTGATTCCTGATCTGGGAGGGAAGATCCCCTGAAGAAGGAAATGGCAACCCACTCTAGTATTCTTGCCTGGGAAATCCCATGGACAGAGGAGCCTGGCGGGCTACAGTCCATGGGGTTGCAAGAGTCGGACATGATTTAGTGACTGAATCACTACCACACAGGTTTCACTAATGAGGGAGATTTGGGAGCTCTGGCTTCAGGTGATAGAGAGCTGCTAAAGAATTGTGATGATGGCATTGTTACTCTTGATAACAGGTGTTGGGGGGGAGGGATTGATAGAATTGGGGGCATGGAGACCAGCTCCGAGGTGGTGCTGCCCAGACAAATAGTGAAGATAGTAGCTGGGGGGCTGGAGATGGGGACGGGATACAAGATGGATTTGGATGGAAAGCTGGCTGGAAAAGTCAGCGTGATGCAAAGGCCTGAGACGTGGGCTCACTTAGCACGTCCCTAGACCGAGACCTTGGTCCCCTCCCCACAGCTCCGCCTGCTCTGTCCCTCCGGCTCAGTAACCCCCTAAAGGGCTGGGTTGCCTCTGCCTTGCTTGCAGTCCTGGTCAGGCTGTCTTGGAGTTAAGTAGTACAATTCTGGGCATAAATAAAAGAAGACAGAAAGATAAATTGAAGCATATAAATAATTCACCACCAGATCATTAAAGGAAGAAAGTTATATTTCACAGGCAGGATTTGTGGAGTGGTAGAGAAGGAGAGTTGGGGAGATGTCCGTGGTGTGTGTCCATTTTGTGATGAATAGTGATTTTTTCCCCCCACCCTCATACTCTTGGCTAAGAAGGGATTTTCATCCAGCATCAGTTTCCGGAAGACCTAGCATGCACTTCTGTCTATTGTTTTCCCTGCTTCTCCCGGAGCCTGTATTTTAGCTAAGTGGATGAGTGGTGGCTGGGGTGGGCTGGCTCTTGCCTCTTGATCTGTCAAAGTGCCAGGCTCTCCCAACGCAGCTTCTCCCACTGGTTCTTAGGCCGCCAGCTCTCACAGGAGACCAGAGGGTGCGGGAAGGAAAGCATGCATTCCAGAAAGAGAGCAGTTTTGAAATGAATACTTCATTGTGAAATGAGCAGGTTAAGGCTTGTTAGCTAATCTGTACTAAGATCAGGCAGCCTCCTAATTGTCCTGTGCGTGAATACTAATGTCCTGGCTTCCGTCTGCAGTCAGAAAGGCCAAGGCTGAAGAATCAAACACGAGTAAGCGACACCATCATATTTCTGCAAAAGTAGCCCTGAGCCAATAACACAGAATAGACAGAATTTGGAGGAGCTGCAGATGGGGCCAGCTCAGACCTTCCTGAGCCTCGCTGCACAGGCAGATCAGAGTCCTGAGAGCAGAGATGCTGTGCTTGTGAGTATACAAACTGGAGACACTTACGGGGGAAACACAGTGGAAAGGAAGAAGGCTTAATAATTGAGAAGAGCTGCAGGTATGTCTGAGCTTCCCAGGTGGCGCTAGTGGTAAAGTACCTGCCTGCCAATGCAGGAGACAGATGAGGTTCAATCCCTGGGTTGGGGAAGATCCCCTGGAGAAAGGAATGCACCCACTCCAGTATTGTTGCCTGGAACACTCCATGGACAGAGGAGCCTGGCTGGCTACAGTCCATGGGATCTCAAAAGTCGGACACGACTGAAATGAATTAGCATGCATGCACATACTTATGATATTTTTTAATTAAAATTTTAATTTGGAGATGGTTATAGATTCTTGTGCAGTTGTAAGAAGTAACACAGAACCTCTGTACTTTTTTTTTTTTTTAATGTGTAAATCAGTTTGAAACTTTTCAAGTTGTACACTTAATTTTTTTGGCTGGGTGGCATGCCAGGATCTTAGTTCCCGACCAGAGATCGAACCCAAGCTCTCTCTATTGGACGTGTGGCCTTCCAATAGACTTCCAAAGACTGCCAGGAAGCCGTGAGCCTGTGTCTGGTAACATTTCCCACCCCACCCCCACCCCCTGCCCCTGGTAACATCTTTCAGACCTGTAGGACGGCATCATGACCAACCTGGATGGCTGCAGGCCAGTCTTCCTCAGATTTCCCGTTTCACTTGGACTTACTTGGAGGTGTGCGCTCAGCCTTGCTCATGTATATTTTCTCCTATTCGATACCTATATTTTTTCAAAGAGCCTTTTTTTCCCCTAGGATTTTGGGGGGAAAATGCTCTTGTTAAGACTAGTCCCGGAGTAATTGTAACTGAAGAAAGGGTATTATATAAATTATAGAATAAACTATAAAGGATAGAATAAATTCCCCAACCTTTGTTACTCAGTTTGGCTCGCGCTCGGTCATTGTCGCTGCGCCGGCCTTTCTCTAGTCGCGGCGAGCGGGGCCTGCTCTCGTTTCGGTGCTTGGGCTTCTCCTTGCAGGGGCTCCTTTGGCTGCGGACCACGGGCTCTAGGGCACGGGCTTCAGTGGTTGCAGAGTTCGAACCCCTGTCTCCAGTGGTTGCAGAGTCCGAACCTGTGTCTCCTGCGCTGGCAGACGGATTCTCTACGCCGCGCCACCAGGGAGGCCCCGGTAAGGGACTCTTTTAAAAGTGCGCCTGTTGGAAGGGAAGCTTGTCTGCTACAGCGCGCAGCCCTTCCAGCATCCCAGCGCTCCTGGTCTCCACCTCCCCTCTGGGTCCTGGGGGCTCACCCTTGCAGGCTGCTCTCTGAGGTTTCTGGGTCTTCTGGCTTTTGCTGTCCTCAGCCCTCTGGAGGCACGTAGGAGGCAGCAGGGAGAAGGGCCCAGCCAGGGAGGGTATATTTTTTCTTTCCTCCAGCTTCCTGGGGCAGCCCTGGCAGTGGGAGTCCCTCCCCGTAGCACCACTCATGCCTGATGGGACTTCTGTGGTTCCAGCTGCTCACAAGTGACCTTGGACGCCTGCAGCCCTACCTCCTCTTCTTGTCTGTTGTCCCCTGTCAGCCCAGGGGAGGCGGCAGCTTCCTGCTTTGAGCTAGTCTCTGGATTATCTAACTAGACCGGTGTAGGCTAGTTAGTGATGCTCCTCCCATCACCCGAGTCACCGATTCTCGCCTATACATTTCCTCTGTGAAATATACTTGTAGAGATTCCTGTTTCCTTAGTTAGATAGTCCCCAGGTCCTCAAAGCGTGGGAATGATAAACATCTGATGAGATTTTCCTCTTTGTGACATGCTGGCTTCTTCCACCGCAAGAATCTGGCCAGCTCCAGTCCTGGCAGAAAGTACCTGCATTTTTAATGTCACCGCCTCCCACTAGGAGTCTCCTTCCTTTTAGTGACTATTCATCTTCTCCTAGGCTCTGGTTTCCGAAGCGCTAATTTCTCTTTGTCAAATATATTCTGCATTTTGGCAACCTCCCCTGATGTCCTTGTAATCTGTCCTTGAGCTTCTCTTTGTCTAACCATCCCTGAATTATTTTCTGCAAGTGGTTTTTCTGGCTGGCTCCATCTCCTGTGTGTAATGTCCTTATAGCCTATATTCGTGTGTTGGTCTCACGACTCACTCCTGATTGTGCTTTGGTTTACAGTTGTATCTATGCTGGACTTCCCTGGTGGCTCAGTGGTAAAGAATCCGCCTGCAATGCAGCAGACTCAGGTTCTATCCCTGGGTCAGGAAGATCCCCTGGAGAAGGGAATGGCAACCCACTCCAGTATTCTTGCCTGGTGAATCCCATGGACAGAGGAGCCTGACAGGCTACAGTCCATGGGGTCACAAAAGAGTTGGACATGACTTAGCGACTAAACAACAACCCTGGGTTTGCAGGCACTTCACTTTCCCATACTGAGATGCTTTCAAAATGTGTTACCAGGCTGCTCACCCCCTCATCTCCTGTAGAAGTGTATGTGGTTTTGTAGTAAACCATTGGTAAGAACGTTAATAAGGATGCTTTGGGAAGAAGGAGGTAGGACTCAAGTGGCATCTTCCAGTATAAAGCTAACTTAGGAGCTGCATCAGAGGAAGCCATGCTGGTGGCCAGCTGGCACGGTCGTCTTGTGCTTCTGCCATAAGGACTGTGCCCAGGCTCCTCTCCTGCTGGAGGGCAAGTCTTGTTGGTTGCTTCCATAAAGGGCCCATAGTTGGCCACAGGGGCAGCTCTGTCCCTTCTCCAGGGGGTCTCCAGTTGAGCACAGAGAGCTGGGAATTGGAGCGAGGAGAAAACCTTCAAGTTGTCTTCGACCAAGAGGTCCAAGAGCTTGCACACACAGCCCAGTTGTAGGTGCCCCATCCTCAGGTGCCCGGAGCAGAACCTTTTGGTGTTGCAGCACACAAGTGTTCAGCTGTCTGACTCTTGGCAACCCCATGGACTATAGCCCTCAGGCTCCTCTGTCCATGGGATTCTCCAGGCAAGACCTGACTGGAGTGAGTTGCCATTCCCTTCTCCAAGGGATCTTCCTGACCCAAGGATCGGACTGCGTCTCTTGTGTCTCTTGTATTAGCAGGTGGATTCTTTACTACTGAGCAACATGGGGAGCCCTCAGTATACAGGGAGATACCCTAAATTCCCAGTCATGCAAATCACCACCAGGTCTAAGGACTGGGGCTTAGGGAAGTCAAGAGCTTTGGCTAAAGGACAATTTAAGTATTGAGAAATAACTGATGACATGGGTAGTAAATGTCTGATGTTCTCCTGCCGTTGTGGGGGGAACAGAGCTCATGCAGAGTTTTGCACAGATGGGTCTACTTGGAGCTGGGTCACTTGCTAGTCTCTGCTCTCCACGGTGAGCTCAAGTGGTGAGAGCTGGGCCCAAGGACTGTGGATTAGAGGCTCTGAGTGAGCCAACAATGGAAAAGAAATAAGCTTGTTTTCAATGGGCAGAAGCTTTGAAGGAAGTTAATTAAGACACACTTACAAATTAGGGTTCTAGTTAATACAAATGCAAGATTGAAAAGAATAAGGCAGTTGCACACCTATAATCACCAAAGAACAGTTTGTTTAGTAACAAAACACCAATTATGTCTGCTCTTATGTGAGTTTCTCCTCTATTTCTCTTGCAAAGAAATATCCCTCAGAACAGACTGAGTTCAGCATCCTCTCTTCCCAGGTCAGGCTCTCCGCAGTTTCCTTTGAGGAATTGGTACCCACGAGAGAGCCAGCCCACGGGTTCCCCTGACATCCTTCCGAAGGTTGGTCTTGCACCTGGCTCAGGTGTATCTCTCTGCAGAGATACAGTCTCTGTTTCTTCCCGTATTCCTCAGCGATGGGCAGTGGCACGAGGAGACAGTCTGGATCTGGAGTTTTCTTGGGCATCAGGGACTTGACACTGCCCAGAAACAAAGCAGGTGCTGCAGAAGGCAGAGAGCTTGCTTTCTGCGCCAGGTGGGTGTCTCTGTACTGTGCTGAGTCGGCCCTCAGTGGTCTGTGACGTTTCTCATCTAGTTATTTATAATGTTGGCATGTATATTTTAAATCTCCCGTCATATTGTGACCCAGCTCTCTACTCTGTTTGTAGCAAAGGGTTAATGGTTTTGGAGGAAGGCACACTACACAAACGTTTGTGCCAAATGATTTTATGGTTGCCAGGTTCCCACTGGGTGCTGGGAACACAGGAGCGGACAGAAAGTCCCGGTCCTGTCCTCCGGGGAGTCCATAGTTTACTGGAAAGAATATCAAGTAAAACAAAAAGCATGATGTAACTGAAGCTTATGAGAAGTTCTTGGAAAAGACCAGGTTTCTCTGAAAAGATACCGTGAGGGTGGTTAGGGAAGGCCTGTGTGGGAGAGTCATTCAAGACCTGGAGATTGGTTGGGGTTGTTGCAGGGCGCGGTGGTGGGGAGGGTCTGTGTGTGAGCGGGAGTCCCTGGAAGAGGCGGTGTGGCTTCAGGGCAGAATGAGGGTGACCGTGGCTGGCATGAGGCTGCTGAGGGTAGGCTGGGGTCTGGTGGTGCAGGACCTGCCAGGCCAAGCTGAGAACTTTGGATTTTAGCCCAAACACCCTGGGGCATCACTGAAAAGGTTTTTGTTTTGTTTTTCTTTCTTTCTTTTTAATCGGGGTGAAATTTATACAACACAAGCCGAAGCATTTTAAAGTGAACAAATCGGCGTTTTGTGTGTTCACAGCGTTGTGCAGTTGCCACCCATGTCCATCCTAAAACATTTTCACCACCCGGAATGGAAACCCCCGACCCACGCAGCAGTCGTGGGTTTTAGGGAGTCACGTGGTGCGATTTTATTGCGTAACATCTTTCTGGCAAGCTTTTGGAGACGGAATTAGAGAGGGCAAGAGTGGAAGCAAGACAAGCAACTGGGAAATTAGAGTCGACTGCAGGAAGAGGTGGTGGCGTGGCTTCCTGGACCAGGGGGGCCAGAGGAGTCACCCGAGATGTGGAGAAGGGTGCGGTGAGCCGCGTGAGCGTCGGACCGTCACGTGCGATCATCTGCAAGTGGCTTGGTCACCTTGTAATAGCCTACGTCAGTGTTTCCCAAAGGGTGATCCACACCCCATTGAGACGTGTGGAGGATGCTTGTTGGAGGTACAGCTTCTTAAGCCCACTCCCAGATACCGAAGCAGAAGGAATGAGGCGGGTTCCCTAAGGGATTCTTACGGGAACTGCGGTTTGAGAACCACTTACTGTCTTCTCATTCCAATGCCCTTTCAGGTTGAAGGTCGCCAGCAGTCCATCCAAGAGGGATGAATCAGAACGAGACACAGGATAGACAAACGGATTGCCTAGCGCGTGCTTGTGACTGAGTGGGAGAGATGCTTTTCCGAGATGTATCTTTGACTTAATCCTGAAGGCGGACTGGGATGTGTAATGTAGATAATTCTATGGGTGGTGTTTGTTTTTGATTCTTTTCCCTTGGGGAGTATCCTGCCTCTCCCCGAGTGACTTGTGAGCAATGGCATTATCATGAAATACAGTGTAGGTACTGTGTAGTAATTTATCGTGTTGATGTTTAGTCGCTAAATCACGTCTGACTCTTGTGACCACATGGGCTGTAGCCCGCCGGGCTCCTGTGTCTATGGGATTCTCCTGGCAAGAACCATGGAGTGAGTTGCCATTTCCTTCTGCAGAGATCTGCCCAACCTGGGGATCGAACCAGCATCTCCTGCTTGGCAGGCAGATTCTTTACCACTGAGCCACCTGGGAAGCCTAATTTATTGTTAAAAAAAAAAAAAAAAAAAAGCCAACAACTGCAGGAAATTAACTTGTAAAGAAAACCATCTTGGTATTTTTGGAGTTACCTTCTAGTTACAAGATTCTTACAACTTTAAAGAGATATGTCCTCAAAATAACTGACTTTAGAGCCAAAGTTTTTGAGACTTCATAGTCAGAAAATCCTACAAGCTGTAGTAAAAATCACCAACAAAGAGATGGAGATTTTTGTCTTTGACTTCTCTTTTCCACTTGCCTTTGGTATGTTTTTCTAACCCAGTGCTACCTCTTACAGACAGAATTTCCCGCCACGTCTAAGCCACTCAGATGATTCTGTCCTAATGGTGTTTGGATCTTTCAAATAATCCTCTTCCTCCCAACAGTTTAGATAATACGTTTGGTTGAATTATACCTTTAGAACTGAGATAGCTCATGGAGAGCATCTAGCTTTCTAGTCTGCTTGAAGCGATCACCTTTGGAGAGCTTGAAGGGACTGTCACAGTCCTCGCTGCTGGGGAGTGGGGTTAGGTTTGCTGGGGGAACTGTCCCCATAAGAAAAGGGTGCGGCTGTCCGCCAGCAGCCAAGGGGTTAAGCTGTCTGCACCCCAGCATGGCAGCATCCCACAGCAGCCCGCCCTGTGCCCTTTTCCTGCCCACTGGCACTGCTCTTTCTGGAAGCAGCTGTGGGTTGCCCTCTCTCTGCCCCTCCTGCCCTCCCCCTACTCCCGCTTTCCCTTTTGGGAAAATGAGGTGCTCAGCTTCTTTAAGAAGATGTTTCATTTTGATTAATATTATTTCCACTCTCCTAGAAAGACGCTTAGGCACCTCGAGCTGTGTTTCTTTTTCAGCAGTGTACAAACTCAGATCTTAAAGTGGTTTCACTGCTTCATCATGGAATTTTATAAAGAAATAATATTTTGAGTGTCTGGCTAGCATCTTCATTTTTTTTAATCTTGAAATACTTAGGATTTGTGAGGGATAGGAGGTAAAACTGTCCACTTATTTTACGCTCAAGATACACAGAATCAGTAAATAACTTTCCTTAAAGCTTGATTTTTCTGTGCCCTGCCCAAATTCATGTTGTTATATGAGAGCAAACACTTTAGAAGAATACAAAGAGGAAGGTTAAAGTCTTCAGAAATATTGGAGCTAACCTTTGCTGACATTTTAGTAAAGTTCTTCCAGGCATATCTCTCTGTCTCTGTCTCTGTCTCTCTCTATATATATATATGTATGTATCTGCACATGTACATGTATACATGATATACAGATGAAATTCTAAATAAAAGGGATTTTGCTGTGCATGCTATTCTGTAATCTACTCTGTTGTTCTACTGACGTGTGCTGGGCATCCTTCCATGTCAACAAATATATCTTATCTTTTTAATGACTGAATAGTTGTACTGGATGCTTTTCATTGTGAGTAATGCAAATCCCAGGGCATACTAGCTTAAATAATAGAACATACTGAAAAATCCTGTGGGCTGGGGCTGCAGGCATGATTTAATCAGGATTCAGGATTTCTTTCTTTAGAACTTGCTTTTTTCCTTGCTCCTCATGATGGCAAAACAGCTGAAGTTCTAGGGATCCATTCACTGTCCAGTGAAAGATAGCTGCTCTTAATCATCAAATAAACAAATCATCATCGTCATCAAAAAAAAAAAAAAAAAAAAAAAAAAAATCCTGGCTTCCTTCTGCTTGAACCATCATAGGTAAAGCTACCAGGGAAGTGGCATGCACTGATTGCTTCAGATTTGGGTAGAAGTTTGTGCTAATCTGACCCAATCTCAGTGCATACACACATCCAGAGTTCTGCTAGAAAATACCGGAAACAGCTTGCTGAGGAGGCAGCTTGCTGAGGAGGCAGCTAATGCCGTCTCTTAGGCTTGACTCCAGACTTTGTTGTTGTTTAGTCACTCAGCCGTGTCTGACTCTTTTGTGACCCTTTTGTAGCCCTCCAGGCTCCTCTATCCATGGGATTCTCCAGGCAAGAATACTGGAGTGGGTTGCCATTTCCTTCTCCAAGGGATCTTCCTGACCCAGGGACTGAACCCACATTACCTGCTTGGCAGGCGGATTTTTACCGCTGAGCCGCCTGGGAAGCCCCTACTCCAGGCTTTACTGATGGACGTTTTAAGTTGTTTCTGATTTTTCTATTGAAAAATCATTGCCACTCTAAGTATGCTTGTATGTACACCATTTTACACCTGCACAGTGACCTCACTGGGGTAAATTCTTATTAGAAGAGTTTCTGGATCAAAAAGTATGTCCACTTTCCATCTAATAGCCGTAAGCCACCCACCATCCAAGCTCTAAAACCACCCTTTTGCCAGTTACATGTTGAAATCCCTCAACTGCCTGTTGGGAGCCTTTTTTTTTTTTAAGTTTTTGAATCATTAAGCAGAGACTTCAGATTTACAGCAGAATTTCAGATGTCACAATTTTTCTGAGCAAGACAAATTTGATGTGACAGAATTTAAGATTAATCAAAGCTTCTGTGGTATAAAAATGTTTCACCAGGCAGGCAAAAAGGACAGATTCTGCCAGCTGCAAGTCTCGTGCTTGGTGGGCGGCGGCTCAGGGATGGCTCTTTGGGTGCCCTGAGTGGCCACCTGCAAATTGCCATCAGCACGTGCTCTGCATCCACTTTGTTGCTGTCGACTCCCGTCTCAGGGTGATAGGAAGACAGGCCAGATGGGATTGGAAACGCCAGGAGAGGATGGCCATTCATGCATGTACCCTGCAGTTTCAACTGTAGTACGTTGGAACGTCTTGCAGTTGAATTTTGTAGGAAAAAAAGCTTGGAAACCAGTGATCTTTGGGACGATAGGATCTCGTGTGCCGTGGTCATCCTTTGGAGGAAGTGAGTGGCGAGGCTCCTGCGAAGACACGCTTTGAGGGACCCAAGGGTGCAGAGGTGCTGTTTGTGGGATCACCTTTGCTGGTGTGAATGACAGTTGCGTGAGTGGGGACCCAGCAGGAGGATTGCAGTTGGCGTCTCTTGTGTATTTGCAGGCACAGTTGACATGCCGTCCAGTTTAATCCTCATGGCAACCTTTTCTTATGTCAGTGGCCAGAGGAAAGCAAAGCTCCAGAAGATTGAGCACCTGGTCCACTGTCACAGCCGGTAGGAGGAAGAGGTAGGAAGTTTGAACCCTGTCTTCCACCACACTGTGTTTTGAGGCTCCTTTTCTGCCCAGTGGAAATGATTAATGGCATTGTGCTTTGTTTTCTCTGATGATGCCAAGGAATGAATGTAATGTCTAGTATTAAAATTAAGATATGGCAGTGAGGAGAGTCACTGGAGAATTGTAAATGATAAAAGGGACTGAAAGTGCGAATGGCACAAATGAGGTGTGTGACCCAGAAAGCTGCAGTGACATCCACTGTTGTTGCGTCGGCAGTGACAAAGAGGACAGAGTTCCCTGTGGGACATGACTACATGGTGGCAGTTTCATGAGCAGGAGCCTGGTGGAAAGGGGCCCGGTGGGGAAAAGTAGCTAAGATGAAGCATAGGCTTCCCTGGTGGCTCAGATGGTAAAGAATCTGCCTGCAGTGCAGGAGCTCTGGGTTCGATCCCTGGGTCAGGAGGGAAGGCGATGGCACCCTACTCCAGTATTCTTGCCTGGAGAATCCCATGGACAGAGAAGCCTGGTGGGCTACACTCTGTTGGGTTACTAAGAGTCAGGACACAATTGAGTGACTAACACTTTCACACTTTCTCTTTCATAATATATGTGAGCATGTTTCAAAGCTATGCATGTGCTACAGAAATATAAATTATTATTGCTAAATTAGAAATGTTTATCGTGGAAGCATATTTCCATGAGAGCTATTTTATCACCAATAGAGAAGTTGCAGAGTTCTGGAGACGTGTGAACCTCGCTGCTCCGTTGTTGATATGGGTTCAGCACGCTCGAAGGCTACAGCTCGGTGAAGTCAAACAATATCCTCATCAAGAGAAAGAAGCAAAAGGGCAACTTCCAAATAAAGCACAGCTGTGTCGGAGTGAAAAATACCTTTATAGGGGAAAAGAGAATGTCAGGGTGTAGCGTGCCTCCTGGAGAAAAAGAAGGGCTTGAAGTCTCAGGAATGGGATTACGTAACACACGGTCAGTTCTTCTGACCTTGAGAGTAAGGGAGAGTCCTTTCGATTGTGGGTCAGAAAGATCGTGGGTCTCAGGGTCTCTGCCCACTGCACCCCTCTCCCAAGCCCCCCAACTGCTGAAGGCCACGTGGAGCAGGAGGATGGGGGAAGCACCAGCAGGTTGAGTGATCCCAGCAAGTCCCCTCCTGCATCCGGGAACCTGTGCATTGCTGTCTGCTGCCGGGCGCAGCCCTTGTTCGCGGCGTCTGCCGGCGGGCAGGCGATTTGGGCCCCGGGGGTGCGTTGCAGGACTTCAGTCAGTGCCCAGCTGCACACAGCAGCCCCCGGGCATCGTGAGTGCTTTACTGGGAGCTGAGCGCCTCCTGACCCACGGATGCTCGCATGCAGCCATCGTGGACTGTCTGCTAGGCTGGCTCCTCTGTCTCCTTTCTTGGGAATCACTGCATCGCCCAGCTGCACCGATCATTAACAACTTCTTGAAGCGTGCAGCCCCAGCTCACTTCCCCTAGGCTCCAGGCAGTCGCGGCTTGCCCTATTTGGCAGTCGCCTGAGTAGCTGTGAGCACTAGTGATGTTATTGGCCGAGGAGTTGAACAGAAGCTGAATAAAGTTTGGCTCTGTGCATCCTTCAGGGCACAGCTCCTGGTCCCGGGGTGGAAAAACAACAGAAACGGGCCCCTGAACGTGTTCTCGAGCGGCACACACTGTGACTGGGCTTCGACCATCCGCGCCTCCGCCCGACCCGGAGCTGGAGACTTGTGCTCCCGTCTCTTTGGTCTCCAAATCTTAGCGTGAAATATTGAGTACCCTAGGAAAGCTAAATTAATGGTGAGTCAAAGTAATTAAGGCAAAGTAAATAATCTCCGAGGTTCTCATTCCCCGTGAAACTAATTTCATATCTTATCCTTCATGTGTTAAAAATAGTTCTCTGCTAATTCAAGATGCCCGTCCTCTGTGTTGGTGAAGTGCACTTCAGTTCTATTGAAAGGATGCAGATTAGAGAGTTATTTTCAAATGGGCGATTTTTTTTTTTTTTTTTGACGAGAGACATTTATTTTGGCACCACGAGAGCGTGAATCTCTTTGGGTGAGCTGAGCGGTGCATACAGCTGTAGCGGGCAGCTGATGATCAAGTCGCTTATGATCACTTGCAGCTGGGACAGGCTTTTCATCCATCCCTTTAGTGAGGACTCTAATGTTCCCAGCCTCCCAGCCAATGATGAGATTTGTTTAGCTGTTTTGCAGGATTTTGACTAGCCGTAGCTTGACCTTGAATATATCTGCATGTTTAGAAACTATGTCTGTTTCATTCTTCTTCTTTTGATGTGGGCTATTTTTTTAAATTGTGTATTTATTTTTTATTGATTTATTTTTGGCCACACTGGGCGCTCTTTGCTACACAAGGACTTTCTCTAGTTGTGGCGTGTGGGCTTCTCATCGCAGCGGCTTCCCTTGCTGCCGAGGGCAGGCTTGTGTTCGGACTTCAGCAGTTGTGACACAGGGGCTTAGTTGCCCCGGTCATGAGGGAGCTTCCCAGACCAGGGATCGAGCTGGGGTTCCCTGCATTGCAAGGCGGATTCTTAACCACTGGACCACCAGGGATGCCCTGATGTGGACCATTTTTAAAGTCTTGACTGAATTTGTTGCAGTATTGCCCCTGTTGTTTCTTTTCTGGCTTTTTGGCCAGGAGGCATGCAGGACCCCAGTTCCCCTGGACCAGGGATCAGCCCCGCAGCCGCTGCGTTGGAAGGTGACGTCTCAACCTCTGGGCCCCCAGGGAAGTCCCCATTCAGTTCTTCTGTAGGAAGGGAGCAGTGGACTGTAAACGTCATTTTAGAGTTTTTTTTTGTCACCTTAAAACGATGACAAATCCATAATGGGACAGTTGGGAGCGTACGGGCTTTGAGGCGTCATTGTATCAAGCCCGTCCTTCTGCCACTGAAACGTTGCGAAGACAATGCCCTGTTGTCCTGGGGCCTCAGAGGGCGTGGTTGTGGCTTGGATGAGGCTAGGATGCTGTGCTTCCTCAAGCTCAGAGAACTGCTTTAGGATTTCCTACTGTGCAGCGGTGGTCTTGATCAACTGAGAGAATTCTTTCTGTTTCTGTGACAAGGGAGCATTTTGGTTAGGAAGAGCAGAGGTATTTGAAGAGAAACCTTGAGCACACAGTCCTCAGTTCCCACCAGCTGAAGAGTGACATCATCTCTCGGTTTGCTTTGCCTCTTCAGAGAGCTGCCCCAGTCCTCCAGGATGTTGTGGAGCTGTGCTTCTAGAGAGGTGCCGTTTTGCTTTTGAGGTGACAGCCTGATGGCGGAATCTGCAGGATTTGGTGGCATCTGTAGTCACACACCTGCACAGAAAATTGTGGCTAATTAAAGGGAAGAGTTGTTGCTCTTCAGCCACAGTCGTGTCCAACTCTTTGCAACGCTATGGACTGCAGCCCCCCAGGCTCCTCTGTCCATGGGGATTTTCCAGGATGCCATGCCCTCCTCCAGGGGATCTTCATGACTCAGGGATCAAACCTGGGTCTCCTGCATTGGCAAGTGGATTCTTTACCATCTGAGCCACCAGGGAAGCCCTTGAATGGGAGGAGAAGTGCATGTAAAGTGACTTTAATGATTCTCTGACTTTTAAATATTTAGTTTCAGTGTCAGAAGAACATTTTTTTAAAGACAGTGAAGTGTGCTCTTCTGCTAAATTTTTAATTTCTCTTTCTGATTAGGCTTCCCTGATGGCTCAGTTGGTAAAGAATCCGCCAGCAATTCAGGAGACCCCAGTTTGGTTCCTGGGTTCAGCAGATCCATTGGAGAAGGGATAGGCTACCCACTCCAGGATTCTCGGGCTTCCCTGGTGGCTCAGCTGGTAAAGAATCCGCCTGCAATGCAGGAGACCTGGGTTCGATCCCTGGGTTGGGAAGATCTCCTGGAGAAGAGAAAGGCTACCCACTCTAGTGTTCTGGCCTGGAGAATTCCATGGGCTGTATATATATAAGTCCATGGGGTTGCAAAGAGTTGGATATGACTGAGCGATTTTCACTTTTGGGAAAAGAATATGGAAATCGAGCATAGGCATGTGGTGCACATGGGGAATAATAACATTTTTGCTGCATGTGGAGATATTATATTTGTACACTGAGATATTAATCATTACTTGCATTTATACAGCATCTAATAGTGTGCAAAGTACCATCTTATCTTTTGATCATTGTGACTTCTGAATGAACTGGGTAATTATTATTGTCCCAGTTTTAAAGGTGAGGAAACAAATTCAGTGAGAGTGTCAGTCACTCAGTCATGTCCGACTCTTTGCAACCCCATGGACTGTAGCCACCAGGCTCCTCTGTCCACAGGATTCTCCAGGCAAGAATACTGGAGTGAGTTGCCATTTCCTTCTCCAGGGGATCTTCCCAACCCAGGATTTGAACCCGCCAGGCAGGCTCTCTACCACTGAGCCACGAGGGAAGCTCTTAGGCTAGATTCTTTGTAGCATTAGCACCCCCTACACAAGCCACGTTAAAGCAAATGACAAATGGGGATTTCACTTGACAAGGTTATCTCATGTAGCTAGCAATGTAGCTTGCATTTTGGGCAACGTATGAATCTGCGTGCATTCCTGTATATGAGCTGGGGTGACTGGGGGCCAAGGCCCAGACGTTCTGGGTTAAGTGTTCCGACAGGTGAAGCAATTGCCACTCCATCAACGATCAGACACCCTTTCTTTACCTGCCTGACCTCGGCCCTAGTTTAGAGGTCTCCCAGGCTATGTATATTTGGCACTTGGAAATCTAAAAGCTTTTAGTAATTATTCTGAAGGGGATCTTTCTTTTAAAGCTGTTTCTCCTGCTGAAATGACTTTTTGGTCACAGAGCTGAGTGAGTGCTAGCAATAATTGAAAATGACTTGAAGAAGGGGAGGGTAAAGTGGAAGCAAGGCGTATTAGCTGCTGGCTGATATTATTGCCTGAAAGCAGGTGGTTTTGTTAGACTCAGTACACTGTATGTGGTGTAAAGAACAAACCTTTCCATTTTTTTTTTTCCTGAGAACCATGATGCTATCTCAGTAATTGAAAATAATCTTCTAAAGTTGCTCCTTAACTAGATTTACACAATCCCCTTTCAAATCAGCTGTTATCTGCCCTTACATTTCACAGTTAATGTTGCTGTCTGCACAGCCCCTGCTAACAAGAAGATCAAGTGTAACTCTTTTCATGATTTGAAATAAAGTGTTTCTATTGTAATTATCCCGGCGCCCGGTTGTGTGGTTACAAGTGGGCTCATTTCTCAGCTGGGTTTATGAGGATGTTTCCTTGTGGAATATAAGACCTTCTGTTCCAGCAGTGTTCTCATTCACAGACCTCTCAAGGATTTCTCGAACTCTCTCGTGTTCACTTTTTTTGTACGTTTAGAAATGTTTGCATAGATGTTTTGGGGTGTGGGCTGGGACTGGGAGAGGTAGGTTGAGGCACCTTTTCCTCTGTAGCACCGACACGTGAGCGGCACCGTATCCCCTTGTTTATGTTGTCAGCGACCTCATTTTGGCAAATTTAGAAAAAAGCACCACACCTATTCAATGACAGTTGTTTAGTCACTAAGTCCTGTCCAACTCTTGTGACCCCATGGACTGTAGCCCACCAGGCTCCTCTGTTCATGGAATTTCCCAGTTAAGAAGACTAGAGTGGGTTGCCGTTTCCTCCTCCAGGGGATCTTCCCACCCCAGGGATCAAACCTGGGTCTCCTGCTCCTGAGTCTCTTGCGTTGCAGGCGGATTCTCTACCATCTGAGCCACCAGGGAAGCCCCATTAAATTGCAGTAGGCAGGTTTTAGGGACTTCTCAGGTGGCACTAGTGGTAAAGAACCTGCCTGCCAGCGCAGCAAACATGAGACCTGGGTTTGGTCCCTGGGTCAGAAAGATCCTCTGGAGGAATGTTTGGTGGCCCACTCCAGTATTCTTTCCTGGAGAATTCCAGGGACAGAGGAGCCTGGTGGGCTACAGCCTATGGAGTCACAGAGAGTCGGACATGGCTAACGCGACTCAGCCACTCATGGACGCAGGCAGCTTTGAAATTGGTGTCTCATTCCTGATGGTGCTGAGAGAGGCAGACGGGAGCATGTGCTGCCAGGGAAGGTTGTGGGAAGTCTGGAGTCGCCTTCAGAATTCTTCTGGAACAGGCTACATCCTCACGTGTTGAGGATCCAGATGCTCTGTGAGTCTTCCGTCTCCATGCGGATGCATGTAACTCTATTTCCAGCCTGCGCTCACATTTTATTTTTAAGTAAGTTGCTATGTTACCCCTCTTGCATAATTGATCTACAGAAGCCTTTTGCTGCTTCCAGGCTAGCAAAAATTTCAATGATCCATTTTTAAAATCAAAATTGCTAATTGCTTATTTCCTCGAGGAAGATGTCAATCCATAGCCATGGCATGATGGAAGGACATTAAGTCCTATGTATGCTGGAGTATTAAATCCATCTGAAACTTGTACTGAGGAGGTTCTCAGTAGGTGGTATTTGTTACTAGTGTTTTGGGAAGTCTACTAAGGATGGGGCTGGAGGTGAAAGACACTAACTGAAGCAACTAGTTGTTTTTAAGACTTCTTTTAAAATATAGGCCAAGGGCTCTACGGCACAGTGTCAGTTGCCATGGTTACACTGAGCCCCGCCCCACCTTCCGTTTACAGTGGTGGTGCCTTCAGCATTTTAAGCCAGGTTTCCCTTGTGTGCAAAAGAAGGTTGAACAGAACGACCCTCTAAGAGTCCCAAGCACTGTGAATTGATGAATTCTATTAAACCTGAAGAATATTCAACGCACCCATCTACCAATAATAAAGAGACGGGATTTATGAGCCATCATTAAACTTCGTGGGCTGCCATTTCAGGCTCTCCAACTGTATTGATCCACTCCATTAGTAGGAATAATTGAGAATTGATTGAATCATTTAGACATCCTCTTAATTACATTAACAGAAAATGTAAATAGTCCATAAATATGGGCTTCATATAATGTGACCCCCTTTTTTTTTCTTAAAATGCTTTCTGATTTCAGGTAGAATAAATATCGTTTTGCATGATGAAAAGTAAGAGAAGATATCCTGCCTAACTTTCACAGTTGGCTATCCCAAGTGCCTTTCCTTGGGACTGTAGGATCCAAGTGAATGAGTGTCCCAGATTCTTGACGTCTTCCTGGTGAACATGGGTACCACTGGCTGACTCTTCTTGGAGGCAAGAGATCCAGCTTCTTCTTTTCTTTCTATATTTTGTTTTGTCTAGTTCAGTACTTAACTGGTAGCAGTACCGCTTAGAGCAGCAGTCCCCAGCCTTTTCGGTACCATGGGACGGGTTTTGTGGAAGACAGTTTTTCCACAGACTAGGGATTAGGGGATGGTTTTGTGATGATTCAAATGCATTACATTTAGTGTGCACTTTATTTCTATTATTATTACATTAGCTCCACCTCAGGTCATCAGGCACTAGATCCTGAGGCTGGGGACCTGACTTAAAAGACATACAGCAGCAGTTGTAGGGAGTTAAATGCAAATTTTATCCCCTGGTTGAGTAAACAGCAGAGGAAGTTGATAAGGAAGAAACTCCAATTGGAGCATTAAAAGGGAGGTAACTTCCCAATTATCGCAGAGAACGGAGGCCTGGCTTTCCCCATAGACTAAATGACGACGCCCTACCTGCACAGCTTTGCTTCTCTCTTCTCAACGTCAGGCTGGGGAGGAAGGGGAAGGTTGGAAGGAGGTCTGCACAGAAGGACTGGCAGTGGCCACACCCTGAGCTCACCCTTATCTGGGAGCTGCAAACAGAAGGGGCAGTGTGGAAGGAGACCAGGCTGGTAACAGAGTTTAAACTGCCCCCGGGCGGCTTTAATTTATGAGCCTCTCGCCTGATGGAGATGTTGTCAGAGGAATTCTCTGGACTCCTGCCAGCGCTGAGCTGTCCCTCAAGACGCATCTCGGCAGTCCTGGCCGCCTCACGCTCACCTGGGCTCTTTAAACGTGATTCCTCTATGCCCACTAGTTGTTGTTTAATCGAGAAGTCGTGCCCGACTCTTAGTGTAGTGTGCCAGGCTCCTCTGCCCACGGGATTTCCCAGGCAAGGGTACTGGAGTGGGAGGTCCAGCTTTATTTGACATCTGGTGCAGAAAAAGTGGAGGAGGAGGATGTGCAGTGATTAGATTTACAGGAGGAGGCAGCAGTGACCTCAAGAAGGACACAGACTCACGCTTTTATTTTACCATTTTTGTTTCTCTTCCTGATGTGCTGCTGACTGCCCGGAATGCTATTTCCAACTCCTCTGCTGTAGAAGTTGGTAGTATTTTACTCATTGAGGCTGGGAAGTGACACAAATTTGGCTTAAAGCAACGAGACCATTGTGAACACTTATATCATATAACAAGCATCCTGGGAGATTCCGCAGACACTAATGAGGAGAAAGAAGAGGCACCGGAGTCCCTCTAGTTGAATAGCCAGTAGAGGTGGGTCCCCATAGTGAAATTCATCTGAAAACAATCCGGTCTAGTGCCTGAGAGGACAGCCAAAGAGAGTGGGCGGGTGGTTAATATTTGTAACTTTCTAATGCAGAGTCTTGTGAAAGTGTGTAGTTTTACATGCTGTCATAGCATGCTGCTGCCTTTTTTTTTTTTTCACTGTATGACAAGTACTCTGAGAGTTTTTGCATTTATCTCAGCAGTTTCAAAGTGACAAGTCCATCTGATGGTGTAGAAAAATGAGTATTTTCCTATAAGTTTTAGGTACTTTAAGGTACCATAAATCTTTGTGTGAAATAATGGTGGTTTTCATGATTGAAAACATCTATTAGAAAAATTTACTGATCTTAGTTTTGAGGAACTTCCTTTTTTTTTTTTTTTTTTTTTTAATTCCAGTGTCTCTATATCTGAGCAGAAAATCAGGTATCTTGTGGGCAGCTCGTCTCTGGAAGCCTTGGGAAACATTGTTTTTTGGGATGAAAATGAAGACCACGAGGCAGGAAGACCCTCAGGTCTCTTCCTGTGACTTTGGACAACTCACAGTCTTGATCACCACAACCTCCCTCTCAAAGTATTAATAGCTGTACTTGGTTTTTTTCTGTATCTCATGCATTTGGGGAAAATAAGCAAGATAATAGTACAAATCTCCTCTGAGGGAAAAATGCTGTAGTAATATGAATTGACATAGTTCTCACTGCCAGGCAGGTGGTGTTTCTTTCTTTGTTTTCTTCTACTTTTCTGCTCTGGGATAGCTGTGATTCTGAAGCGAAGGCAGGAAAGCACAGTATCCCTCAGCACCCTCCCCCGACACACCCCCCCCCCCCCCAAAAGACTTTTCACAAATCCAATGCATTTGAATTCTGTTGTAGGCAAAGGGTCTTTTTACTTTAAATTTGAACACTGTGCCTGCTGTTTGGGTTCCCTTGGAAATTTTCATTTTTGATCTAGCTTAGAAAATACAAGGAGAATAAAAGCTGAAGAAAGCAGGTGAGAAGTGAGGAGTGGTGGTGGAGGCAGGTGGCAGGGACTCATGCCCCTGGAATGAGTGGGCTGTACGGGAGACAGACCACGGTGCTGCCCTGGGCTGTGTGATGCGCCCAATGCTGATGTCCTCCTGGAGAGGCGGTAGGCAGGTCTGGGCAGACAGCAGGCCAGAGGTCCAGTCCTCTTGGGCAGAATTCTCAGTGTCACCATTGAAAGGAGAGTAAATTCCAGTCGCCTGTGCAGTGTACTGATACAGAAGTGTGAATAACTTGTTGCATTGTAGAAGGATTGTAGTTTTTTAGGCTTCGCTGGTGGCTCAGACGGTAAAGGGTCCGCCTGCAGTGTAGGAGACCTGGGTTCGATCCCTGGGTCGGGAAGATCCCCTGGAGAAGGGAATGGCAGCCCACTCCAATACTCTTGCCTGGAAAATCCCATGGATGGAGGAGCCCTGTAGGCTACAGTCCATGGGATCGCAAAAGAGTCGGACACGAGTGAGCAACTTCACTGGGTCACTGGTAGTTTTTTGAAATTTTAAGTAAAATGTTTACAGCTTTCTAGAAAATTCACTCAGCCAGACCAGAATACTCTTTGATAATGGCAGGCAAAATGAAGTATTTGTTTTCATTACTTAAATGGCAAAAAAAAAAAAAAAAAATTGAGCTATTTTTACATTGTGTGGAAGAGATCAACTTACTGTTGATGATAACTTTTCAGATGAGTAGATTCTTCTGCATCTGGTGATGTCTTAAGCCCCTCTATAATCCCCATTATTGTACATTTTGTTATCAACAAGTAATTAAGCTCCTCTCCTACTTACAGACTTAGAGAACAAACTTATGGTTGCCCCCCGGGAAGGGATAGTTAGGGAGTTTGGGACGGGCATGTACACACTGCTGTATTCAAAATGGATAACAACAAGGACCTACTGGATAGCACATGGAACTCTGTATTACGTGGCAGCCTGGGTGGGAGGGGGTGTTGGGGAAGAGTGGATACCTGTGGATGTATGGCTGAGTCCTTTTGCTGTTCACCTGAAACGATCACAGCATTGTCAATTGGCTATACTCCAACACAAAATAAAATGTTTGAAAAGAAAGAAAAAAAAATTAAGTTCCTCGCCTCGTGGAATAGAAGTCTCATGAAGGCAGAGATCATGTCACCCTTGCTCACAGTTGTAGCTGCAGCATCTGATGTGGTACCTAACACAAAGGAGATGCCCGGTGATTACCTGTTGAATGAATGGATGGATGAATGGATGCCCTTAAACGCAGTGCAGCTTGATGAACCTGAACCTCGGCTGGATTCAGATGCCATCAAAGAAGTAAGTGTCTTAAACTGTTGCCTTTATCTACACCCAGAAGTGACATCACTCTCTATCATTCCAAGGTGATAGAAGATGGAGGCCATTAATTCTCATTTTCAAAATGCTTATCCCGATGACTCTGATGTGCAGCTTGGGATGCCTACACCAAGCTCTGATTTAGAGTGTTACAGTTAACGTTCAACTCTGAAAGATACTGGCTGGTCAGCATCTCCTTTACTTTTTTTTTAAAGGGAGATACTTTCTCATTAGGCATTGTGGAGCATAGCTTGAGGGGTTGAAAGTTTAAAAGGAAATAAGTTTGACTGCAAGATCTTGTGATTCTCGGGATATGTGTTTAATTACATCTCTTTAGGTGTATTATAGCGACTTATCCATTTCCAGCCTAGGTTTTCATTTACCCAGCTGTTTGACACACATTTTCTTTGTTCCATTCTACAGCTTTTTCTAAATGGAGTTAGCTAAGTTTCCCGGTCCTTGAGCAGATAAGGTCTCCTTTCCCTTGCTGTAGGCTCTGTTCACTAGTGAGCGCCTTGACCACATGAATTGATGTGTGCCAAGAGTTTGTTACGTCTTATAGTTGGAGCAGGAAATGGCAACCCACTCCAATATTCTTGCCTGGGAAAATCCCATGGACGGAGGAGCCTGGCAGGCTACAGCTACAGTCCATGGGGTCGCACAAAGTTGGACACAACTGAAGCGACTTAGCACACTCGTTGTTGAGGAGCAGTCCAGTTTTTTAAGCATGTTAAAAAACTGGACTGCTTTTAAGCATGTTAAAAAACGGTTGTTTCAGGTTTTCAGCTGCTAAGAATAAAATTGCTGTGGACGTGTGTGTAGGTTTTTTGTTTTGAACATATTACTTCTCTAGGATGAATGCCCAAGAGTATGAGTGGTGGGTAGTTTCATTTTTTTTTTAAAGGATTTTTTTCAAGTTTTATTTATTTTAATTTTTGGCCATACCCTGCAGCATGTGGGATCTTAATTTCCTGATCAGGGATTGAACCTTCACCCCCTTCAATAGTAGGCAGCCTCCCAAACACCAGACCACTAGGGAATTCCCTCGTGTTTTTTTTTATAGCGGAAAATGAAAGTATTAGTCACTCAGACATGTCTGACTCTTTGTGACCCTAGGGACTGTAGCCCACCAGGCTGCCCTGTCCATGGGATTCTCTAGGCCAGAATACTGGAGTGGGTTGCCATTTCCTTCTTCAGGGAATCTTCCTGACCCAAGAATCGAACCTGGATCTCCCACATTGCAAGCAGATTCTTTACCATCTGAGCCTTCATTTTATAAGAAACTGCCAAACTATTTTCCACAATGGCTATCCCATTTCACACCCTCACCAGCGACAATTGTGTGATCCAGTTTCGCTGCCTCCTTACCAACACGTGGTGTGATCCTTATTTTTTATTTAGCCACCTTGGTGGGTTTTTAGTGTTATCTCAGGGTGGGTTTCATCTGCCTCTGTCTGCACATTGCCACATGGCTCAGGCCTGGGCAGCCCCAAGTCTGGTGGTCGGCTGTCTGTCGGCAGGAGTGATGGGGCCACATCCCTCTTGTCTGCCTTCATCCAACAGGCCAGTCTGGTGACCGGGCAGGGTTCTGAGAGAGTGGAGGTCCTCCAGGTCTTTTGAGTCATAAGTCTAAGCTCCAATACTTTACCACCTGATGCGAACAGCCGACTCTTTGGGAAAGGCCCTGATGCTGGGAAAGATTGAAGGCAGAAGGAGAAGAGGGCGCCAGAGGATGAGATGGTTGGATGGCATCATCAACTCAATGGACATGAGTTTGAGCAAGCTCTGGGAGATGGTGAAGGACAGGGAGGCCTGACATGCTGCAGTCCATGAGGTCACAAAGAGTCAGACGTGACTTAGCTACTGAACAACAAGACAACAACTTGGACCTGGCACACCTTCACTTCCCTTGTATTATATTAATCACAGCAAGTCACAAGGCCAGCCATGACTCGAGAAGCAAGAAAATAGACCATCTACCTCTTGAAGGGAGAAATTGCAAAATCAAATATCCAAGAGTATGGATACAGAGAGTAACAGAGAATTGAGGGCCATTTTGCAATTAACATACCACATCAGGTATCTTGTATAATTATCTTCCACCCATTTTTATTTTCGGTTCAGTTCAGTTGCTCATTCATGTCTGAATCTTTGCGACCCCATGGACTGTAGCACGCCAGGCTTCCCTGTCCATCAACAACTCCTCAGAGCTTGCTCAAACTCATATCCATTGAGTTGGTGATGCCATCCAACCACCTCATCCTCTGTCATCCCCTTCACCTGGTGCCTTTAGTCTTTCACAGCATCAGGGTCTTTTCCAAGATTCAGTTCTTCGCATCAGGTGGCCAAAGCATTGGAGCTTCAACTTCAGAATCAGTCCTTCCAATGACTAATCAGGACTGATTTCCTTTAGGATGGACTGGTTTGATCTCCTTGCAGTCCAAGGGACTCTCAAGAGTCTTCTCCAGCACCACAGTTTGAAAGCATCAGTTCTTCAGTTCTCAGCCTTCTTTATGGTCCAACTCTCATTTTTATTTTATAATACACAAGTAGTGTACTTGTGAAAGTATATTTGACTAGTCATCATGCTAAGTCGCTCAGTTGTGTCTGACTCTTTGTGACCCCATGGACTGTTGCCTGCCAGGCTCTTCTGTCCATGGGATTTTCCAGGCAAGAATACTGGAGTGGGTTGCCATTTCCTTCCCCAGGGGATCTTCCCAACACCGGAATCAAATTCGAGTCTCCTGCATTCGCAGGTGGATTCTTTACCACCGAGCCACTTGGGAAGCCCTGTATATTTGCCTAGGAGTTGGAAAACCTGTGTGTGTGTGTGTATGTGTGTGTTAAGAAATTGGATTAAAGATGCCTAGGGCCTTAATTTTATCCAGCTTATTTATAAGCATTTACCTTTAACACATGCAGGGTTGACTTCTGCCAAAATCAGAATGGGACAGTTATAATTAAAGAAGATTATATCTTCATCTTTTTTTGTAGTATGTTTTGTAGGCTAATTTCTTCCCTTCCAGTTTTAACTCATCTGCTTCTAGGGCAGTCCTAAATTCATCTAGCAAATCTTAACTAAGGGCCACGCATGGGGGATACAAAAAAGACGATTAATATACCTGCTAAGGGGACTTCCCCAGCATTCCAGTGGTTAAGACTCGGTGCTTGCACTACCAGGGACTTGGATCCCCTCCTTGGTTAGGGAACTAAGCTCCTGCATGCTAAGGGGTATAGTCAAATATATGTATACACTTCATATATAAAAAGTGTATATATATACACACACCTGCTGAGGACTTCCAGCCCAGTGAGAGAAATGGGTGTACAGAACAGTGCCAAGTAGCAGCTTGTATCTCCCACTTCATATACACTTTTTTTTTTTTTGGGTCTCTTGCATTTATTAAATTTCTTTCCTTCTCAGCAGCAGCGACATGACCCTCATCTTTTCCCCATTTCCCGCCCCCCAGTGTGCGGTCCTGTGCACCCGGGCTGTCCAGAGCTCTGTCTGTGCTACCTGGCTGAGTGAGTGTTCCGAGTACGGTGTTCTAATTAGTGAGGGATTTCTCCATTTGTTAGTTAATTCTGCTCATTTTAGTAATGAACCACAGGCGGCCGGAGGGAGTACAGGCGTCACACCATAATTATTTTACGGCTTTTGTTGGAGGTTTTAACACTCTCTGTGACGTTTACTTCTCTCGGTAAAATCGCAGCAAAAAATAATCAACATGTGTTCCTGCCATGCTTACCTCCTCGACAACTTAGAAGATCACTGTGGATAGCTTTCTGATTTCATTTGTTTTGAAAATGTTGTAACAAGGAAGAAAAGTCTGAGAGAATATATACCAGATGTTAGGAGTGGTGATTTCTTGCTGGCTAGTTTAATGATGATTTGTTTTCTTATTTTGGCTTCATTGTGTTTTGTAATTTATACTGTAAAGTGTATGATGGTTGTACAAAGTTTGTTTTTTTTTTTTTTAATATGAGAGAAATTCATGGCCCACAGGTAATGCTTTATAACCAGAAAAAGAGAATGGGAGGGACAGGCATTAGAGCTTCCCAGGTATGCGAGACCCTGATTAAGACAGCAGCAGAGGCCTCCTGAATAACTGTTACATTAACGCAGAAAGATAGGAAGCAGGTTGAGGGAGTTTTGACCAGATTTCGTTCTTTGATGTTAATTCTGTATGTTTCTCCCCGGGCGTCTCCATTGAGCTCTGGTGTTCATAGCTTGTGCCATTCATACTCAAGGGTGCTGCTTCTGACAGTGATAGCCATCTGGAGACGTGAATATAGCTGGAGATGCTCGCATTCTAGCCCTGATCCTTTCAGTTCAGGAGCATGCTTTGACGTTCCCTGTGCAGTGTAGGATGGAGAAGTGGTTTTGTGTTCTGGGGTTTGTAACAATGGTGTCCTTTCTTTTATGCCCCAAGCAGATAGAATTCTGGGGATGTGAAGGATGGTGGAACACGTGACCTCAGAATTTTCTCTTGTGGAGAATCAATGCAGCAAACAGGATATGTTGCACTGGGAAGCAGGCATCCTATTTATGGATGCGGGGTCAATAAGCACGTAAGTGGATTCAGTTACACAGGCTGTAGACGTGTATTCATACGTAGAATTCAGAATCAGGAACTCAAGACTAATCATTCATCATGCAAGTAGATTCATAGAGGAAAACCTCCAATTTATGGCCCAGTTCTGAAATGGAAGGGCTAGATTCCCACTGAGAAAACCTGGTCATAAAAGGGTGAGGAAAAGAGCAGAAACCACTCTGAAGGAATCAGGGCCAATAGGTTGGTGAAGCTCTACTATTACGGACTCCCTGGAGTTCCTTTTCTGTGCTGAGGGATTATACTGTTGCTCATTTCAGAAACAGTTTAGGAAGGACCATGTGCATTTAATCTTAGAACTTTTTCCGAAGCACTTGGCTCATGATCTCAAGGACTCATTCGAACCATCTAGGTCAGAAATATAGAAACAGGAATGTTGAGATATTTGACTTCCTTTATTTTCCCCTAGGAAATATATCTCCACAGCATACAGTTTCCTGAATGTGGTTGTGATCAACTTTCTTTCTCCCCTGAGGCATTGAGATGGCAACTTAATTCCAGTGATCAAGATTCTAGGATACAATATCAATACATAAAAATAGTTGTTTTATACTAACACTGAGCAATCAGAAATTGAAATAAATGCCATTTACAATAGCATCGAAGACAGAAATACTTATGAATAAACCTGATGAAAGATGTGCAAAACCTAGACGCTAAAAATGCACACGTTGTTACTGAGAAAAACTAAAGAAGACCTAAATAAATGGAGAGGTGTGTTTTTGTACATGGTCAGAAGTCTCAATATTGTTACGATGTCCGTTTTCCCCAAACTGATCTGTAGATTCACCCACAATCAAAATGCTGGTAGTTTTTGAAATTGCAAAGATGAACTTAAAAAGTCACAGAGAAATGCAGAGATACTAGACTAGCTAGCCAAAACAACTCTGGAAGAGATGAGCAAAACTGAAAGACAAAAACTAGGTGATTTAATGACTTATAAAGCTTAGTAACCGAGAGTGTGGTGCTGTTAATTTAGTAAACGTATAGAGTGCTAGAACAGCAGAAAGAGACAGAAAGAGTTACACGTGCATGTGTGTTATAGACAAAGGAATCCTAGATTCATTCACTGACTCTAGGATTGTTTCTTCAACAAATGACTCTGAAACCATTCAGCATCCAAAAGCGAAAAAATGATCGCTGAAGCATGCCTTGTAGTATGTATTAAAGTGAACACAGAATAGATTATAGACATATGAGGAGAACATAAAACTATAAATCTTATAGAAGAAAGCATAGGGAAAAGTCTTTGTGACATTGGGTTCGACAAAGATTTCTTAGATTTTATGGATGTTAGTTAAACCTATTGTCATCATTTCATAATACAGGTAAATCAAACCATTGTGCTATACACATTAAACTTAATACAGTCATGAAAAAAACAAAAAGATTTCTTAGCTCTTAGATCAGAAACTACAATCCATAAAAGAACAAATTGATAAATTAGACTTCATCTAAAATTAAAAATTCTGCTCTTCAAAAGATACTGTTAAGAAAATGCAACAGATTGGGAGAAAATATTTCCAAATACATATGATAATGGACTTGTATCCAGAATATATGAATTATTCTCAAAACTTAATAATAAGAAAATAAGCAACCAACTAAAATAATGGACATGTGACACGAACAGATATTTCACCAAGGAAGAAATAGAAATAAATACATGGAAAGATGCTGAACATCATGAATCACGAGGAAAGTGCAAATTAAAACTCCAATGAAATAACACAAAGACATATTAGAATGGCTATAATTAAAACAGCTAACCATATCAAATGTCCATGAGGCTTTGGAGGAAATGAACTTTCATACTTTGTTCCTGGGAATATAAAATGGAATAGCCACTAGGGAAAATAGTTTGGCGGTTCCTTAAAATAGTTCCTTAAGAAAATTAAACATCTTGCGTATGATTCATCCATTCCCACTTCTAAATGTTTACTCAAGAGAAAAAAATAACAACATGTGTCTGCTCAGAGACTTACGGATGAATGGTTCATAGCAGTGGAGTTTGCAATAGCCAAAATGTTGAAACAACTCAAATGGTCATCAGTAGGTGAGAGAGCAGACTTACTGTAGCACAGCCCTTTGTTCCTGCTGCTGTTCAGTAGCCAAGTTGTGTCTGACTCTTTTGTGACCCCAGGGAGTCTAGCCCTCCAGGCTCCTCTGTCATGGGATTTCCCAGGCAAGAATACTGGAGTAGTGGGTTGCCATTTCCTTCTCCAGGGAATATTCCCGTCCCAGGGATCGAATCTGGGTCTCCCTATCTGTGCTGAAATGACGCAGGAATAAAAGGTCATGAACTATTGATTCGTGCAAGAGCATGGATGAATCTCAGTGTAATTATGCTGAATGAAAGGAACAAGTCCTCTGTCCTCAACTGAAAGAATACATACCTATAGTTCCGTATATTTAAAACTGTTAAAAATGAGAGTGAATTTATAGTGTCTGAAAGCAAATCAGTTTTTCCTGAGGATGAGAAAAGGCCAGGAGCGGGTGACAGGGAGAGATGGCAGCAGGGCGTGAAAAGCTTTTGAAGCTAGTGTGGGCTATGTTCATGATCTTGATTGCGGTCATATTTTCACAGGTACAGCCTATGCTAAACCTTACGAAACTGTACACTTAAAATGTGCAGTGAATTTGAGTTACTCCTCCATAAAACTAGGAAGAACCAGTGTAGTGCAGGGCTGTGGCAGGCAGGAGGTTACAGGGCACGGCGTGGGTGCGAAGAAAGGGGTGGTCAGTCTTTCCCGGGAAGGTGATCTTCGCCGAGCTGGGAAAGGTGGATACGCATTTGTCAGAAATGCTGCAAAGACAGAACAGAGTACAGAGGCTCAGTGAGGGCTGGGAGGTGTGAAGGAGCGCGGCAGAAGTTTTGAGGACTCACAGGGAGGTTTAGCATCCTGGCAGCCTGGAGGTAAAGGCGGTGCAGAGAAGTAGATAGGGACCAGACCGTAGAGGTCTTGCTCATCATTCTGCAGTGTTAGGATTTTTAGCTCCTAGGTACAGGAAAGCCACCAAAGCTGTTTAATCTGGGCAGTAATAGGCCATGTATTTTTTTAAATGAATTTTATTGGAGTGTAGTTGCTTTACAATGTTATGTTAGTCTTCTTGCTGTATGGATACATATATCCCCTCTTTTTTAGATTTCCTTCCCATTTAGGACAGGAGGGAGGAGGAGGCTGTGTTTAAGGAAGATTATTTTTACCCTAGAATGAATGCTTAACTCTGATAATTAAGGATATGCAGGATTTTAGCTAAATAAGAAAAATTTCCGTTGATGAAGGTCCCATATGATCACTTCCTGGGATAGGTATTGTGTTTTGAATGGCCCCCCCCCCCAAAACGGGGTCCTGTGGAAAATTTGGCACTTAATGCCAACTCTGCAGACACATTGCCGTGGACATCCATTCCTGGATTTCTCTCCTGTCTTCCCCTCACCCCATCTGTTGACAGTGCACATGTACCAGTCTTGGTCCAAGGCTGCTTTGTCAGAAGATCCCAGATCCGAGATGTTGCCTTAATCCTCATTGTGAACCTGCTCTGCCACAGAATCGCATCAGCCCGGAGCTGAGAACCAAACTCAGCAGCCTGGAGATTTGGAAAGCATCTCGGTGTGGTTGAGCTCCAGTGGTCCAGGCGCTGAAGCCCAGACTTGCGTCTCCCTGGGTGCTTGGCAGCGCCCCTGCAGTGCTGAAAGCCAGCATGGAAAGGGCACTGTTAATCCCTCAGTTGGAATGTTTTACTGTGGCTCCTGTTAAGGGATGCTGGAAATAATAATACTGGCACGACTTGAGCCCGAAGAGGAGAGCCCTCTAATTACCAACTAACCCCGATTCCATTGTAAATATTTTTACTCCCCGATAACCTTTGGCCACTGAGCCCAGAGTATGCCAAATTTTGCTTTCCTGGTATGAAAAGCTTCTTGTTTTCCTTCCTTCTTGGTGTGGACCTTTAGCTATATGTGTTGGAAAACTCAATCTCCAGGGAATACCGCTGCATGCAGCTGGGGAAAACCTAAAGATTTCCTGCTTCTGACTTTCAAACTGGTAACTTAGGAATCTTTTAATTGTTATTTTGTAATAAAAAGCAGATCCAACCCTTGCATTTTTGTGGCATACTGGGGAGAGCGATGAGCATTCATTTTATCATCTATCAGAATTATGGTACTTACGTATCATCATTTGATTTTAATATTTACTCCCTATATGCCGAGAGTGTTAATATTACAGACAGCAGAGAACCCTGAATTCCTAAAGCTTATGAGTAAAAGTTTCTGATTTTTATGAGTAAAAAGCAAGGAAATACAGTGATGGTGAGGATAGTTTTGTTTCCTGATTTTGCCGTGATGGTGAATTGCTGGGTTACTGATTACTCAGCTCCCTTAAAAGATGAGGAGAAGTGAATGTGTTTATTATCATCATGATTATTGTTTTTACTGTGACCCTAAGTTCAGAAAACAGCCTCAGTCCCATTCTGAGAGATGAGTGGTAGGTGCAGGTTTTAAATTAAGCCAAACCCTACTAATTGCGGGGTGAGGAGTAGGGCCGGCCCCCTGCTGAGCACAGGTGCACCTCTGTCCCGTGATGCTGACGTGGCCCTCGCTGTCACCGAGCCCCGCGTCTCCATGGCTCCTTTCTCCAAGGTGAGCTCCAGCCCGGGCCACAGAGGCCCCCTCGGTGCCTATTTAAAGGAACAGAAGCAGAGTTATGCTTGTCCCTCTTCGACACAGATCTGTGGTCATGAGGGAAGCATTTCTTTTTTAAGTATCTTTCTATGTGAGCTTGGCCTTGGTTACAAAGCCCTGAGAAGTGGGGCCTTTCTAATCCCTCCTAGGAAATAACTGCAGCTGAATTTCCTCCCTGCCTTGTTCTTATTAGCATCCAAATATATTCATGTAAATATGTTAGTCTCAGTCGCATCCGACTCTTTGTGACCCTGCAGACTGCAGCCCTCCAGGTTTACAGCTGAATTCCTCTGTCCATGCAATTCTTCAGGCAAGAATACTGGACTGGCTTGCTATTCCCTTCTCCAGGAAATAGTTTTGTTGAAATGGGACTTCTCCACTTCATTTATGGTCATTCATCACTGAAATGAAGATGAGAGGAAGAAGAAAGAGTTCTGTGTCGCCTGTTGTGAAACCATTATATAATGACTATTGATGATGTAGCAATAGCTGATGATCACCAAGTATTTACCGTTTGCCAGGTGCTTTGTCGGAGAAGGCAATGGCACCCCACTCCAGTACTCTTGCCTGGAAAATCCCACAGACGGAGGAGCCTGGTAGGCTGCAGTCCATGGGGTCGCTCAGAGTCGGGCACGACTGAGCGACTTCACTTTCACTTTTCACTTTCATGCATTGGAGAAGGAAATGGCAACCCACTCCAGTGTTCTTGCCTGGAGAATCCCAGGGACGGCGGAGCCTGGTGGGCTGCCGTCTATGGGGTCGCACAGAGTCGGACACGACTGAAGCGACTTAGCAGCAGCAGCAGGCGCTTTGTAGTGGGCTTCGCATATGGCTGTAACTTGGCCTTTGTAACAATCCTATGAAGCGGATATGACCGTTTTCCCTATTTTACAGATCTAGAAACTCAATCTCAAAAAAACTGAGGTGCTTACTCAGTTACACAGCTTGTAAGTGGTGGAGGAGCATTCAAACGCGAGCAGTCTATCTTTAGAGTCTGTGTTCTGAGGCAGTGTATTATATTGCCTCTTGATTGTATAATCTTTTAAAGAAATCATCTTAAGTCTCAATATAAGTTATGATTCAAATGCCATTAATGACAAAGCAGTGATATTGCTCTGATTTATTGAGTACTTACTATGTGAGGTACTGTGCTAAGTACTTTGCATGTATTATTTAGTGTTTTGCATGTATTATTTAATCCTCTTAATAATGCTTTGAGACAGGTATTATCATTCACATTTTATAGATGAGCAAAAATGAGGCTTAGAGAGGTTTACTGGCTTGCCCAAGGCCAGACAGTAAATTTGAGATAGAATTCAAAGCCAAGCGCTTGACTCAGATGCTTGTTTTTTTTTTTTTTTTAACCCAAAGGGAAAAAGGTTATAAAAAGAACTCAGATTGGACTGTCTCATGCATGGGCTGCTCTATTATGTAAGTCTTGTCATCAATTTCGAACTTTCTCGTCAACATAAGCAACTCACGCATCTCAGAATAATTACAGGTCTCAGACGTTTCCACCTTTGCATTTGCATCGTTTCAAGCCTGCATGGTGTTTGCAGTTGTTGGGCGGTGCAGTCCAGGGCTCCTTATACTTTTTCAGTGTCATGGACATCTTTGGTAGTACGGCAGAATTTATTTTTGCTTCTCAGAGCAAAGTATGTAAAGATGTAAGAGGAAATACATAGAATAATAAGGAACCAATTATGTTAATTATAGTTATCAAGTATTAAGTCAAATCTGTTTTGTAGTAATATCACATGTGCTCTTTGCTTATATTAGATCTGGCAGAGGGAATAGTAACTGCTGTAATTTCAAGCTGATTGTAAATGTACATGATGTTTTCAGGTATCAGTGTCAGTTACGATGAGATCTGAAAACATTGATGGCTTCCGTTGGTGACAAATGTACAAGTCCCATTAATGCTACTGTGATTTGTTGCCTAGATCCATAATTGAAGCAAATGCTAAATTTCAATTGGATATTGGTAAGAAAAAATAAAAAATGCTTCCCAGGTGGCTCAGTGGTAAAGAATCCGCCTGCCAATGCAGGAGACATGGATTCAGTTCCTGGGTCAGAAAGATCCCCTGGAGAAGGAAATGGTAACCCACTCCAGTATTCTTGCCTGGAAATCCCGTGGATGGAGGAACCTGGCAGACTGTATAGTCCATGGGGTCGCTAAAGAGTCAGCCGAAGCTTAGCGGCTAATCAATTGTTTGTTGTTTATTTTGGCAAAAATAAAGATCTGACTTTTTTCCCCAGTTGAGTATCAGCACCTCTGTGAATTCCATCTGTGAGTCCCTTCGGAATCCAAGGACCTAGAGTTAACAACCCCTAACCTAGAGAGTATTGCTTAATCCTAATGCCCTTCAAGTGAAAGGTACCCCGTTTGATGTGCTCTGAAGACTGCCTCACCTCAGCGTTGCCAAAGGATCTGGGGTCCCCTTCACTGCCACCACATAAACCTTTGCACCGTAGGGTCCGCCCTGGGCCTGAGGAAGGCTTGGACATGCATACTTCTCTGCGTGGCTTTATAATGTTTGTTGGTAATTTGCCTGCTCATGAATCCTGAAGTCACATCCCTCGCCATCTGAGATCTTACGGTTCTAAAGAGGAAAGCCAAAAAGCACAGAAATAATCCTTTGCAATGTTGAGGATGTGTTATAAATGCCCAGGAAGGGCAGTAACAGTAGTAGAAGCAGTAGATGGAAGACTTGGATGTTAAAAGGAAGTGACTTGTCCTTACTTCAGTAAGAGAGAATTCACTAGAATGTTACCCTTTCCCATACCTTTGTTTTACGCAAGATAATAGTACCTGTAGCACCAAGCTACCTCGGTTCATGTGTTCATTCAGTAACATTTGAGTGTTGTGCTATGTCCAGGACACTGAGTTATCATTTTTCTATCATTTGAATCTCACAATTCTGTGTACCCATTTTTCAGACTGGGAGCCTGAGGCACCTGGTGGTTTAGATGTGCCTGTGAGAGGTAGAGCCGAGCCTATCATTTTACTGTTTATACTGAGGGATGCTGCTTCCTCTTGTCAGCTCTCCTCACCTACTGGATGGGAGGGCTTGGTAACTGAACAAATTAGCTGTTCCGATTCCTAGGAACATCTGGGACATGGTGACACGGACTAACAGGATCTGTAAGGAACAGTGATTTTCAGCTGAAATTTGCTGAACTTGTTAAGGGCAGACAAACTGCATTTTGAAGTTCTGATTGCTTTTTGAAAGCAAGAAAGAAGATTTCAGGTTCATGGGTTTGCAGCCAGCTTACTGGGTGCCTGACCAGCTTTTGGTAAATCAGCCATATGTTATGAGTCCCCGCATAAATTCTGTTTCCTCGCCTCTTGATATTCTTTTGAGCTGTTTTACTCACTGTTACCCAGTCATTCTCAGCCTTGCTTTTTCCATGTTTTTGCCACCTCCTTCTGCGTTTCAGAAATTCCCTGTCATTTTTTTCCCCTTGGGACTCTGTGAATGGTCAGTGGATCTTCGTACCCTGTGAAGTACCTTCTCCTTTGGTTCAGGGGGTTTTCTCGTTCCTCCTACCCTTCAACTCAGGGCAACTGGTTAGCTCCCTGCCCAGGTCAGAGCTCAGTGTGACCACCGCTTTTCATACCCTGCGCCACCGCAGCCCTACCCACCCTCTGCTCTTCAAAGCTGTGCTTAGATTTTACCACTTATTACCCTGGGATAGACTTCTTTTTTTTCTTTTTTTAAGAAATTTATATCTTTGTTATTTATTTATTTATT